>NC_080775.1:27680182-27986015 GCF_020826845.1 Diceros bicornis minor
CAGATGTCTATGCCGAAGTTCTTCATGCCCTGAGCAATCCTGCAGGTCTCCACATCCAAGGCTCTGTACAATAGGGAATACTGCCTGTCAACACTCCCTCTCACCTGGTGTCTGCATGGAACTCCCTCATTTAACAAAGAGTCCAGAGAAACTTAGGGTGCCTGTGCTGATCAGCCCTGTCCTTTAGTCATAGATAGATTGCTAGATATTTGACAATACCAATCTCATGAAAGAGAGGGATTAATAGGAACAAATAGAATAACTGATCCTAAAGAAAACAGACATAACTCAGACAACTAAAAAGAACTTAAAAAATTCTTTTCAGCATTCTCAGAAGAATTCAGGATGATATTATGACACAGGAGCAATCAGAAAACAAGAAGGGCTCCTGGTAATTAAAATATAATTGTTAAAATAAGAAATTCAACATCTGGATTGAAAATATATTGGACATAACTAAAGAGAGATCTTGAAAGGAAAATAAAGTAAATCTTCTAGTATGTAGAGCAAAAAGACAAAAAGATGAATGAGAGAAAAGTTAGCAATTATGGCAGATAGAACCAGAAGTTCAATATCTATCTCATAGGAAAGAAATAGAAAACAGAGAAAATGAAAGGGATAAATAAAATAAATAGTAAAGTCACCTTATATAAAGGAAGGCATATTGAAAAGGTCCCACCAAATACTAAAAAAGGTAAATTAAAAAAAACAAAACTCTGGCAATACTTGAGGTATACAAAGATAAAGAAAAAATTCAAAAAAGTATTCAGAGAGAAAAAGCAAGCTTATTATAGGTGCTTAATAGTCAAACTGACATCAGCAACATAGGACAATAGAGCAGAGCCCTCAAAGTTCTCATCAGCAAGAAAACAATGGAGCAGTGTCTCAATGCTCTGAGATATAATGGTTTTAAATAAAAGTAGACAATTTTTTTCTATAAGGGGCAAGACAGTAAATATTTTATGCTTTGTGGGTCAAGTGGTCTCTTTTGCAACTCTTCAACTCTGCCGTTGTAGCAAAAGCAGCCAAGAACAATACTTAAATTAATGAGCATTGCTGTGTTCCAACAAAACTTTCTTTATAAAAACGAGGTGGGCTGGATTTGACCAGTGGGCCATTGTTTACTAACCCCTGCTTTTGAACATAGAATTCTATACCCAGCTAAACCATCAATCAAAGATGAAGGCAAAATAAAGACATTCTCAGGCAAGCAAAAAGTCAGAAAGTTTCATAACCATGCACCTGATATGAAAAAAAACTCAAGAAGTTTTGTTTGAGCAAAACAAAAGAATAACTAAGGATGATGAAGTTGAAGAAAGAGTGGCGGCTGAGCGTGATCAAGAAGTTGGGAACACTCTTAAAGTGGCAGTGGTTTATGACACAGGATTGACTACCTTTCCTTCTTTATTGGCTCAATCATATTACTTAATTCTGCCTCGAATTATATTTATATAATCATAATATTGTAAGTACTGTATTATGAGATTAAAATTTTAGAATCTTAGAATTTTAGAACAAAATTTAAAATTTAGAAAAATTTAGGACAAGCCACTGATGACGTTTTCATAATCACTAAATGATGTAAATACATAAACTTTGACAACATAAAAATAATATAGCTAACAAAATTGGATGATTGAGGCAGCAGGTGAGGTGGGAAGTAGTGTGGATGCACAAAATTTCTTACATTTGATGAAAGAGTAGAATCAGGAAATACAAGTAGACATACTCCGTTTAGGGTTACAATGGCCATTATCAGAAGAGCTAAGAAAGCAATAGCTGTTACTTCTGGTGAATGCAAGTGAGGGTGGGCATAGGGAAGGTGGGGGAATTGAACTTTTACTTCTTTCTTTGTAGCATGAATTTTCTATCCCATACAAGTATTATTAATTTACAAACCGATACTTCAAAAAATTCTATGGAAAATCCATTTAGGGCTAAGGACTTTATTACATGGAGTTAAAGCTTAAAGGCTATTAGACAAAAAATGCTTTAATATGTTATGTGTCATAAAGTGAATTTGTCCAAGACAGTCTTATAATTTTTCACTGGGCAAGTCAACTTGAAAGAAAATTGACAGAGTTTTATAAATTTTTTTCTGAACCACTCTAACCTTTGTTAATTAAAACTTTTACACTGAGTTTTAATTACGCTCAGAACACTTCTTATGTAAGAATTATGTAAGAATTAGACCAGCCCAAGGGCTGGTCATCTGGTTTTGTAAAGTTTTATTGGAACACAGTCACATCTACTTATAGTTTTATCTTCTACGGCTGTTTTGTATATGGCCGGCAATTCCAAAATATTTACCATGTGGCCCTTTAGGAAAAAGTTCGCTGCCTCCTTTAGTGCCTCAGTCACCTGGAGACTTTGTTAAACCCCTGATTGCTGGACCCCATCCTCAGGGCTTCCGCTTCAGTGACTCTAGGGTGGGAGTGGAGAGTTCGAATTTCTAACAGGTTCCCCAGGCTGCTGATGCTGTTGGTGAAGGGACCACAGACCACACTCACACTTGGAGTAGCAAGAGTGTAGACAAACCTGGATCTGAATTTTGGCTTTACCCGTTGCAGATCTGTATGACCTTTCGTGAGTTACTTAATTTTTGCACCTCTGGGTTTGTTCGTCTGTGACATGAAGGTTATTACAGCTCCTATCTTCTTGGATTGCTGTGAGAAATCAATGAGATAATGCGTGTAAAGCACTTAGCAGGGTACCTAGCACGTAGTGATGCGTCAGTGAAATGTTTACTATAATTAGGATAAAAGTGTACCTTGCTGAGGGGTGATCAGGTATGAGAGAAGAGGATAAAATATCAGCTGCTGGGAAAATGGGATTTGAATCATTTTCCCAAGTCTCATTCTTTGCATAAAAATTTCCCTAAATGTTAGACCAGCAGAAAAAATAAATGACTGGCTTTAAATCGTGTTCCTTGGAATGAAGTACAAATTGAAAAGGATCACAAATGGAAAGTTATAGAAGTGCTTTCACATTTATCACTCTCTTGTTTGGAATAGAGCTCTTCCTTGACTTGTGATGGGGTTATGTCCCAGATAAACCCATTGAGGGTTGAAAATATCATAAGTTGAAATTGCATTTAATACGCCTAACCTACCGAGCATCCTAGCTTAGCCCAGCCTGCCTTAAACGTGTTCAGAACGCTTACATTTGCCTGCAGTTGGGCAAAATCATCTCACACAGAACCTATTTTATAATAAAGTGTTGAATATCTCATGTAATTGATTGAATACTGTACTGAAAGTGAAAACAGAATGATTGTCTGGGTACAGAATGGTTGTCACTGTATAGATTGTTCACCCTTGTGATCACGTGGCTGACTGGGAGCTGCACTCGCTCCCGCTGCCCAGCATCACAAGAGAGGATCAGACCGCATATCACTGGCCCCAGAAAAGATCACAATTCAAAATCTGAAGTACAGTTTCTAGTGAATGCAGATAGCTTTTGCATCATAAAATTGAAAAATCATAAGTTGAACCATCGTTAAGTTGGGGACCATCTGTAATTTCAAGTTTAAATAAACGTATATGGTGGCCGGTCCGAGGTGTAGCAGTTAAGTTTGCATGCTCCACTTTGGCGGCCCAGGGTTTGCCAGTTTGGATCCCGGGTGTGGACCTACAGACTGCTCATCAAGCCATGCTGTGATGGCGTCCCACATATAAAATAGAGGAAGTTGGGCACAGATGTTAGCTCAGGGCTAATCTTCGTCAGCAAAAAGAGGAAGATTGGCAACAGATGTTAGCTCCGGGCCAATCTTCCTCACCAAAAAAAAGAAAAAAGAAATGTATGATTTTCCAAACATGAGGGTATGTGGTAATCAATGGGAGGCAGGGAGGGGTATGCAGGGACATGCATATGAAAGAGGTAGAAAATGAACATTTTTGTCCTCAAGGAATTTATAATCTAGTTTCAGATAAGATAGACCCTCTTGAAATAGCTACATGAAATGCTAGCCGAGTCCAGTTAGGAACCAAACTGAGAGGTACAGGTACTATGTACTATCAGGTGATCGACACCAGGCTGCAAGAGTCAGGGGCCACTTGATGATCAGGTGGGACTGTGTGGGGGAATGTCCCCCAAGTAGTAGGAGAAATGGCTTAAACAGTTATGAAGGTGAGAAAATGAACAGAGAATGGTTTAAATTTAACTAGGGGTTGAGAAAATCAGTCACTATTGAAAATAACGCAGGCAAGTAACTCTTAGAAGAGCAAATTCCATTTTTCAAGCATACATGTTGTGACACATTTTTTAAAATATTTTGCAGGTGGCACTGAAAATGCTCAAGTAGTCTAAAGTTCAATAATTGTGACTGATGAGGCTCTGGCTCAAAAAAAAAAAAATCCCGATAACTTTGAAAACTCAGTCAATAGATTCAATCTACTCTATGCAGGATGGAAAATGCTTCTGACCCTAGAGTCATGAGAGGGGATGAGCTGGAATAGGACAGGAATTTCCCTCATCTTTTCCTCTCTAGGCAGAAAGGCTGAGACAGAACACATTTGCAGCCAGAGACCAAGACGTGCGGGGAAATTTGGCTTCGGGTCTTGGATCTTGGAGAGGGCTATTATTCATCGCTTAGGCTGCAGTTACTGAGGACTTTTTCTAAGAGTCGACAGGGCGATGGATGAGGAGAGCATTCTGATAGGGCCAGTTACCTCCTCGTGCCTGGATCTGCTTACAACTATCAGTGCACAGCGAAGAAAACTGTTCTCAGTAGCGTGGGGCGGGGAGCGTCCGCGTGTCTGAAAGCTGGGATCTGGGGTGGAGACCAAGTTTGTTCAAGTTTAGTTCACCACGAAAGCAGTGGGGGTTGTCTTTTTGATGCAGAGCAAGACCCGCACTCGTAATCTCTGCCTGTAACAGAATCGCAATTACGTCAGATGATAATACTGAAGTGACTAATAATTGTGACCTCATTAAAAGAGAGAGGAGACTACCTCCTGCTGATTAGAGGGATAGTAGCCATGGCTTAGTCATCTTGAAGACAGGCATGGTTGAGTGCATCACTCATTTATCTCCTTCTGGTTTTTCAGTTGCCAGAAGAGGAGATTTATGGAAAATCTCTGTGATTTCTCCTTCTGCTCGGGAGATAATCTGGTCCACAGGCCCTGCTTTGCGGCACCCACTCCTGGTTAATTGCCTTAGCAGTCAGACAAGATTACTGGAGACCTTATTTCTTGGAACTGTCTTTCTTTGTAAAAGAAAATATTGTACAATTTTGGTGCATTTTGTTCTCCCTGTGTTGTGTAAATTAACTTTGGTTTTAGGCATTTTTGTAAGTGGAGAACTGGGGTGATTTAGAATAAAAACCGCAAAAGCGCTTCAATGTCAACTCCTCAATTGTGTGTAACTTTCATGTGAAGTGGCTGCTGGTGAGTCCCACCAGTTTCCAGCCAGTCTGGAAGGTCCCTCCCTGATCCTGGGACTTCCCCAGCCGCCCAACCAAAGCTGATGCCTGTCCTTTCCAACTGTTGTGGCTCTTAATTATTCTTCCTGACATCTCTGCCAATACAATGGATAATGAGGGATGTCTACATATTCATGTGTTTATCAAAGACTATCACTTACCCTGGGACCTCATTTACATTGTCCATGTCTCTCGTTTAAGTTCCTCAGAGACAGACCTAGCAGTCCTGTAGTCAAGTTCTACCTATGCACAGAAAAAGAATCCATGCCTTTCTCCGTGAAGGCAGCTTGGTATTGTGGAAACACCAGCTTGGGAATTATAAATACTTTGTACGTATATATATACACATACATATCTATATATAAAATATATATACACACACATATACTTTTGTGCGTGTGTGTGCTGAGGAAGATTTGCCCTGAGCTAACATCTGTTGCCAATCTTTCTCTTTGTTTTTTCTTTTTTTTTCTATGTGAGCTGCAGCCACAGCATGGCCACTAACAGACGAGTGGCGGGATTCCGCGCCCAGGAACCAAACCCTGGGCGCCAAGGAACACTGATTTTGATCATCACCCGGGGACAAGAGCACCTTTGTGGGAATCCGAGAGTCCAGCAGAGAAGTTCCAGCACACTGTGCGAGCAAAATAAAACCCGAGTTTGGACGCAATGAAGAGCGTAAGAGGACCAGTGTCCCTTTACCTGCGACCCCTCCCCCAGCGACACAGCCCAGAGCCAAGGGAGCTCCTCTCGCCAGCGATTTCTGCCCAAGGGGAAGGTGAGAGCGTGTGAGTGAGCGTCTGGCTTCCCGGAGTGTAGGGGACCCTGCCCACTTCTTTCTCTCCCCATCCAGAACGCTGGGGTGTGCTGCATAACCGGGGGTGGGGGCTAAGGGGGCTGGGAGAACAGCAGCCAAGGCTCTCGGGGGGCATCAGAAGGACGCGGATTCTACTAACCACTTGGTGGACTCCATCCATCAGGAAGCCCACGTACCAGCCTCTGGGGACGCCTTGCCTGCGGATCTCTCCCACTGGCCTACGGGCACCCCAGACACTGCACACATCTCACCCCCCACACCCCCACCCCGTGGCGGGTGCTCTGTGTGCGCCCCCGACCCCCAACCCAGGGCGGTGAGGGCGAGTCTTTGCAGATGGCTAGTGAGCAGGACTGGGAGAAAGCACGCAAACTTCAGCATTCAGCAGTACTGGAGAGAGCAAACAGGAGGCTGCCAGCACCCGGCCTGGCTTTGCAGCATCCAGAGAAGGCAGACACTCTTAAGAATTCCCTCCTCCAGGGGCCGGCTGGGTGGTGTAGGGGTTAAGTGCCGCGCGCTCTGCTGGCAGCCCTAGTTTCGCAAAGGGGGATCCCCGGCGCAGACCGGTGTGCCGCTTGTTAAGCCATGCTGTGGGGGTGTCCCACATATAAAGTGCAGGAGGATGGGCGTGGATGTTAGCCAGGGCCAGTCTTCCTCAGCAAAAAGAGGAAGATTGGCAATGGATGTTAGGAGGCTTGGCGATGGATGTTAGCTCAGGGCTAATCTTCCTCACAAACAAATAACTAAATAAAATAAATAAGCAAAAGGTAAATAAATTAAAAAAAAAAAAAAAAAAGAATTCTCTCCTAAGAGGGAACAAGAAGTGTGGAGCTCGGTACCCATAGAAAAGTTCTGAGAAATCCTCAGAATCCTTTTCACGGGGACAGAAGGTGTGTGTTTCTCTCCAGAAGCCACTCGGTTAACACTGGAGGAGGAGACTGCTTCTTCAGATATGAAGACAGCAAGGCAGACTTCAAGGAACATGAAAAGACAAGGAAACATAACACCAAGGGTTGAAGTCACTCAGTTTAGAGAGAGAAGGATAAACCTATCCATCTCCGAATCTTGTAGCAAAATGAGATAGACAAAAAGCCAAATCCACTCCTTCCACTTTCCCTCCACGGCCCCCATTCTCACCTCCATCACACTCTAGCAGAGGCAGAACACTTTAGTGGTTTGGGGGTTTGTAAGCTTAAATAACCTAAAGAATGATCTCACATAACAAAATTTTGCTGAACTTAATGTGGAGTCAGAGTAGAATCTCATTAACGACTTTTGTGATGAAAGTTTTTCAAACTAATCACTAAGGAAAACAATTTTCAGTGACTTGCCTTAGTAGACTAAATTTATTTAGTGTTTTTTCAAAAACATTTTGAGAAAGTCTAAAACGTTATTTTTTTAAAGAAATTTTTCAGTTGGGAACATAGGTGAACCTCGGCCCCTTGTTTCACAACTTCTAGTTAAACTAGACTAGTTAGACTAAACCTGGACTTGGCAAACTATGGCTGGTAGACCAAATCTGGTTTACCGCCTGATTTATACAGCCCCTGAGCTAAGAATGACTGTTACGTTTTTAACTGATTGAGAAAAGTTAGAAGAATATTTTGTGACGTGAAAATTATATGAAATTCAAATTTCCATAGATAAAGTTTTAGTGGAACACACACACAAATAAATGGCATTTAAGGAGATTTGACAATATTTATTAAAATTTAATCCAACAGTTTCACTTTTTCCTACAAATGTGCTCACATGTATGTGTATATATTTACATACAGGGCTATTCTTTGTAGCATTATTTGTAATGGAAAACACAGAAAACAATCTAAATGTTTATAAACTGTGATTCATTCATACAAATAAACACTACTTGGACAGTAAAAGGAAGGGGAATGGGTCTATGTGTACCGTTATGGAATAATTCCTAGGTGCGTTAGTTTTCTATTGTTGCAGTAACAAATGACCACAAATCTGGTGGCATAAAACAACTTTATTATGTTATAGATCTGGAGGTCAGAACTCTAAAATCAGTTTCACTGGGCTGAAGTCAAGGTGTTGGCAGTGCTCATTCCTTCTGGAGGCTCCAAGGAAGAATCCATTTCTTTGCCTTTTCCAGCTTCTAGAGGCACGTGCGTTCCCTGGCTCATAGCTCCTTCCTCCATCTTCAAACCAGCAGCATCGCTTCTTCAGATCTTGGACTCTCTGACCTCTGTTCCCATCATCACATTTTTTTTTCTGCCTCCCTCCTATAAGGACCCTGTGATTACATTCAGCCCTCCTGGGTAATCCAGAATAATCTCTCCTCAAGATCCATCATTCAATCACATCTACAAAGTTCTGTTTGCCATGTAAGGTTTATGGTTCTGGGAATTAGCATGTGGACACCTTTGGGGGGTATTATTCAATCTTCCAAACTAGAATATACTTTTAGGCAAACACAGCAAAGTACATAAGGCATGAATTGAGTGCTACCATTTATGTTTAGAAAAATGGGATAGGTGTCTAATCTATACTCTTATGTATACATACAATATCTCTGGAAAGACACCCAGGAGCCTGGGGACAGTGATTTTGGGGCTGGATTGAGGTCATAAATGGGAAGAAAATTTGCCCTTTGTTACATTTTCCTTTTTTTTTTTTTTGTGAGGAAGATTAGCCCTGAGCTAACCTGTGTTGCCAATCTTCCTCTTTTTGTTGAGGAAAATTGGCCCTGCCCATCTTCCTCTACTTTTTATATGTGGGTTGCCAGCCACTGCATGGCTTGATAAGCAGTGCATAGGTCTGCGTCCGGGATCCGAACCTGCGAACCCCAGGCTGCCGAAGTGAAGCACAGGAATTTAACCACTATGCCACTGGGCCGGCCCCTACTTTTTCCTTTTTAAATAGAGTAGGCATCTACTATATACAAGTTAAACCATGGTTCTGGCCTCTTTCTTACCAAACCTTCAGAAGAGTTTCGGTTGGTTTATCTTTTGGTCACTAGCCTATGATATTAAAAATAGAGAAAGTAAAAGACAGGTAGAGAAGCCAGGTTTAACGATAGTCTCTGAACTAGTTTCTAGCAATAGGACAGCGACGCATTGACCTGCCTTGCACCGCTGAACCCCCTTATGAGATCCCGACTCCTTTCCACCACACGAATCCTCTGGACAGTAAGCGCTCTCCGCCCCTTCACCTAAATCCTCTGGAAAAGGCTCTTTGCAAAGATTCACCAGAATCTTTCTGAGATTCACCAGAGCTCTGAGACAGCACTGCTTTTTGAAATTCTTGGAGGAGACGTAGGCAAGAAATTTTTTCTAGTTTGCACTCCATCTTAAAATCTATTTCTCAGAGAATAATATCGTTTCAGAGCTATGAGGGCTTCAAAATCATCAGGTTTAAACTTTTCCTTTTAAAGATGAGGAAACTGAGATTGATATGGATGAGATGAACTCATATTTGGTAACAAATGCAACAAGCAAAATACAATAAATACTTATTGTGGATTGACAGTATGCCAGGCCTCAAGCTGGGCTGCAAAGATGATAAGAGGTAGCCTGCCTTCCAGGAGCTTCCAGGTGAGCTGGCACTCACAGACACAGTTACAAATTGCTGCCCAGAGGGGTGGACAAAGCAACCTGGTTTGAGAGGTCAAATTCCGGAGTAAATAAATGGCAAATCTCGCACAGTATGGTGGAATTTGTACCGGCTTTGACGGCAACATATATCTCTGTCACATATTCCTTTTTTATTTCCTTTTTTTTTTTTTTTACAACTCTTTAAACATGTAAAAACCGTTCTTAACTTGAAGGCCGGATTTGGGCCACAGGTCATAGTGTGCTGACTGCCATAGGTGATGGGAAGCCATTGGAGACTGTTACGCAGGAAAAGACATGATCAGACTCCAGCGTTGGAAAGATCCCTGGTGGCAGGCAGTGTGGCAGAGAGGTTGGGTGTGTAGGGAGAGTTAGATGGGAGGGGATAGGTCAAAGAAGACCTCTAAGGAGGCTAATCATGATAGTCCAGGGAGAAATCATGAGGGCCAAGACCAGGGCGGTGGCAGTGATGTCACTTACTTCTTGACAGTGGGGCTGAATGAGCACACGCAGGGGCAAATGAGCATGCCTTTAGGGGTAATGGCTTTACCTTTCTCTTTCATCCTTCCCACCAGCTCCATGGGGCATTCTTCTTGTCCGCTTGGGGTGAGGGTGACAAGTGATGGAAGGGTGCCATCAGCTTCAGCTCCCTCTGTCTGGGCATGGCTTCACCCTGGGGGACAGCACAAGTCCTCTAAGCAGGACCCCCTTCCCCCCGGAGCCCAACCTGTGGGGTTCCTCTGCCAGCTAGTGGCAGCCCCTGGGGGTGGGGGGCAGAAGGCAGGGCCCAGCTCTCCTGCCTCCTGCTCAGGCTTCACATTGAGATTTGGGGACTCCTTTCCTTTGGGATCAGAGTCTCCTTTTCTCTTTAAAATAAGCATTTGCACAGACTATCTCTCTGCATCTACCAGCTCCATGGCTAGGTACTTATTCCAACTTCATTCTAATTGCCCGGAGTGCCAGGCAGCTCAAGTGTTACATTTTTCACTCCGTTTCTTTTGTTTACAACAGAACAGGTTCCTATTTCAGGTGTACAAGATAGGGCCAGAGCAAGGGACTCTGGGTAGGCTTTAAGTCACGACTTCTCCTTAGCTCATCACTGAGCACTTAGTCCCTGCTTGTGGGAACAGGGCTGCTCCTACAGACAATCTGCGTACTTGCTCTTTGCATGTTTTTTGTCACTTAGATTTCTTAGACTCTTTATTGACCGTTTCCCCCTTATCCCAGCGCCCATCTCTCCCTCCCTTATCTGTCAGTCCCCTTTCTCTGTAAGTGCCTCTTTCATCTTTCAGGGTTATCTTTCTCCCCTCAGGACAGGAATACCTTTTTCAAGATTGTCTTGCAGTTCCCAGGGTAGAATTTATGCCCTATTAACTCTATTTTCTTCTCGAATACTTTATCGCACTTTCTTGAGTTACATCTTTAAAAGTGAGTTGCGCATTCTGATCAGTATATGTTTTCAAATACTTCGAATATATATGACAACGGACTAAGTTTTCTACTTTCCTTTTTTCTGCTATTTTGATACAAGTTTGTTGTTGACTTTGGGGATAGTGGTGGCTTCCCTTCAGCTGTCCTGGGTAGGGTGCAGGTCTCATTACGTTGTGTCTGGTCCTCGTTTAGGTATGTTACGTATTGGGTGCCAGAGGACCGTCATTTCTGTAATAGTGAGCAATGTTTTCCACAGAGAGTGCTTTCTCCTTGTGCCTTAGCTGCGTTAGCAGTAGCTCAGCTTTTCTTTACTTTCTTTCTTGTGTGTGTGCTTTGTAATCACTTCTATCATCTGTTGATTGTTTTATGAATCTATCCAAACAGCGGAGTCGGATATTATTCTTGGAACTTACCCTCTTCATCTGAGATGGTACAGGTATGGTAAAAGACCTCTTGGGTTCGCCAGGTAAGTTCCAAATTAGAACATTTGGTTCTATTGTCTTCATGGGTAGCAGCAGTGATAATGGTGGTGGAACAGTAGCAACAATAATGGTGGTGTGGTCACAATAGTTTTACCTGACATTTAGCCAGTGTTTAGCATACATCAGATACTGTGCTAAGCTCTTCATTCGTATTACTTCCTTTAGTCTTCACGGCAGCCCTCTGAGTTACAGACGTTTATCACGTCATTTTACAAAGGAGGAAACAGCCTTAGAGAGATTAATGAATTTACCCAATGCTGGATGATGGCACCAGTGTTCAACAGTACTTATTAGACCATTTGTCACCAATTTGGGCCACCATATGTACAGAAGCATTTTATTTAGGCATCATCAAAGGATTTGTCAGGGTATGTGAATATTCGTTACAATGCTTGGGGGTGTTCTGTTTTGTATTCTCACCACTCACTGCTCCCAAGGAGTGTAGTTCAGGAATTCCACTGCTTCTGGGCTAAAGCTTCCCTTAATGTAAGGAGACAATGTAACTCCTAAAATGGACCCTAATGTACAACCAGTTACCAAGGCCGGCATCTTCATCAGAAGTGCCCAGGACCCACACTACTTTTAGCGGCCCACAACAATGTTTTAATTCCTTTTAAAATCAGGAGAAAAAAAAATGATCTTTTAGGTCAAAGAAAATGTTTTAATATATAGTACTAATATATTTGTCCTCATATCAATGCAATCGTATAAGATAATTTTCAATTTTTTTATGGAATAAGAGGCCAATGAAGGCAAAAATGCCCAGGGCCCATGAAAGTCATAATAGAGCCCTGCCAGCAATGACCTTGTGTAGAGCCAACACAGGGCTCTGGGCCTCCTTACCTTCAGCTACTCTCAGTCTCCTCCTCTGAGTGTGGAAGGAAGAGAAGGCTCTGGAGGCAGACCATCTGACTGGAATACTTAAATCCGGCAAGTTACTTATCTCCTCTGAGCTTCACTTCCTCCTTAGTAAGACAGGATTCCTGCCAACGTGAGGATGGAATGGATGTTGTAGGTGGGATTGCTAACCAGAATAAGGGTGCAGGGGTGTTAATCAACTCTGTCTCCACCCCTCCTGTCTCTCCCGGCTGTCCCCTTGTTGCAGAGGTGGCCACAAGCAGTGTCTGAAATTCAGAACACATAGAAAAGCAGTGTGTAAAAGAGAGGGGGGCTGAATAACCAAACAAGACATGATTAGAGCCGCCTAAATAAAAAAGTACTTTATTTTCAGACAACATTGACCTCACACCCATGAATTTTTGCCTATAATCTTTCGAAGGCTGTGTGGGGTAGTGGTTTAGGATCGAGTAGATGGGTCTGGAATCAGACTGCCTGGGCTTGAATTTTGGTTCAATCAGTCACCAGCTCTGGGACCTTGGGAAGTGGGTGGACCTCTCTAGGCTGCAGTTTTCTCATCTGTGTGGTGGGAGTATTTAATGCCACTGCTCTTACCAAGTTGTTTTGAGGATGAAAGCAAGGAGAGCTTCTAGAACAGAGCCCAGCATGTGGTGGGAGCTCAATAAATATCAGTTATATTGTTGCTATTATTGTTATTGACCAAGAAAATGAGCTGTTTTCAGAGATTAGGCTCCCATACCTCTCTCCCTGTATTATTCTATGGATTCTTTGCTTTCTACATCTGGTCATTTACCCATCACACGTGTACCAGACACCACTGTCTCTGAGAGACTATTTTAAATTACTCCCTTTGGGGAGCTTGAGATTAAAGATGAGTGCCTTCTATCCAGCAGAATGCCAGTGCAATGCCCACAGGCCACCCCTCTGCCTGGCCCTGAGATACAGCCATAGAATAAGATTCTGGCTGCACAATCAAAGGGGATTTAATGGAAGATATGGTCGTGGGGGGGTGGGGGAGTAGGAAACGTCAGGGAACAGAGATCACAGAATCCACTGGATTTGCTCTTTGGAAATGGTCAGGATCCACAGTTGTTTCAAAGGACCAAGAAGCAGGAAGATGGCAGCTTGTAACCACCTTGTAACTGGCACAGCCTGGTCGGACGTTGCCTCTGTTTCCCCAGCTGTCCCTGCTGTAATGACCTGGCAGCATTCCTCTGTCCTTGCTGATGATTCAGGCTCAGGAGCAGGCTGGCTGAGCCTGGGTCATCACCAGTCCTCTGCGTCTACCAGGTGTGGTAGGGAAAGTAAACATCCACTCCCCCAGCTTCTGGCTCCAAAGTGGGAGGCCACACACGTGGCTCACCCTATTAAGTCTGTGTGCCCTCAGGAAGGGGAACGGATGCTCAGGTCCGCAAAAGACAAAGGGTCCGTACAGTCTGCCGACATTATCATGCTGTAGCGAGTTTGAACCAGAGGCACTGAGTTCCTCCTACTCATTGAATTCGCGGGGCAGAGGGCTTGTGCGTCTTCTCGCTGTTGGTTGCTTCCCCCGCTTCATAGGCTGGGTTTTGGTGATGATAGTAAGGAGCTGTGTGTCCCCTGCTAGGCCTTCCAATCCCTCTGACACACATAGATCCCCAGATCTGACACCCCAAATCTGAAAGGCCTTCTGAGAATTGCCCATGAGCAGTCGGTCCCCAATCCTTTGTTCAGTAATCTTCACACGCACAAAGCATATACATTATATTGAACACAAATGCCTTCTGCGGTAGCTTCAGACAGTCTCCTTTTCTAGATTTGTTGACAATCACCCCCTCTCCTTTTTCTAAATCAATCTCTGTACACAACACATTTTCTGGTTGCTTCAGAGGGAAGACTGGATGTGAGGGATAGAGCCAGAGGAGCTGTGGTTTGTGCAGGAAGGGAGCGGAGGAGCCAGCTCTTTCCCCCACAGACGTGGAGCCGGCTCAGGCAGGGGAAAGCTGCAGGGGGAGCCGCCCGTCCCTCCTCACAACCTAAAGCAGACCCTGGGCTGTGAGGGGTGGTGGGGGCCCCGGAAGCACAGCTCAGGCTCTCTCTGAACCTTCCCCGTCGCTGCTGAAAGGTTTGGTCTGGAGCCTGCTGATTAGAGGCTGTTGTTTTGCTGGCAATTTTTCTTTTTCAGGGAAGAACTCCAAGCTAAGGAGAAAGTGTGAATACTAGCTTTGTTTGGATATGGTAATTTTCAGTGAAAATCACAGCATTTCATCTTAGTTTTGCACCCTTGGTTCCCTCAGCTCCAGAGCAGCCACCGCTGAAGTTTCAGGCATTTTCCAGAATGGCTGAGCACCTGGGCACCCCAGGGTGGGAATCTAAGAAACAGCTCTGTGAGCTTCAGCTTACAAGACCAGAAAAAAGGCATCCTTGGGTCCTGTCGCTTCACAGTTCTTTGCAATGATGCGAGTTTTCTTGAGGTTTAAATTTAAAATCCATTTTTTGTTTTTTACAGACCATTATAATTTTTGAGCAGGAGGAGGATTTCAGAGCTCGTCAAATCTAATGTCACTTCATCCACTTCATAGATGTGACATAGAAACCCAGAGGGATTACATTACTTCTTCAAGGTCATACCTTGAATGATTCCCAGAGCAGGACTGGAAACCTAGATCTGAGAACATCCCACCTCGTGCTTTCCACATGGAGACCTTTCTATAATGACATTTAGATCGTCCCTTCTTCTTTTTGTTCATTGCATACTTTATTTGTCTCTAAACTTTTTTTTGAATACTCCTTATGCGCCTATTGCTGTTCTAGGCATCAGATAGCTTATTCTCTTTGAGATGTCAGCTATATTTAGGGGTGCCTCCAGTTTTATAGGTAAATTGAAGCACTGGAACTATAGTCTTTCCTAAGTAGAACTTTTTAAGGTGAAAAAATATAATTTAAAAAAAGCTTAAGTTTTTAGTTTAGGAACTGCACAATTTTCAATGTGTTTCCAGAGGAGTTTCTTTCCTTGTTTACTGAGATATGTAAAATGTGCTGGATGCATGGTGGCACTTGAGCTGTCAAGGTCTTTGCTGCATGACCTCTGAACGTCACACGGTCTCAAGGGCTCCATGAAATGGTCAAGGGTCAGGCTGCCAACTGGTGACGCCTTTGCCTGAAGCTTCTCCTTTCCACCTGCCTGCTTTCAGGCGCTGCCCCAGATCCCAAAAGCGGGTTAGCCATATGCGGGTCTAATCCTCTTCCATTCTGAATTTAGGGAAACAAATAGGAGGCAGAGGCGTAGGTCCGCAGACAAGGGCAATAATTTGGGTGGTGTCAGAGTTAGGGAATTGGGTTTTTCTGAGTTAAAAGGTGGCATTTAGGGATCACTGAGTATTTACAATCACATAGACATGGCCAAAAGGCTTTTCTCTGGCCTGGCTGCTGTATCCTAAGGCATTTGATTGTGGAGCCATCTGGGACTTGGGTTTGCTGGGGTTGGCTCCTAGGACGTGGAGGTGTGTGAGTAACTAGCTGAAAGCCTCATGAATGGATTTCAGGAATTTCCAGGAATACGTATTCAATATGCCACTTTTTGTTGAAAAATGAATAAACATAGCATGTGGGAATGAATGAAGCCTTAGCAGAGCGTTTCTTCATTGGCAGGGGGTTTGTAGCCTATGTGTGCTTGGAGCCTCAGGGACATGGGGAAACAAGGAACACTTTGTGGGAACTGAGAACACACTAGGATGCTTTCTGTGTATCACACAAGCCTCCGCATCGTTGCTCTGCATTCAACACATAGATTGTTTTATTTCCAGGATTTTTCTTTTTTTTTTTTTTAATTTGATGTAGCCCTTTGACTTGATTTTAGACCTCAATTTCATGGCCAAAGCATACATCCTGGAGGAATAGTTACCTTTTCTTTGCTTAAAACAAGGGCAGCAACAGTCTACGGGCTCACTCTTGTATTTATAATGTGACGTTTCCATATCTGCCTTGTGAATTTCTTTCTTAGTCAAGCGGCCATAAAGACGAGGAAGATAAAAATGAAAAGAAACGGGAGTAATTTAAGTAAAGAATAACTTCCTTTTTATTAGGTTTAACTTGAAACCAGGTATCGTATTTATATAAATACTGTGGAAAATATTTAACCTATTCATAAAGGTTAAGTAACTAACTGATAAGCTTTGTAGGGAAGGTATGTTTAAATGCTCCCATTAAGCTCAAACTGTGCCAGGCAATTTTTCAAATTTTCAAATACATAACCATTAGGAAACTGAAAAGGAGTCTGAGGAACAGAAAGAATTTCTGGTGAACAAATACAGTTGTTCATTGTGGAAACTGTTGTTACTTTATATTTCAGAGGGTGCAAAGTGAGTCAAAAAGTCAAAATAACAGGATTCAGAGAAAGCCTTAAGGACACAATTTAGTCTTCAGTAAAGGCTAAGATAAATTCCTTCAGCTGCTGGCTGGAGGAAGTCAAAGGGGAGAGATATTTTAGCTGGGTCTCTTTCTCTGTAAATAATCCATGAAAAGATGAGAGCAGTAAGGTTGAGAGGTCTGGGGATGCAAACAGAACTTCTGGAAGACTGGAAAAACTGTTTAGAAGGATAAAATTTAGGCATGATGCATTTGGAGATTTCCACTTTGAACAGAATAACCATATAATTTATCCTCCAACCAGGACACTGTGAGAGTGGAAGGGGACAGTTTTGGTAACTGTGCCAGGATGTCAGGCATTACCCAGGGCTGTCATGGGAATCGGGCACATGTGGCTGCCCTTTCTCTGAATTTTTTTATAGCTAACACTTTAAACGCAAAGAATTAAATAAGTCATCATCTTTTGTTTGTATTTCCTTTGGGGGGACTGGGAGATCTTATGTACATTTTCAAGGACTTGTGCTATTTCTGTTGCATTAAAGAAAAAATGCTCATAAAATCATCAGACGATAAAATGCATAGCTAAAAAGTGAAAACCCCATGCACTTTCACTATGAAGTATAAGATCACATACAACCCATCACCCAGAGGCAACCATTATTGCCTTGTATCTACCAATTAAAATTTTTATATTCTTTTTATATGTATATCTATGTATCTCTCTCTCTCTCTCTGTATATATATATATGACCTCTTACCATACAGGTTGATTTTGGCCACTTTAATATTGTTAATTTGTTAATATTATTAATATTGTGAATATCTTTCCATTCAATAAATATATTATCATTTTTAGTGACTGCATAGTATTCCATTAGTTCAAAAAGTACTATAATTTACTTAACCAGTCCCCTCTTTACGGATATTTGTTTCCAATGTAATATAAACAACACTACATTAAATGTTTGGGGAATGCATACATTTTTTATACTCATTTGATTATTTCCTTAGAATTTATTCCTAGAAATGAAATTGCTGGATTACAGAGCATATATGTGATTTTAAATATATATATACATATATATTTTTCAAGTGACAATAATCAATTTTCCCTTTAGGACGTTTTTATAAATTTACCCATCCACCCACAGAGTATGAGAATTCTTGTTTCACCATATCAGGGCTAACATTGAATATTAATAATTAAAACTTTTTTTTGCCAATAATTAAAACTTTTTTTTTTGCCAATCTGAAAGGTACAAAAGAGCATCTTGATGTAATATCCATTTCTGTGATTATTAGTAACATCTTTTTAAATGTTTCTTGTCCATCGGTATTTCTTATGTGAGTTGCTTATACCTGTTACAGGAATCTCAGATTTTTACAGGTCTCAAAAAGAAAAATACAGTCCTCAAAGTCAGTTCTTATTCTTACTTCCTGGTTATTAGCATCACTATCCATTCAGTTGCCCAGGATACAGACCTGGCTTTCACTTGTCTCCACTTCTATATCCACTCTGACACCCAGTCTAGTTTGTTTAATCTCTGAAATGTTTCTCAAATAGGTTCCTCTTTTCCATTTCTTCCACCACTGAGCTAATCCAGGACCTTCTCTTGCTTTATCTTAGACGGCTCCTAACTGGTGACAAAGGGCCATAGACGCTCATGCGTGCTGGTGGTAGAGACCTGAGGCCAGAGTTTGCGTTTCCCCAAGTCCTATAAAAGTCATTATCATTTCCCTTGCTAGAAGATTACTTATTCATCTTTGTATCCCTAGCGCCTGACACATAGTAGGTACTTGATAAACAAAGGATGAAATTGTTTTCCTCATCTCCTGTCTCTCTCCTCTCCAATGAATCTTCTCTGTTGTTTCAGAATTATCTCTCCAAAACACCTATATGATTATGGCATTCTCCTCTTAAGAATTGTTGCTAGTGCCCCATGGTCTATAGCAGAGTTTCTCAATCTCAGAACTGCTTACATTTGGCCCGGATAATTCTTTGGTGTGGGGGGCTGTCCTGTGAATTGTAGGATGTTTAGCAGCATCCTTGGCCTCCACCTACAGATGTCAGTAGCACCACCCCCCTTGGTGTAACAACCAAAAATGCCTCTAGACATTGACAAATGTTCCCTAGGAGGTGAGAGGTGGTACACAAATTTGCCCCTGTTTGAGAACCACTGGCCTATGGGAAAAAGTCAAAACTTAGCATGTTTTTCATACTCTGGACATAGCTACCTTTTCAACCTCATTTGTTGGCTCTCCTGAACTTCCTTGAATGTGCCATGTACCTTTGCTCCTGTGTGACTTCTCATGTGCTGTGCCTTTAGCACTTTATTAGTGAGGAAGGCCAACTACCACAACAAAGAGACAAATGCATGTTGGATTGAACATAATAGAAGTTTATTTTTGCTCACCTAACAGCACTGTGCGGTTGAACGTGTTGGTGAAGCAGCCTTCCTCCTTCAGTCTCTCAGGAATCTGGACTGGCTGAGGCTCTGCCATCTTTGATACATAGCTTCCAAGATGGCCCTGGGGATCATCTCCATTCTACCTGATGAAAGGAGAGAAGAGCATTGAGGAGTACGTGAAGGAGATTTTTATGGCTGGGACTGAAAATGGTACACATCTTTTCCACTCTTATTCTGTTGGGTAGAACTGAGTCACGTGGGACCACACTTAAATGCAAAGAAGGCTGAGAAATATAGTCTAGCTGTATGCTTAGGAAAAATCAGATGGTGGATTTTCATGATCAGCTGGCACTCTCTGCCACAATCGGCTTACCAGTTCATCAAAATTCTGGTTATCCTTTCAGGCCTAGCTCAAATGTCACTCCTAGAATTATAAACTCTGATCTCCCCATTATAACCTCTTTTATGCACTTTGCTTATACTAGTGCACATTATAATATGATTAGCATGGCATAAAATCATTTTTTCTCATTAATATCTAGGATAGTTCCTAGTATGTGGTGTGTTTATATTTGTTGAAAAAATGAATGGATAATAGTTAATTATATATTATTTCATGGGAATGCCTCAAGGACTCACTGAGGTTTTCTTTTTGTTTTTTCTGGTCTCTGTTCTAGGACTCCGCAGTAATACAAAGGTGAGACAAGATTGCATGCAATTTCTTGCAGGACACTCAGCACCACGTGAGGCCTAGGAAAAATGGAATAAAGGTCTTCTCTTTCCTGTGCTGTCTCCCCAAACCTCCAATCCTCAGCCACCCCACCCTCTGTGCTGTCCACAGATTATCTTTCCACAGGCTTCCCCACACTGGACCAGCTCCCCTCCCAGCCCAATTCCTGTGGGCTCAGTGACTTAATCCTCCCACCAGAGATTTGCATTTAAAAGGGGTGATTGTGAATCCTGAGGAATCATTGACTGATTAGTTTATACTGGGAAAGAACTTGGGATCCTGATTCTGAAAATGGCTACTACATTTTATTTATTTTTTTAATCTACATTTGCAATTTAACATTTTCCCAGGAAACAAAAACTAATAGTTTAAATGGAGAGAAATGCCTACCATGTATAAATTCTAGAAAAGTTTTTACAAACGGGAATTTGGTACCTTAGAAATGAACAATCTTCCTTTGAACCCGGGCTATATAATTGCCAAGGTAAACAGGAGTAGAGCCTCCTGGGCCTCTGATGCCTGGTGTTCTTATTAACTAAAATCGGGTAAGAATGAGAGCAGTTCTGCAGCGAATGTTCAGGGGATTGGAGCACCCATTTAAGGCTGTAACCAGGCCAGAATTTCCTTTTTGAGGCCAAGCAGAATCTGGTCCAAAAACATGAACACAACAGGAATGTGTCTGGTCATTTTTCTCAAATCCACCAGAGGGTTCCCACTGAATTTTCTGACAAACTCAGCCTATATACTGCATCTACAAGACAAGGGAGCATTTATGTAAAAAGTTTTTTTTTTCCCTGCTTACTTTGACAATTCCAACCCTCACTTTCTCCTCTGCTCGGATTGACATCTGAGAAGCGAGACCACAACTGCATACCATTTTATAGATCCGCCTGATTGAAACCAGTTCTCCCTATAGGTCATATCGTGGAGGAGACACACGGTTTTTGTCAAGAGACCGGCTACCAGCAGAAAGGGTTTTGATGCTATTGCTAGTAAGAAATTAGTAACTAGATCCTTGGTCTGTTTTAAGCCAACTTTATAATTATACTGTTTCAGTGGTAAACCAGACCCTTCAGCCAAGGGTAATTTAGAAATTCTAGAATTGTATTCTTTTTTCTCCCTTCTCTTTAATGTTCATCTTTGCTGCCTCTCCATCTCCTTCCTTCAAACATATAATTTTCCTCCATTCCTTCCTCACCCCTGGCTCCTTGTTTCTGTGACCTTTTGTCACAAAAGGACAAATGCATCTTGTTCCTCCTCATCCCAAGACAGTATGGACAACAATCAAGGCTGTGTATGCACAGATCTAATTCTGGAACGTGTTGCTGCTCTGCCAGCGTGCCCCCGATCCGGGCTCACCAGTTTGTCTCTGTGATTGGAGATTAACGTGGGGCCTTATCTTGGCTCGAGATGTCTGTGTGTCCAGGAGTTAATCTCTCTTTTCTAAGACTGGGACCACATACTAGAGATTACTTTCTCAAACTCTTGAGCACTTCCTGATTCTGTAAACTTTTTGTACTCAGGGTTCTTTTGATGTGGAAAGATTTATTAAATATTAAAAACTAACACCAGGGCTTCTCTGGGGAAAATTTTCTAGTCTCACTTGAGTTTTACATCGTGTTCCCTCGTCCCAGTTTTCTTCCTTCGCTCTCCTCTCCTCTTCTTCTGGTGCAATTGTTTTTCTTCTTTTTAAGCTATATTTGGGGATGGTTGAAAAAAAATCTCTTAACTATACCTTGAAAACCTAAATTTTCATTTCAGCCGAAAGTTGTCCAAACTATATGCATTTCAGTTGAACACTCCTCTCGCTGGCCTCCGTCTGCCGAAGACCCTTTTTTATACCCGACCAAATTTCCTTAAATTATGGTTGGTATTATATTGATTCCTCCAAGATCTTCAAGAGATCACTGTCACCAAATTCCAGATCATTCTCTCACATAGTGTATGAGCTGGCGTTGTTTCATTGTGCTAAACTGGATAGCATTTCTCCTTCAGAATTGCTTTCTTCTTTTTTTATGCTTCTTCCTTTGACTCTCAGCTCACCTTCGCTGTCCTCTCAGGTAGCCTGGTCAGCCACTTAGTCTGTCTCTCTGGTCTGCTTCTCTCTCTTTCATGAGCGCTAATCCTCTGCTGAGAAATCAGGCTGAAGGGGTAGCTGCTGTATGGTCGCCGGTGGTGCGGGATGGGGGCAGCCAAAATTTCCCTCGGAGACAGCTGTTTTCCATTTCAGGAGTCTTAACATTGTGGCTTTGTTGATTGTCTTTTCACCTCTAGGTTTGGTCTTGCTCATAGCTAAAACACAATTAACCATTTTCACTAAGCCCTTCAGGGCCACTGCTGGAGCCCTGTCAGCTGCAAGCCCTCCATGTGAGCATCCTGCCACGCAGATGCCACTGGAGTCCCCATAAGCCACCCCCCCCCCCACCCAGGGGAGAAATTAAGGCAATTTCACTAAGGCCCACTGGTGAGGAAAATTGGTTGATCAAGTTATTACTAAATGGCTTTTCAAATCTTCTCATTATTCTGGGAGAAGGGAGTTCGTTCTGTAGATTGTCAGAGCCTGGGCCCTTGCCCACAGATAAAGCCAAAGCTGCAGGAATCCTGTGAATGGAGAGGCTTGGAGGCTATACCTTGGAAATAAACCACACAGCCTAACTCAGCAGGGCTGCCCCTTGGTGCCGAATGCAACCAACTCTTGCCTGTTTTAAGTGAAAACATCCCAGGATGGGAAAGCGTATTCTGAGAGTGGAATGCTTTGTAGTTACTCGTAGTTGGGGGGCAGCATGGTGTGTTAATAAATGAGAGTGCTACTTAAAAGTCCACCCCTTTCTGCGTCTCCTCAGGGAGCTCAGTGATAAAGATCATTAATATTTTTCCTGTAAGTAACTGAATCAAAGGGAAGCTTTGCTATCTGCATTGTCTGGATGCCAAATTAGATTGTACACTTAACTCTTTGATAGTCTCACTTACCATAGAGCCTTTTGCATATACACACATATCTATGTTTATATACATATACACATATACATATAACAGAAATATAGAGGGAGGTTATAAATATACAGTGTGTATATATATATACATATATATATACGTATAAGTGAAATCTCCTCGTATAGTTCCATTTGCCTGCATATTTAACCTGGCTCTGCAATATTTGTGTGATTGGGGGTATGTCATGTAATGTCTGTGTCTCAGTTTGTGCATCTGTAAAATGAAGGGGTTGAACTAGCTCGTGTCCCCAGTGGGGAGGTGCTTCCACTGTCTTCCATTCCCTCCCTCCAGCACAGTTCTGGGCCTGTGGTGGGCTCTCAGAGCAAAACCATGTGCTAATGTATAATAGGAACCACCCAGGTCCTAAGGTCACGTGAGTCCTAACATTCCATGATTTTAATATTTTTAGATAGTTCTGTCAGGAAGTTACTGGCAGTGGGAGGAAGGAAATAGTCTTCAGAGCAGCACGCACGCATCTTCTGAGAGATGTGATACTGTGAATAACAACTCACCTGGCTTCATAAACAAGATCCGTCAGATGACTTTATCTCTTGGAGCCTTGATTGGCCTGCCAGGTTAAAGGCAAGGGACAGACCTCATCTAGCTTGACCTTATCAAGACTTCTGACTCAGTCTTGGGCAACATGCTTATCATTAAACCTCAGTTAAGGCCCTTTCACCTCAAACCCCGATTGCAAATTTACCCCTGTTCGGATACATCTTGCACAGTGCTGCCGGCTTGAACCTCTTAATGTCACGCTGTTCTTTAAAAACGAATAGTGGCCTCTCAGTTGCCTTTCTGATGATTTCCAAGGCTCTCAGCTTAGCATTCAGGCTTCACTGGGTTTTAAAAGCCACCTTTTCCTTCCATCTTGATTTCTAGGAGTCTCCCAGAGACCCATGCCTTGAGTAAGAAGAGTCTTCTAATTGCTTTATTCCTCCCTGTGGTGCCCCACCCCACCCCACCCCACATCTGTTCCTGTCCCAGAGCTGTTGTGTGGCGTACCCGGAACACTTTCTGATACAAAGCCCATGCTCCCTCCCTCAGTCCTAATCCTTCCCTTAAAGTCCAGATCAGACCTGCCTCCTCCATTGAGGTCTCCCTGGTGGACCTTTGATGGGGGGAACTCGCCTTCCTCTGATTTTCCATGTCACTTGTAGTCTGCATGACACTGTCTTGTCCTTATCTCTACTAGCCGAGTCCCTTTATAGAGCTCCTGGAGGAGTCTGACAGAACTCGGAGGGTGTCTGAGACCCCAAAGGCGTGATGAAAGCCTGGAAACTGCGATGGCTGAAAGAGTTTAGAAGTAGAGATACTTCATTTGAAGGAGACAAAGTGGAAGGTAGTTTCACAAGAATCGAAGTATATGATTAAGTCTCAAGTCTGCATGGCCACTAACAGTGAGTGTAGAAAACCAGAAATGGTGTGCGGGGGCGGCTGTGAAATTCCCTTGACTGCGTGTGTCTTTGAGGTTGGCTAGGATGGTTCAGGAGAGGCTCTGGCCGAAGATGGAAATTCCAAAACATGCCCCACCCCCACGGTCCATTGTAGCCCAAAGACTTAATGTTTTTACAATAAGTCAGACGGATATTCGACTTGATAAAGTGAAAATTAAAAAAACCAAATTATAAACATACTGGTATTTAGAAATCAATTTCATAATCTCACGAAAATTTTCCTATGTTTCTCTTGTTCAAGCTAGGAAATGACAGCAATATTAACAGTTGCTTGATTAATAGATCTTGTATGAACATATGGTTATTTATGGAGTTTGTTATAAAAACAGGTAAATGTGGAAATTCTTTGACAAAGTTAAGAAGTGCTTAAAAAGAGAGAGATTTTTATCAGAAATCACCTTTTTTGACTTGGGTTTTCTCTCACTTAACCATCAGGTAAATGTCAATCTTCCTAATTATAGTTAGTTTGGCCCAAACATTTGATTCGCCAGCGCCCTCCCTCTGCCTGTCTCTAGCCAAGACTCACTGAACTAAATCTTCCATCTCTGGCAGGGGTGCTACTAACTCATCTTTTACTGGATTCTTGGGTAAAGTTTTTCTCCATCTCAGTTACTTTGCCTCCTTTTTATAAGGAGCCCTACTCTGAGATCAAAGACAATGTAGGGGAATTTATGAGAAACAAAGAAAGTTGGGGAGAGATGCTAAGCTATTTTAAGGGGTGTTCTAAAATCGTGACTCTATCAGATCTGGCCTCTGCTGTGACTGCGAGAGCTGGGACAAGGCACAGTCCTTAGGTGTGGGGAGAGGGACACGTGGGCTGCTCTCTAGAATGCTGGTCTTCATCCAGAGTCTGATCAGTGGTTCTCAATGCTGACTGAACCTCAGGGTCAGCTGCCTTTGAATGCCGCGCCTTAATTAATGATTCAGTAGGTCCCCGGTGAGTCCTATGCCTCCATATTTTAAAAGCCTTACAGGTGTCCTGCGGCTCAAACAGCATCGACAACCATCAATCTAGGCTCCTGACGTCTAGCAGTCTCCTGAACTTGGTCCTCTTCCCTAAAAATACACTGACATTTTTCAAAGGACTCTGAGACAAGAATCTGGTTAATCCCAACCCCATTGCTGAAGAATAAGGGAAACTTGACAAAAATGAGAAGGCTTCAGAAATAAAACTACACAAATTAAATTATTTTGGAAACAATTTTTCCTTCTTCTACAATTTTCAGAGGGATTTTGCGAGAAACAGACACACACACACACACACACACACACACACACACACACACACACACGAGTCACAGAGCCAGTAAACAGGAAGGAAAAGATTGACTTTTATTGCTTGTTTGCTGGCCTAAAGTTAAAAAATTTTTTTCTTTGTATTTTGCCTCCTCCTTTTTTCCCCTTAGAATTATATCAAACTATTCTTAGGAGGGATGGGTGGTTGGTTTGGGGGCCGATGAAAAGCATGACATCACCGTGCTATTTTGGCAGAGGAAGAGGAATATGCCCGGTTAGGTCGGTTTAGGTTTGGTTCTGTGTATTTAGAGCTGAATGCGTCTTTTTCTAATTTGGCTTCACTTGGGGCTTCGGCTCTTCACTGGAGACGGGAAGGATAATATTTATTCAAAGCTAATTTATAAACTTCATTTTCAGTTTAAGGTCTGGAATCTAAACTGCTATTCCGTTCTTACAGGCGGCAGCCCCGAGCATTTCAAAGGGGATCGGGTTTGCGGGCGTCTTCTCAGGGTGTCTCCCCCACCCCAACTGCCTGCTCCGTGTTAGGTCAACTGTGGGCTATCGGTTTGGAAAGCAAATCCTTAACCTGAACTTTTTTGTTGCTGATAAGGGCTCTATGGGTAGCAAAAATGTAACTAACTTATTTAGAATTTGCGTGGAACCTTTTTCTCCATCTGTATTGTTGTCAGCAACTCCTATTTTCCCCCAGAGGTTTTGAAATGCTCCCCGTGAATGTTAATATGTTTATAACATTTCTCAAATGGGACTCGTCACTCCTAATAAACATTCCGCTTTGTGAAAGGAATCACCCCCACTTTTCATCCCTGGAGAGGGAAGCACACTTCTGTGTGTATTACGTGAAAGGCTGTTGATTATGTCTATGCTGTTTTCTAAACTAACTCAGATATCGTTTTATTGTTAAAAGCAGCGTTTTACCAAACTCTGATGTTCCTAACCTATTTATGGGTCTCTGATAGATGGTTATTTTTTGGCAGGCTTGAGATAAGCCGGGGTCAAGGAAACAGCTTGCACTCGTCTTTTCAAGTCTAGCTCGTCCTTGCCATATCATTCCATTATTTCCTTTCCTGTTATCTTCAAACATTCCCTCAGAGCAGAGCTTGACAAGAACAGGAAGGTTGGCAAAGGTCTGGCAAGGAGGTTGTTTTTCTTCGTGTCCTAAAATGGACGCTTTCCTCCCCTCCCCCAGCCATCCTTTCTTCTTTATTACCCACTCCCCGTCCCTCTCCGAAGCTGATGGAAAAAAAAGTTAAGAACTCCTTTCCCTCTTTAAAGAAGGGTCTCTAAGAGGTTTCTAATCAGCTCACTGTCAGCCTGTTTCCTCTGATCAGCTTAAATAGGTCCACTTGAAGTTCACAACTGCCAAAGCCAGTGTTCAGATTGAAAGCATGGGGGCATTTGAGAAACGTTTATGAACTTCCACCCAAGATTATCCAGGAGGCTGAAATCCGAGGGGCAGCGCCTGTTCCACAAACTCTTTCTTCTTGATTAAATTAGCGTTTCCCACTAACGGGAGGAGGAATTCCCATTCCACAGGCTATTTCTTTTCTCTTTCTACCTCCTCCCTCCCCCCATTAAAATATAAACTTGATTCCTCAGTCCCTAGCGGGAGCCTGGCTTTTGTGACCCAGGCTCCCTGTAAGCCTGTCTTGTAAGCAACATCTTGGTACAAATGAACTTTGTAACCTCTCATGGATGGTTTTCTGTCTAGCTTTATACATGAACAACAAAACAAAACAAAACAAAAGTGAAGACACGTATCTCTGGCGGCGCAGATGTGTGGGGGCAGGAAGTTGGTCTCTGCACTTGTGTCCACTCAGGTCCTTTTCTGAGATTTTCCTGCTCCGTCTTCAGAAAAGAACTGCTTTGTTAACCATTAGCCACTGACAAGAGTGTGTCCATTTCAGCAAAATTAATAAGAGATAGCATTTTTCTTCTTTCTAAATGGCCCATGTCTGTAATTAACATCGCCTTTCATTACTCAACTTGAAAGCCGCCTTCCTGGCCCCCTGACCTTGCCCTGGCTTTGTTAAACTGTGGCCTCCAGCCTGTGAGAGACCTAAACGCAGAAAGGGCCCAGAGACCCTGGCCGAGGTGCCTTGAAAGAATCATTCGACAAATATTTATTGACTGCCTACTGTGTGGGGCTACCAAGTTGAATCAGATGCAGACCCTTGCGGAAAGGAAACTGGGAGAAAAGATAAAAAGGGGTTTGTTTAAAATAGCCTTAATAGGGCAGAAACTGATGATGACCACAGGACAAGAGCAGATCCGGTGTGGTGCGGGAGCAGCGCTAGGGGATGACGAGGTGGAAGTCCGGGCAGGTTTTATGGAGGGGGCGACATTTGAGGGGATCATTAAAATGTTGGGATTCATTGTAAAAAAAAAGGACATAAAGGTTCAAATGAGCTTTCCTTACTCTTTTTTAGAGAGAGGGGAAAAGAGCACTTTTGTAGAGAATATATAAGTTTAGGGCTCAAAAGAGAATTTTTTTTCCTTTTTGGTGGGTTGTTTCCTTGTATGTTTAATCAGAGAGGAGTTAGCTGTTGACATTTTAATAACGGCGCTAGATTCTAGTTTAGCCAACTCCCCTAGAAGCGTGTAAAATATTTTCCTGTCATTTCCTGTCATTTTCCCCATCAGGTCTGTGCCCCCGGGGAGGATTCTTGGTCACAGACATGGAAATGTCACTTTGGGGTGAGTTAAGTTGAACTTCACATTGTTGATATCTTTAACCATGAACTCCAGGTTTAAAAGAGCCACCAAGAAAAACCCAAATACCTAGTAAGAGGGGATGGGTTGAAAAAATTATGGTCAGCATATGATGGGGTCTAATTGCAACCACGATGGTGAGGATTTTTAATGGTTTGTGAAACAACAAAAATGGTGTGTTCGCATTTTTGTGAAGAATATGAATATATACATTGAAGAGTGCAGACTAGAAGACTAAATGCTAAAATGTTAATAGTGGTTAATGATAGGTGCTGGAAAAACAAGTGTTTGAAATTTTCTTCCCTGTGATTTCCAGTATTTTCCAAAATGTCTACCATGTACATGTATTACTTTTGTAGGCAAGTAAAATGCTATTAAAGAATAAAGATGCTGAGGGAAAAAAGGGCTTCTTTATTACGGTGAGAGTTTAAACATGGATGATTGTGAAAATGCTGGGAGGACTTGCTCCCCTCCCATGCCACTTTGGACGTCATCAGTTTTAAAAAAAGAAAAAACCACACCACCCAGCAATCAGCACCAAACACAGGAGTCTGTTTTAGGTAACAATGACTGTCATTCAATCAACTCCATGGGAGAGTTCTCTTTTAGCTACTTTGGTGCAAAATTTGTTAGTTGATTCTTTTGGAAATTTTTATAGTGCAAGACTCGTTTCTCTCTCTGTCTCTGATCGAATTTAGCTCCAGTAGGGGGTTCTGAATTATTCAAGGGTCTGTTGCAAAGGTTGTCCTGATCACTTTTTTTTTTTATAACTCCTTTGTCATTGTCCTCTTGCTCAAGCCTAATGATATAAAATCTATAGGCCAGTTATTCATCTAGTGACAGCCTTCACACATGCACAGCAATAAACCTCTTTATTTTTATCTATTTTGGAGTTTTCTTTTACTCAAATTACATAAATCAGATAAGCTTATTTATTTCACAATTGGTGGTAAGTGTGCAAAGTATCTCAAATTGTGATGCAGTCGTCTGCAGGGCCCGAGCAGAGGCAATAGCTTCTGCTTTTATTCAAATCCTGTCCCTGATCATTTGCAATAGAAAAGCTAAGTTGGGGTGTGCGGGGAGGAGGTGGGGGGGTGCGGGGTGTGGATGGCGGGGTGGAGATGGGGAGAAATGGAAAAAATGCAAACCTGTAGCTTAGGATAAAATTGGCTCCCAGCTTCTTCTTTGCATTTCGGGTCGTTTATGCCTCACAATATAAAGATCCGCTAAATTACAGCAACAACCCCCACGGCTGCCCCTCCCCCAGACCTGAATTGTTTTTTGACGTCTGAGTCACTCAAAATCGTGGGGCTGTAACATATAAACAGAATGAAGAAAAATGTTTGCCACGAGCACGCAACTTTTAAAACTGTTTTGGGCCTTGAAAGAAGGTTCCTCCCCCTTTTCTCCTTACAAACACTCAGAAAATTAAAAAAAAGAAACTCAAGAAAATGCTGTCTTCGTGATGAAAGGATTCGCGGTCGGTCTGTCCTTCGTGGCTTGACAAGAACTTAGCTGCCGGCTGAGAAGCCAGACGTGACTGGGGGAAAGAGGGACAGCCCTTGAGCAGGAAGGCGGATGGTCAGTACAGAGCAGCTGGGTCTCCTGAACCCGGGCTGGGGGAGGGGCAGGAGGAGCAGAGCTGATTGACCTTGGCCTTGAGAGTCGCAGGAGTTTGAAGGAAAGATCCCCCTCAAATCCAGTCTTATATCAACTAGTGTCCTAGATGTTTAGAAATATTTTCTCTTCTTTCCTCGCCTTGCTTCCCAGGAGATCAAGCAACTTATAGCAAATATAAATTAAAAACATAAACAAAAGCAAACACTGGACCGGGTAGGTGGGGAGAGAAGAGTAGGGATAATGCACAGTTGCTGTTGTTGACCCAGCAAGTTAAGGCTGAACCTTCCGGCATCAAATGCAGAAAAGAGACAGTCGGGGAAGGATATAGGCAGTTGCATATTTTTGGTTCTTTGTGAGGAAAAAGCACGTGACCACAGGGAAAGCAAAGCCTTTCCTACCACTCAGTAGTGAATAAATTTCTCCTGGGTGACTTTATATAGAAGACATTAGAAATGTGGCAGAAAATGTACTCAAGAAGTTTTTCTAAGCTCTTTGCTTTTCCTTTAAACTTTCTGGCCTGTGTATCCATCCAGCTTTGCTTTTGAAAATTTATTCACTGGTATTTCATCCTGTAGCTTCTCATATAACGATTAAGATGCTGTTAAGCTAATTAAACAGGGAGGCCATTACACTGAGGTGGCTTTAATGACTTAGCAGCCTACATAAGCAAACCCAAACCTAAGCCTGTAAGTGTCTCAAGGTTAAGAAATCAAAATCTAAGTACAACCAGTCAGAAACAGCCAATGAGGCTTTTCCAAATAAGGCGACTACTTAAGCTATAGCCAATCAAATAATTTCCTTGTTTTGCATCCGCATCTTCTCCATAAAAATGTTCCCCCTGACTCCTGTAGGTGGAGCGCTCCCAACTACTTCTGGTTTGGTGCTGTGAAATTTGAATTGATTTTTGCTCAAATAAACTCTTAAAAATTTTAATATGCCTCAGTTTATCTTTCAACAATGCAAAAATCAATAATTTGTCTGGACACCTACAGTAGACAGTTAGGATTGCACAGAGCCCCACACAGTGAGCATTTAAAAAATACTCACTGAATGAATAGATGAAAAATTAGTAGTTCAATGTGCTATCAATAAACAATTAGAAGATGTCATGAAAATATTTTAATTACAATAGTAAAAAAATCTAGAAATAAATCTAATATGAAAAAAACTATAAAATTTTATTAACAAACAAAAGAAAACTTGAATAAACAGACACATACCATAATGGATGGTAGACTCAAAATTGTGAAGGTGTCAGTTTTTCCCCAATCTGTTAATTCAATGCAATCCTTAGAAAAATTACAAGGGGATATTTTATGAAACTTGACAAGCTGATCTGCAAGTTTGTATAGGACGGAAAATGCACAGATTGATCAAAAGATTATTGAGAAAGAGTTAACAGTGACAGGAGATTTATCCTACTTTAAAATGGTAGTAATTAAAACAGTGTGTTCTTAACACAAGAATAGAGAAATAGATCAATGGAACAAAAGAGTCTTTAAATGGATCCATGTGTGTTTACATAGGAATTTAGTATATAAAACAAAGATAACACTTCAAATTATGAAGAAGTGATGACCTATCCAATAAATAGTGTTGGGACAATAACCAGAAAATAAAATTTCAATCTCACCATAAATATAAAAACATATTTCCTATGGATTAAAGAGCTAAATCTAGAGAAAAACTATAAAAGTATCAGAAAAAATAGGAAAACTATTTTTGTAAATTTTAGGTGAGTAATGTTGTTTTTTTTCTTTCTGAGGAAGATTGGCTCTGAGCTAACATCCACTGCCAATCTTCCTCTTTTTGCTTGAGGAAGATTGTTCCTGAGCTAACATCTGTGCCCATCCTCCTGTATTGTGTATGTGGGACACCGCCACAGCATGGCTTGACGACTGGTGTGTAGGTCTGTGCCGGGATCCAAACCCACGAAACCTGGGCCACTGAAGCTGAGTGCACAAACTTAACCGCTACACCACTGGGCTGGCCCCAGTAATGCCTTTTTAAGCAAGATACAAAATACAGAAACCATACAGGATAAAGTTTTTCTTTTTAAAGCTTAAATTAAAAATCTTAAGCTTTGGTTATAAACCATTATGATCTCAATAAAATTACTGGAAAAAAATCTTAAGCTTTAATGCAGTCAAATATATAAAACATGAGTAACAGTCTGGGGTAAAATATTAGCAAGCTACACAGTAGATAAAAGATTATTACTCATAATCTATACAGAGTTCATACAAATAAATAAGAAAGAGAAAAAAACATAGAAAGATGGGCAAAAATATAAATAAAGTCACTGACTTAAATAAAAGTGACCAGTTTACACGTGAAAAGTTAGTAAATAGTGAACAAAGATCAAAGTAATGATGATAGATCATTTTTACCCATTAGATTGGAAATTTAAAAAAATTCTATTGCTTTCAACGTTGAGGGAGTATAAAATGGTACAGTCTTTTGGAGGTCAATTGACAGTGTGTATCAAAAGTAAAAATATCCGTATTCTTTGAACCATCACTTCCAATTCTATGTTTCTATCTGAGAGAATTCTTTGCACATAGGTATGAAGAAGCACTGATAAGGATTTTCAATGCAACATTTTTTATAATAGCAAAAAGTTAGAAACCATTTAAATCTCCATCATTAGGGAAATAAATTGTGATACATCCAATGTTACATAACACTATGCAGCAGTAAAAGAGAATAGGGTAGACTTACAGTGCTGACATGGAAAGATTTGTAAGATATATTACTATGTGAAAAAGTATGGACAAAACAATACATACAGTTTAATCCTAAGTATATACCTCCCGTGTGTGTGTGTATTTGTGTGTGTGTGTGCATGCATGTATGCACATGTCTGTGTTGCACATGGATGCACGTGTACCACTGCACAGAAGAAAGTCTAGAAGTTACACAGCAAACTCTAACTGTGGTTACCATGAGGAGGTGTTGTGACTGGGGATGGGGAGGGAGGAGGTCGAGATGGCTCTTTTTTGTACTCAGTATAATTCTGCACTGTATGAACATTTAAAAGAATGTATTCATTCTTAGTTAAGTAATTAAACATTGTTTTAAGAAGGTAACATATCAATAACTGGTGTATTTTTCACAAAGAAGACATTTTATCCAAACTTAAATAATGTACAAGGCCTCAGGAACTCATAGTTATCAGGGTAAATGGAGTCCTATTTTTGCCTTCTTTTCTGGAAGGATTTGTTTCCTTTAAATATCACATCCTCTGGTCTCAATCCCCCCAGTCCCTGGGCCTTCTCCCTTCCTAATAAGGGCAAGGAAGGAGATGTATTCACAATCTCCGAAGTAATGGAAAGATCAGGGGACTGAGGATAGTTCTAAATCCTCTGCCCGCAACTCCCCCTTTAGCTGGTGGATTTACTTCCTCACTCCCCAAGCTGATGTTTTAAAACTTATGTTCTTTCCTCTCCTATGCTGTCCTCAGGATGATGTAATTGTACAAAGCAGTCAGCGAGGAAAAGGATTTGAGTAACTCACACCAGGACAGTTAGTTGATTCGTGATTGAAAGCCGGCTAGTTGGATTTCATTCTCCTTCAAAGGTAATGTCCACATTTCCTAAAAAAAAACAAAAGAAAAACCCACAAAGGGTTACATTTGGTGGCCTGGTGCATAAATCAATATCCAACAAACCTCCCCCTCCCCAAAGTGTGTAATGCTCACAAAATGAGACACATTTGTGGGCCTCTGGGGTATCTTTGTTTGAATGACCCTCTTATTTTTCTCCTGACCTGTACTCTCCACACTGTATATCAAAATCCAGAGGCTTTGATTTTTTCCCCCTTTAGCAAATTCATTTGTGTTTCATTCATTCTGTGCAAACCCGGCTTCTTGTCCTAAGCAGAAGAAAGAATTTAGTGTCTAAAAAATGGCCCCTGAGCAAGACAGCACCAAAACCAACTCCCATCTCTCCTGCTAGCCCAGGGGCGTTTCTCTTACAGTTTACATGCAGTCCTTAAAAAACAAAGAATGACCTGATCTGATATCTGGTAAAGTCACACTTGACTTACATCCCCGTGACAATGCTTACCCAACACCCTTTCACATGAATTTTAAGTTAACACTTTTGCTGGAGTCAGTGTGTGTGTGTGCGTGTGCATGTGTGTGTGTGTAATAGGGAAACTTCCTTTAAACACATTGAAATACCTGTTGTACCTATCATAGTTTTAGACAATTTGTGTACAGATACATCATGGTGCCAATTGCATATCACAGAGAAAACCATTTTCATTACATCAGAATAAAGACCTGTGCACTGGGTATCTCTTGCTTTTTTCTGACTCACATTATTCCTCCCTTTTAGGATTTACCACTCTTGCATTCTGTATCATTCTGGGGGGTCAGTCACTTAAGCACCTCCAACACCACTCCCACCACAGGGTGACATGTGACCCATCAGGCCAGACAGAAACTTTTCCAGAGACTTATGTGGGTGCTGAGGGGGAGTGGTCTCTGCAAGGGAGATAAAATTCCAGAGCTGCTGGGGGTCATCTTTCTTACCACGTGGGTAGGATCTGCCTGGGATGATGTCAACACAGAGGAAAGTAGGGCCAAGAGATAAATACAGTAGTCTCCCCTTATCTGCGGTTTTGCTTTCTGCAGTTTCAGTTACCTGCTGTCAACCGTAGTCCAAAAATATTAAATGGAAAATTCCAGAAATAAACAATTCATAAGTTTTAAATTGCAAGACGTTCTGAGTAGGGTGATGAAATCTCGAACTGTCCTGTTCCGTCCTGCCTGGGGACATGAATCATCCCTTTGTCCAGCGTCTCCATGCCGCATATGCTACCTGCCCATTAGTCACTTAGTAACCCTCTTGGTTATCAGATCAACTGTGGCAGTATCACAGTGCTTGTGAAAGTAACCTTTATTTCACTTAATAATGGCCCCAAAGTGCAAGAGTAGTGATGCTGGCAATCCGAATATGCTAAAGAGAAGTTATTATTGTTAATCTCTTTCTGTGCCTAATTTATAAATTAAACTTTATCATGGGTATGTATGTACAGGAAAAAACATAGTATATATGGGAGTCGGTACTCTCCGCAGTTTCAGGCATCCACTGGGGATCTTGAAACGTATCCTCTGTGGATAAGGGGAGACCAGTGTAGATGGATGGATGGATGGAAGGATGGAAGGATGGATGGATGGATGGATGGATGGATGGATGGATGGATGGATGGAGAATGGATAGATAAATATATAGACAGATACTTGATGATGTGATTTGAACTTGGAGCCAATCATACTTGAAGAGTCACCTCTCCCACTTCCCAACTGTATGAGGTATAAATTTCCTTTTATGCTTAAGCTAGTTTGAGCTAGATTTCTGTTGCTTTCAACTTAAAGAATTCTGATGAATACAGGCTATTTTGTATATTTACTGTTCATTCTGTTGATTGGAGGGGGTATTACATTCTATTTCAAAGCTGAGTCACACACAGTAGATACACGGCACATTCCAAGGAAGAGAAACTCATTCAAATAAGCCTAAGGAAAAGGGCTTTAATGATGGGCTTTATTAATCTTCCAGAACACTATTTTAGGAAGTAGGGCTGGACCTTATGGGATCTGGAACTGAATATTGGACAATTGGGAACTGAGGTCCCTCTCCAGGGTCACATGAGCTTTTATCTCACTTAGAGGCAACTCCCTTCTCCCAGTGGCTGTGGCTATAAAACCAGTGTCCTTACCTCCTCCTCGGGGTCGTGTTGGATCATGGGTCCCTTTTGTACGAGCCATCTGCCTTTACTTCCAGTGCTGCCAATCTAGGAAGTGCCAAAGTGATGCTGTGTCATTCACAGCCTCACCCGGCCAAAGCCATGCTGTACCTTTGGGGAAGTGGGACCATCTGCCCCATGTCAGTGGCGGCAGTTCCATCCACCTGAAAGCTCCCTTGAAGTCATACTAACTCCTGACTTTCACACTACCCACTCAATCCAGAGAATCCTGATGGCTCTCCCTCCAAATATACCCAGAGTTCCACTTCTCCACATGGCGACTGATGGAACCACCCTAGTCCAAAGCACCAGCCTCTCTCACTGTGCTACCGTGACAGCCTCCCAGCCCATCTCCCTGCTTCCGCCATGGCCTCCCCACAGTCAGAAGGGGCCTTTGATAACATCAGATCCTGTCACTCCTCTGCTCAGACATGTCAGTGACTTCCAAAGCCTTTGTGACCTCACCTCCTTCTACTCTCCTTCTGGCTCCCTCTGTCCCAGCCACATGGTCTCCTGCCATTTCTCTGTTATGTCAGGCATCTCTGACCTCAGGGCCTCTGCACTTGTGTTCCCTCTGCCTGGAATGTTCTTTCCCCAGATTTCCATGTGGCTAGCTCTTCATTTTCTTTAGGTCTTTAGTCAAAAGTCACCACTCTATTTTTGAGTCTCCTCATTCTTCCTCTTTTCATTTTTTTTCCCGGTGAATGAGCTGTTGATAGCTTAGATGGAGATGGAGGGGAGTAGACGGATTTTAAAATTATTTAGTAGAACTCAATATCCATCATGGCAGCCTTTTACAGTTTTGCTATGTTGATGGAATGTCCCTGGGGACTCAATCAGTGTGTTTCTCCTGTTCAGCAGGCTTCTGAAGGACAGTGCAGAGGAGGAAGCCATCCTGGGTGGTTGCTTGAACATGATGGCTCTGAGAGGAGACAATCAGTGATAGCCAGGGGGTTGCAGATAAATTTGCTGATCTAGAGGGATGAGTATCTTCCCTGTTGGACAGTAAATGGGGGTGACAAAAGTATGAACTGGAGCATGAACATCAAAACCCTTCATTAGGAATTTTATGCCAGAAGCCACCCGCAGAATTTTGAGAAGGTATTGGCATGCTGGAGATGACACTGATGTAGTGTAAAGGAATCCTGAAGACAGGAGGGGCTGGAGCTTCTGGATACTGGTTTAGACTTAATGGGATGAAGGACCTTTTAGAAATTGATTGGCAGGAGAGAGAATAAGTAAACTAAGCAATTTTGTTGAGGAATAAATGATGGAAGTGATGTGAAGAAAGAAGAGTTGAATAATGACTTGAACCTGAAAACTGCAAGGGAAGAAAATGGATTATTAAGCCTTGCTGGGAAGTTGAAAAATCGTTTCTATTTATTAGGGAAGATGTCCTGGAGAGCAGTCATAGGCTTCTTTAAGTGCCAGACCTGCTTTCCAGGTATCAAGTGATTGTCCAGGATTCAGTGACTGAAGCAAAGGATCTAAATGAGTGAGACTGAGCAGGTAAGAAATTACACCTGACAAGATGGTTCCTCACTGGATGGAGGCAAGCTGACCTCAATGGATTTCTCTTGGGCCAGAAAATCAAGTGGGGGTCTAGAGCTGAGGGTGGGTTCTGACCAGCACCCAGCCAGCGCTGGTTCAGCTTTCCCTGAGGCCTGATGTCCACTGCAGACTTGGAAGTGCTGTAATTCTCATGCCTACCCTGCTGCTGAGCTGGCTTTTGTCCCTGTCTTGAAAGTCAAGTCCCCTCACTAAAGATGAGCTGCGTGTCTCGTCCTTGCAACAGCAAAGAGTAATTCAGGAGATGATTTTTTCTATGTTTTATAAGCTTAGTGATAGTTTGTAGACATTGAAAGGATGGACTTGGAAGAGAGAGACCAGACGTGAACAACGAGGGACATGGGAAAATGGGGAGTCCTTTGAGCATGGCTGGTTATTGAGGAAACACTAGTGAACTCGTTTGCCATCTGCAAGAGGGAAACTCAGCTGAGTTTCTGAGTGAGGGGTGTGGTCAAGTTGAAAGAGCGCTGGATCCCAGAGGACCTACGCTTTCCCACTAATGAGCTGTGTGACCTCTCGCTTGGCCCCAGTTTCAATTCGATTCTGAGTTTATGGAGTCCTTCTATTTGATTCTGAGTTTATGGAGTCCTTCCACCCTGTTTTGTCGGGCTCTGGAGGATATGAAATGAGTCAGGCATTGCCCCTTCCCTCATGAGCTGAGCAGAGTGGAGAAGCTGGGGCTTCCAAGACAAGTACACCACTAACTCTACTTCACGTAGAGTGGGCCTGGGATGCATGCTCTGTTTGGGTATTAATTAAGTGCTATTGAATGCCTATGATGACTGGTGGACCTTGAAGTGTTTCTCCAGCTCCACGTGAATTTGCAGCTTTGCTTTTCTCTGCTTGAAGCAAGGGTTATCTTCATCTGCTTCCTAATACAGTCTAATACCTCCGTATCCACGGGTGACTGGTTCCAGGACCCCCTGCAGATACAAAATCCACAGATGCTCAAGTCCCTTATATAAAGTGGAGTAGTATTACCATATAACCTACGCACATCCTCCTGTATACTTTGAATCATCTCTAGATGACTTATAACACCTAATACTTACAACACCTAACAGCTAGGTAAATAGCTGTTATGTTGTATTGTTTAGGGAATAATGACAAGAAAAAAAAGTCTGTACAAGTTCAGTACAGACACAAGGATCCCAGGTCTTTCCATCCGCGGTTGTTTGAATCTGCGGCTGGGAACCGCGGATGCGGAACCGCGGATACAGAGGGCTGACTGTATCGTTGAGGAAGGAGGACAAACCAGGCAGAATCCCAGGGCCGGGAGTGTGTGAGATGTGGAGAACGTATCTTTGCATGCAGGCTAACAGAGCTAGTGAAGGATACACAGGGAGCTGAAGGGGGGAAAGGAGACGATGTGGGCAGTTCTGATGTCCCTTGTAGCTGGAGCTGGTCTTAATCAATGAAAGAAACCTCAGCAACAGCGCTGGAATCCTCCCTCAACTTAGTGTATTTAAAATGTTTTACAACTTCCCTTTGCCCTCTCCTCTTCCAGGCTCCCTCTTACCTCCTTATCTATTCTTTCCAGGACTTAAAAAGCGAGACAAACAAACCTCAAAGGTATAGAGTTTCCTTCCCCTTTCCTCCTCTTGCCAGCGGGGAGCACATTTCTTTGCATGCTGGTTCCATCGGATTCTCTCTGCATCTGCTTCTAGCTTCCTCTCTCTTTCTCTGTCTCCCAACCCCTGTCCCTCCCTCTCTATGTCTCAGACTTTCTTTCTTTCTCTCCTCCATTAGTCTTTGTCTGTACTTCCATCTCCCTCCTTCCCTATGAGTCTGTTACAGTAAGACACAAGATCTGTAAAACCACATTATTTTATCTCTGAAATTTGCAGACAACAAGAGAAATAAAATGTTTTCATGGCATTTCGATTTCTGTACTTCTCTGTATCTTCTCAAGCACACATTTTACAGAGCAGGAAAATGTTTGATTCTAAGTTTGCTTTGATTTTCAACCATGGGCAGCATGTAGAACTTCTTTTCTTGAGGAGTCACTGACAGCTTCATCCAATTTTCAGCCCATCTGAATGCTTTCCCTAAGCAAGAGTGCTAAGGTTTCTCCTTAAAAATCACCATTTTTCAAGGGAGGGGGAGGATGCTCCTTTGATGGAATAGACTGATGGGATAGATTCTCTTGGTTTGGCTTTTCTGGGTTACAACATTGTGGTTTTTGTTTGCTGATGGGAAAAAAAAAAAAATCAATGGGAATATAGTTCCTTTTCTCAGCCAAAAGCTGTTTAGACTGGGTGTTGTCCCTCCAGGCAGTCAGTTGGGTGTATTCATCCATCCATTCATTCACTGCTTCAACAATAATTTATTTAGTGACTACTAAGGGGCAGACTCTGGGCTACAGAGAGGTGTCCACTTGCTTGGAGTGTTTCCTTGTTGATGAGACAAATAATCAAACTAAAAAACAGATGAACAAGATGATTTTATATGTGCCCTGAAAACAATAAAAGATGTTGATGTGACCCACAGTGGGGAGTGGGCGGGCTAATTTAGAGGGGAGGGGCAGGAGGCCTCTGCACAGGACAAAGCAAATACTTAAAGCCTCAAATGAGAAGAACTATTTACATTTACCTGGGTGAGAGGCTGATGGTAGAGAAAACCAGGAGTCCTTGAAAAACAATGTTCTAGAAGGAGTTACAATGAATTTCACTCAAATTTCTCTGCTTTACCAAATGTCCTCCTTCTTTTCTATCCTCTTTCTCCTCCTCCTCCTCCTCCTTCACTTTCTAGGTCATGTTGCTCCTACTGATTACTCAATGTGCTCTTTCTTCTACATTGAGTCTGACCCAACCTGAAAGAACTCGGTACGGGAATCCGTTTAAGAGGCAGCCTGAGGGTAGTGAGGACTCCGACTTCCCTGACCCTCAGTTGATCAGCAGTTCTCAAACTTTTCTGTGCATCAGAATCACCTGGAGGGCTTGTTCAACCACAGATTGCTGGCCCCACTCCCAGAGTTTTGGACTTGATGGGTCTGGGTAGGGCTTGAGAGTTTGTATCGCTAACAGGTTCCCAGGTGCTGCTGCTGCTGCTGGTGTGGGACCCCACTTTGAGAACCACTGGGTTGGATGCCCCAGTTGTCTGAGCAAGCAGCTCCAGCTGGCTGAGGCCTGAGGGCAAATGCGCAGCCCACTGTTCCCTGTGTAGGACAGGGCACTGGCAGGTCCTCTGTTCCCTGGCCAGCTGTCCCACTGTTGGGATTTCTCCAGGCTCTGCTGGGAGGATCTCAGGGGGATCCTCCTTGTGTTTATTTTGACCTTAGGTCCAATTTTCCATCAATCTGATCTCTCCTGCTTTTTTTTTTTTTTTATAATTTTATTTATTTTTCCCCCCAAAGCCCCAGTAGATAGTTGTCTGTCATAGCTGCACTTCCTTCTAGTTGCTGTATGTGGGACGCGGCCTCAGCATGGCCGGAGAAGCAGTGCGTCGGTGCGCGCCCGGGATCCAAACCCGGGCCACCAGCAGGGGAGCGCGCGCACTTAACCGCTAAGCCGGCCCTGATCTCTCCTGCTTTTTATCTCCCAGAAATGTCTCCAGGTTCCTGGTACATTTTTAGCACTCCTGTATGTTTTTGAAAGCTGTTGGGATTTTGTTGTTGTTGTTATTTCGGTGTGGTTTTTGGAGGGCTGAGAGGTAAATATGTGGGTGCCATCTACCATTTTGAAGTGGAAGTCCATGTACAACTTTGAAACTTTGGATAAGTTAAATGAAAGCATTAGGAAATACAAATAAAAATTAATTCCTTCTATGAAAGAGGCATGCTCTCCTAGTGCTTTAAGAAATTTCTTCCATAGTCAGTCAGAAACTGGCCAATTTAGTGGCTGTATTTTCTCTTATAAGCCCCTGAATTTCGTTTTTAAATCCTTTAGGCTATGGGGGATGAGTGGGAAAAGGCAAGAAGTGGGAAAAAGTGAAGACGCTTTAATTCATGATTCTTTGTAACCAACTAACCTGTTTTATTTTTCCTCTTTTGAGGAAAGAGAACTACTATCAAGGTTTCCTACTGTGATCCTCCAATGATGACATCAGCTTCACTACATTTTGAGAGGATACTTTTTTGGAAAACTATCTGTATTTGAAGGGCTCCCTTTGAAACTGGAGATTCAAATTGAAACTGGAGAACTGGATGGGGACAGGCTAGGGAAGAACTAAGTAATGCTGGGCCGCAGGTGTGGCTGCGCAGGCTGGTCTATGCTGGACACCGGCCTGAGCAGAGGGAGGTGGGCCTCTTATGAGGGGGCAACACAAGCTAATGGTAATCCTCAACCCTGACCCCAAAAGGCCAGATTTCTGTTTTACCACACATGGCATGCAAGTTGGTTTCTGTTCAGAGATCAGTTATCTTTTTGTCTTCTGGTTCCTTCCCAGAGGCCTGAGAGCCTCAAAATGCACACCTTGAGGAAGACCGCAGTGGGCTTAGATGTCCACTGGAGCACGTTTTTCTCTCTGGGTTAAGTTGATGTGATTTCCAAGATTATGGGATGAAAAAGCCTCACATCATCTGTCCTATTGACATTTTGGAGAAATTTTTACATTTCTGTGTCTTTAATTGGCCTGAAAATATGTGGAGTGTTAAAATCTTTTTGGTAGTGTTTTAACTAAGATCAGAGAACTACATGCATCTCTGAGAAGTTTATTTTGGGTCTCAAGCTGGCCAATGATTAGCCTATGCCTGAACAACTTCATCTAGGAGGCACTTGAGTAATGGAGAGAGAATTAAAAACAACAACAACAACAAAATAAATTAAAGGGCATGGAGATAAAGGGAAAGCTGAATAAAAAAGTGGTATTTCACCCTTTAAAGTTGGTGGATAGGTTGTGATCAAGCTATGGACTGTATCTACCCAATAAATGGCTCTGAGTTCATTCTGTTACTTAACTAGCTGAGTATGCTGGGGTCCTCAGTGATTAGGTGGATGTGACTCTATCAAGAAAAACTAGCCTTAAGGGCAAAAATAGTTTATTAGAGAGTTTCAACATATTGGTAGAAGTTTCAATTAAACAGGAAATTATGATTCTAAATTTGTAGGCACCTAATCACATATAAAGGCAAAATTGACTGCTTTAAGGAGACATGGATAATGTTTTAAAACATACCTCTCTCAGTAATTGATAGATCTAGTAAAAAAAATCATCACGGACATAGATGATTTGAACAGCACAATTAACAATATGTATCTACTGAGAAATATGCGTACACATATGTATGTATGAACACATACATATGTGTACATGTGTGTGTGTGTGTGTGTAAACTGTACCGAGCTACTGGAAAATACACATTCCTTTTTTTTGTTTTTGGTGAGGAAGATTGGCCCTAAGCTAACATCTGCACCGATCTTCCTCTATTTTGTACGTGGGACGCTGCCACAGCATGGCTTAATGAGCTGTGTGTAGGTCCACGCCTGGGATCTGATCCCGCAAACCCTAGGCAGCGGCGGCAAAGCACATGAACTTAACCCCTATGCCACTGGGCCAGCCCCAAGGAAAATACACATTCTTTTTAAGCACACATGGACTAATTAAAAATTGATTACTTAATAAGTCATAAAGCAAGTTATAAATTTCAAAGATCCTAGCCACAATACAAACGAACTAGAAATTAATAGCAAAAAGATAAACTTCATTCACTTGGAAATTAAAAAAAAAAGACCTATGGCTCAGAGAGGAAATCACCATGGAAATTAGAAAATAGTTAAATCTGAATGACAACAAACACAGGAATACTATATATTAAAACTTGGCAGATATAGCTAAAGTAGTATCTTAGAGTGAAATTTGTAGCCTTAAATGCTTATATTAGAAAAGAAGAAAGGCTGATAAGAAATAAACTGCATGTCCATCTTAAAAAGATAGAAAAAAAGAAATAACTGAATAAGCCCAAAAATAGTAGAGAGAAAAAAATCTGAATAGAAATAAATGAAATAGAAAACAAAACCACAAAATTATCAAAGCCAAGTTGCTTAAAATGACAAACTTCTAGCAAAACAGATTAAGAAAAAAAGAGAATCCACAAACAATATTGGGATGAATACAGCTCACATGTATGGATGCAGCTGAGATTAAATTTTAGGGGAAGATTATGATCAAGTTGATGTCAAATACTTAAAAACTTAGGTGAAATTGAAAAAAATTCCTAGAAAAGCATAAATTATTAAAGCTGACTTAAGAAATAATAAACACGTGAAGGATCCAATAATTTTTAAAGAATTTGAGTCAGTAGTTAAAAATCTTTCCACAAAATGAACACCGGTCCCAGATCTTTTCATGGATAGTTTCTACTATATATTTAAGGAATAGATAGTTCCAAGCTTATGCAAACTCTTTCAAAAAATAAAAAAAGAGGGAATACTTCCCACTCATATTATGAGACTATTAAAATCTTGATTCCAAAAACAGACAAGGACATTTAGTAGAAGGAAAATCACAGACCAATCTCCCCCATAAATCTAGAGGCAAGAATCCTAAATAAAGTTTTAGAAAACTAGAGCTAGCAATGAGGAAGTAGCACTTATTTCTGGAAGGATTGATTTAATATTATAAAATATATTATTTAATTCATCATATTTATAGTTTAAAGGAGAAAAATCTTGTGATCACAGTAGATTCAGATAAGCATTTGATGAAATTCATCAACCATTCATGATAAGACCTTACCATGCTAGGTTTAGGAAGGAACTTCTTTTATTTACAGCAAACATTTTATTAGGGGAGAATCATGAAAAGCAATCCCTTTAACGTTGAGGATGAAACAGGGATATCTGGTCTTACCACTGCTGATTGATGTTGTCTTGGAGTACAAGCCAGTGTAGTGAGACAAGCCGAAAAAGTGTTATGATGAGAATGGAAAAAATGAAATATCACTATTTGCAGATGATAGGATTTTCAATATAGAAAATGCAAAAGAATCCACAAATTAAGAGAAATCTCTCTCTCTCTCTCTCTCTCACACACACACACACACACACACACTCACTGTTGTATCAGTCAGGCTCTTTACAGGAAACAGGTGGCATCCTCAATGCAGACTTGAATGACTGGAAAGATGTGGGTAGGGTGAAGGGAAATCAACAAAGATGGTCAAGCCCCCTGGTTAGCAGAACCTGGGGAGAGAATTGCAGGTGGGGGTGAGGGGGTGGGGTTGGGAGTCGATGAGGGTGAAGGATAACACCCAGTCTCACTCTCTTCCTGTCCTCTGTTCCGGCCATTGCTTCCTATTTCCAATGCTCCTGGGAGTCAGGATTCAGGGATCTGTAGAGAGAGTCCACAGAGTTTGTCTCCTGGGCACAGGGCATGACGAGAAGTGTAGGGGGCACAGTTGAAGGCAGAGGAGAATGCCCAGCACACATTTCATGAATGCTGTGCAGGTCCTTGATGTAGAAATGTATACAATTGTATTCGATTATAATAAAGAAAACTAAAGAGTGGAGAGAGAATCATGTTCATGGTAGGAAGACTTATAGTAAAAATTATCAATTCTTTCCCAAGTGATTATAGCTTTAATGCAATTTTAATTTTATTTCTTTATTTATTTTTTTCCCCCAAAGCCCCAGTAGATAGTTGTATGTCATAGATGCACATCCTTCTAGTTGCTGTACGTGGGATGCGGCCTCAGCATGGCCGGAGAAGTGGTGCGCTGGTGTGCGCCGGCGATCCGAACCGGGGCCTCCAGCAGCGGAGCGTGCGCACTCAACCACTAAGCCACGGGGCCGGCCCCTAATGCAATTTTAATAAAAATTCCAAAAGGATATTTTTGGCAGAACTTGATTAGCAGATTCTAAAATTTAAATGGAAGAGTAAGTCGATAAGACTAGCCAAGACATTCTTAAGAAGAACCAGGCAGTACATATAACTCTACAAGATATAAAGTCTTCTTAGAAAGTTTTAGAAATGAAGACAGCATCTATTAGCACAGGGAGACCAAAGGAATAGAATACAGAGCCTAGAAAGAGCCTAGCAAACAGAAATCTGATAGATGACGGAGCTGACAACTGCAGGTCAGTGTGGAAATGATGGATTATTCAGCAAGTGGTGCTGGGATTGGTTATGCATATGGGAAAAGCTGTCTTACAGCCCATATTCAAATGACAGTAATGAAGCCAGAGCACAAGGTGGATTAAAATCCAAAATGTGAAAGGCATAATTTTAAAATATTTAGAAGAAAATATAGGAGAATATCTATATGATCCTGGGGATAGAGCAGGATTTCTTAAGCACAAGGAGAAGAAGCTATAAAGGAAAAGATGGATGAATTCAAGCACAATAAAATTAAGACCCTCTGTCCTTCAAAAGACATGAATGAGAGAGTGAAAAAGCAAGTCACTAGCTGAGATATTTCAACACACAGCTAACAAAGGATTAGTATTCTGAAGATATGTTCAAATCTTTACAAATTAATAAGGAAACAATAAACACCCCAATTAAAAAAAAAGGCAGAGAATACCAACAGGCAAGACACAGAAGAGGATATGAGAGACTAATAAACACATGAAAAATGCTCCACCTTGTTAGTCATTGTGACAGTCTGCAATGGGATACCATCACACACCCTCCAGACTGGCCCACGTGGAAACATCTCATAACTCCAGGTGTTGGCGGGAGGAAACGCCAACATTCCTTCGTTGAAACGAAAGAACCTCCATATATGCTGCCTCTGTGCAAGCTGGTGAAACCATTTTAGAAAACACTTTATTAGGAATTAAGTTGAGGGGCCGGCCCCGTGGCTTAGCAGTTGGGTGCACACGCTCAGCTGCTGGAGGCCCTGGTTCGGATCCTGGTGTGCACCGACGCACCGCTTGCCCAGCCATGCTGAGGCCGCGTCCCACATACAGCAACTAGAAGGATGTGCAACTATGACATACAACTATCTACTGGGTCTTTGGGGAGAAAAAGGGAAAAAAAAAAGGAGGAGGATTGGCAATAGATGTTAGCTTAGGGCTGGTCTTCCTCAGCAAAAAGAGAAGGATTGGCATGGATGTTAGCTCAGGGCTGATCTTCCTCATGAAAAAAAAAAAAGAAAGGAATTAGGTCGAACACTTGCATATTCTACAAGCCAGTAATTCGACCACTTTTGACTTACAAAAATGACAATTTCCCGTGGTTCAACCTAATACATATCCTAAGAAACTCTGGGACTTTTTGACTGGGAGACGAGTATAAGATTATTCATTGTGATGTTGCTTGTGACAGATCTAAAAAGAAAACACACTAAACATAAATGTCCACTGACAGCAGGATGGATAAGAATACTGGGATATATTAAGTCATGGAAGACTTTATATCCGTGGCGATAAAGAACCTATGCTCAACATAGATCAAGTCAGAAACATGGTGTGTGCAAAAACGAGAACAAAACAAAACAAACAAAAAGCTAAATGGCAGTGGAATTTATATACGATTCAAAACCAGGCAAAACTCAATAGTGTGTTATTCAGGGATACCTTCACATCTGGTAAAATTTATAAAGAGAATCAGGGAGGGATTTATATGAAACTCATCAGTTACCTCTTAGAAGGAAGGAGGAGAATGTATCTGGGTGGAGGCATTCACAGGGCTTCAGGGTAATTAGTCATATTTGTCTCTTAAGCTGGGTGATGGGTACATGGACATTTATTTATTTTTAAATTATAATTCTTTAAGATGTACGTACATGCTATATGTATTCTTTTGTATCTAGTATATATACAAAACAAAAAGTTAAAAAACATGAAGATTACAAGAAGGAAGAAAATGCATCCCGTCTAACTTCCTTTTCATATTATAGCTCTTGAAATGACTCTCCCTTCTAAATCTTGTTTTCTTTGTGTTATATCTCCTGGTATTTTCTTATTCTTTACATGATTTGCAAACCATTTCTCTTTCCCAGTGCCTAGAACTGGTCTCTACCATAGTTGGCACTCAATAAATATCGTTTATTGTTGATTGAAACAACAAGCTAGCCAAATGAGAAAAATTTCAATTTCCCTAATAATTAAAAAACACTGCAAGTCAAAACAATGTGTCATTTTTACCTAGCAAATTGGCAAAACTTAAAAAAGAACCAGTCTTTGGAAGCATACGAAAAATTACATACCGTTGGTGGGAATATAAAATATAAGTGGTGGCTAGTTTGGCAACAAGTTTGGCAAGTCCTAAAAAATATTTGTTCTTTGATGTAGCAGGTCTACATATAAGAATTTATGATCATAAAACCATCATAGATGTGTTTAAAAGTTTCCATTTAGCCACAGTACTTTATATAGCATAAAAGATATATGTTTCTCAATGATGATTTGTTTAAATAAGCTATGGAACATTTATACATATAATGAAATAGTATATAACTATTAAAATGGTGCAAAATTGATGATGAGGTAGAAAATTTTTGATACATTATTTAGTAAAACTCAGGTTAAAATCCTATTTGTAAAATAATTCTGTATTTTAAAAATATGCATATTTATGTATAGACAAAGGACAGAAAGGATATTCACAGTCCCTGGACCATTACATGTGCTAAATAAATAAATGAATAATAAAGGAATACAGGAATGAGTGACATACACCAAAATTCTAACATTGGTTACTTCTGTGTGCTAAGATTAGGGGCGATAATAATTTTCTCCTTTTTGCATATACGTATTTCCTAAAATTTTATGTTATGTTCATGTATTTCTGTTGAAATAAGAAAAGATCCAAGTAATGAGTCAAAATTAAAGACTGGTATCCATATACAATCATCTTGCTTTGTAGCACAACTAGTACAGCATTATCATATGTGAGCTTATTGACTGTCTTTGAAGTTGAGGTTGACGTTAAGATGTTTCTTCTCAATCTTCTTAAATACTTGTTTATTCAACATCCTGAAGGTTTAAAAACCTTTTAAAAGAAATGGTTATGTATTCATACCCAGATCCTGAAAGTGCTACTTTAAGGTTACTATTTGGCCAAAATTTAACTAGCTGGCCCAACATGTGCTCGCTCTTGTGGGGCTGCCAAATGCATCAGCAGAGCGAGGGTTGGGCGGCAGTCACAGGCTCAAAGATCCAGCTCTGGATTTCCACCCAGAGGCTGAAAATGGCCTCTAGGACTGAGAGTTTCAACACGGGACCCTGCAGGATATGGGTCTCAATTAGCAATTGTATGCTGCCTAATATTGGTTAGAAAACTTTGTTGAAGGGTCTAAACTTTCTTAAACTCCCTAACCTGGATATCCTTAAAACAACCTGGGTAGATCTTTCCAGGTCTGATTTCTGTTAATGTGGCTATTGTTTTCAAATAAATTCATGGCAAGACTTGAAGAAATGTGTGATTCTTGTTGAGAATCATGTTATTAGAAACATTTCTGTGCTATTGAACACACAGATCCAGGAAATGCAGCAATCATTCTGGATCTCAAGGTCAGTCCGTTTTCTAAAATGTCCTGTGCACACCCTTGGGTGCTGCCTGCCTTCTGGAATTTTTGTGGGTTTGAGGCAGGACCAAGTATTTCCACACCACCCACAGGTTTCATGCTCATTAGTTCCATTATAATTTGAGTCTTCCAGCAATTTACTTAGGAAGAGAAGAAGGAAAACACAGGGCCTCCATGATGCTCAAGATTACGGGTTGTCTTGAGTGATAGGAATTTATGAACCTGAAAGGGCATTATTGTTGCGTGGTTTGCTAAATTATGCTGAAGGTTGGAGAGCTATCAAAAGCTTCCGTCTTGAAAGGGTTGCACTTGTACTAAAAATATCTCAGAAAACTTGACTTTCCTTTGATGCTTTTAGTATATCCTCCCTGGGTCTTAGAACGAATCCCTAACTGAAAGCCAAACTCAAGTAGACTCTTGGAGTCCAGTGACAAATTTAAATTGGTGCCTAACAAACCCCTTTTGGAAGATCTGTGCATTTTCTGTTATTTGCGTAGGCATGGAATTATTTTGGACGTTAAGGAAAGAGAACTGCCATAGACAACCTGGGTAAAACACAAGCTGAAAAACACATTTGCTTGCAGGAAATACTAAAAACATTAGCCCCCAAACAGCACCAGCATCCGTGGCTGAATCCATCATCATAACTGGCTTTGGTGAACATCAGGGAGATATACTAGGAGTCTTAACAGGATCCTGGTGATCCATGATAATAATTTCCAGGATGAAAACTGCATGGACATGGAGAGGGGAGAACTTTCCAGGGGGTTTTGTTTAAAGAATCTAACACTTAACAGATTATCTGAGCCTAGTAAAACACGTTGAAATACAGTTCCTACGGCGTGGTCTCATGTCTTTACAGCTCTACGGGGGATGTAATTAAAGCCAGTTCATTAGACTACTGGGTGGAGCCTGCTGGAGAATGTCTGATGAGGAAGCAGTGGATATGAGAAGGCTGGCAATGTGGAAATCCACAGGCAATTAACTGTGACTAAAAGCTGTGGAGCTTAGGAATTAATGAATGCATATCTCTACTCACGGGGTCCTGTGCAGCAAGAAGTGACGGATTGCACAGTCCGCTTTCCTCTTCTAAATCCGAGGCCGTGTTTTGCTTCTGGTGGCCGCTGATCGTCCATCTGAAAGGTAGGAGTCCAGGTTTCGCCTGCAGGCAGATATTTGCAGCCACATCTGGCTTTGCTTTGCCATATTGTTAACCCCCCTTTTCCCTGGTACTTTTGTTTTCTTTTTATTAAATTTCCCGTCTGGATCCTTGCGTCTGCATTTCTAATGTCAACAACTGCTTTTATCATAGATAACAACTTCCTTTTCCAAAAAGGCTGTATCATCCTACATGCATTTCAAATTACATTTTATGAACAAACACTGAACTACAGTATTTGGCAGTATGCAAAATTGAATATATTTATAGTCATCTAAATCTAAATTGCAAGGGCCAAGAATCAAGTTGGTTGCAGTTTTCTTAATAATCTATTCCTTGAGAGTGTTGTTACTTCTCACCAGAACTTAATTAAGTTCACATTGGGATGTTTATGAAGTAAATTATGCGGTACGCCCAAACACGCTGTGAAAACAATTATCAAAACACCAGCAATTCTTTAACACTCCAGAGTTTTCACAACCAAGCTTGTGACATGTTCCAGAATCGGCTGTTTGTTAATAGACAGGCTGGCATAAAATTATGAAAAAATGGCTGAAAAAGAAGAAGAAAAACTCGACCTTTGCTGTCTTGGTGGCACAGGACTAAGCAAGTGCCAAGATGAGTGTTGTTTTGCTGATTTATCGTCCTCTCGTGGTATAGAGACAGGGACATTGGAAGGGTCCCAGATTCAGGTTCTAGACTCTGCAGCTGACTTGCTGCAGGTTATTCAAATCTGTCTGGTCCTTGTTGACCATTTGAATAAATATAGAAGACAATTAGAAAGCTACTGGCCAAAATGAGATTTAAATGAGTTTCTTCTTCCTATTACTAAAGGTATTGCATGTTTACTTACTCTATATTATATTTACTCTAGTGAATAAGCCTTCGTAGTCACGTGACGCTGCCTGTATCCCACACTGAAAACTGAGCAGATGATAGAGAGTTAGAGTGAAAACTTAAGTGATGAGCTTCTGGTGTTTCTAGTTTTGAGATGTGGCCCAACGGGCTGACAACGATCATGCAGGGAAAGTACACAAGCCATCTCAGGGTGGAAACAGTTGGCAGAACGGAGTACATATTTTAATCTCAGATTTATATAATAATGCTTCAAGTGCAGACTTCTGTTTTCATTGCTTTCTTGATGGTGTGCAATTCATGGGAAAAAAAAACGTCTGCGTGTGTGACACCGGACTGACCCAGCCTCAAGCATCGGTCCTATTTAAGAGGAAATGTAGCTTGGAAGGGTTGCACTGTAGAAATGAGAACTTAAAACTTCAATGGCTATCAGGTTAGTTCTCAAACTGGTTTAAGTGGGATTAGTGTTTAATTTTGGAGTCTCATAAATAAGAACTGCTTGTATCATCCAACGATACATTTTTACCTGCCCATCCTGCATCCTGGAGCTACTCAGACCATAATGGTTGAAGTCTTAATTTCTTTTCTTGATTGTCCTAGATAAATCTCTACTGGCGCATTCTGTTGGCTATTTACAAGAGGGTCGTTCTGTATATATTTTATCTCTATCCTTTTAAAGAAATGAAGACAGAATAGTGATAGAATCTGGATGGATTTTTACTCACCCAGAGCTCAATCTCAAAGAGGGAATATCTTGGCTCTCTCCTATGACATATGTAAGGCACATTCTTATCTCTGGTTAGGTTCTACCATATTCTACAAAATAACTTAGTTAAACAGCCTTTGTTGAATACTCATTCCATACAGAGTTCCAAGTTGGATGTCGAAAGAGATACAAAATAAAGCAGCAGCTCCTGCCTTCAAGTTATTCACTCTCAGTGGGAAAAGGCACCATGAGCATATGTGAAACACATAAAAAACACATGTACCTACTAAACTACATGTGTAAATGTTGTTGGGTACTGGATTGGAAAATCTAAGTCAATCAAGTGGATCATGATAGGAATTTGGTAGAAGGAAAGCACATAATTTGTGGATTAAAACAAAAATACTACAAGGATGATATTGAATGAAGCCTAGAAGTTCAGGTATTCACCTTGGAATAAATCAATCTTTTAACCAAAGGTTCATTCTGATGAATTACTGATTGAGCTCTACTTGATATTGTATTAGAAACTCCAAACTGGATAGTGAAAGTAACAGGTATTGTGGTTTCCAGGAGCCTGGTTGTTGCAGTGATGGTGAACTCTCATGCTGGATGAATCCATCTGAGCTTGGAACTTCTTGTCCTGGTACTGGGGAATCAGAGGGAGCACTGAGTCTCAAGTCTTGGGGTGAGTTTGGGGTGACATAGAATTTCCAAAAAAGAAGCTGGAATATTGAACTACCAGCTTGACTTAGAGACTAGTGTCAGTCTCTAGGCTTGGAAGTCAATAGTCTAAGACAGACAAAATGAGAGAGAAAAGCCACTGGTGTTGGTGGCCAGAAAGCCAGGAACGGGAGGGTACAGGTATCACTCCCACAGCAGGTCATGATGGTCATTTCTCTTAGCATCACCGGACACTGCCTATAAATTACAAATTAGGGTTTATGTTAACATTATCAAATGTAATTTTTCATATGCCTTGCAATGAGTAAGGAATTCAAACTGTGTCGAGATCAATGCAAATGTACAATGTGTTTATTAAGCTAAAATCTTCTGCCTTCAGAGAAATCACAATCCATGTGGAGACATAAACACATCAATGTGAAAATTAATTTTGAGGTATCATGACAACTGAGTAGCCAAGTACTAAATTAAATCAGGTACATGGTGAGGTGAAATGAGATTAGATTTAGCATCACACGCCTTCCTCACGTGCCCAGCTCCCGGGGTTATTGCAAGGATCAAAGGAGATGATTTATTCCATTTCAATGAATAGTTTTGTTGAAACTCAGGTGCACCAGGGAGTGCGTACATCGGTGGAGTTAGAAAGATGAACAAGCGCTCTTGAGCCAAAGCTTTGCAGGAGAGGCACACACTTAAAGGATTATAATTCCAGGTTAGGAGCATCAGGAGGAAATGATGGACTCCTCCTGTCTGGAGGAGATAATATGTATTACGACACTTTAGAAAACCAGATATGAAATATTATTAATGCAGGGAGCTACCAAATGTGTGTTGGTTCTATCAGATTATTTTATAATAACAGAAATGATTATCATCAAGAAGATGGGAAATTTCCAGCTCCTAGGTATTTATGAGTTATTTATGAGGAATCCACAGAAACACGTACTGGGTTACCCCACTCTCTGCTCTTTTAGATCAGAATCTGACCCTCACTATTGTTAACTTATGAAATACCCTGAAGAAAGTTCAGAGGAAATCTATCCTTTCTAATTAAACGTGGCACAGCATTTGAGTTTCTTATAGTGTGCCCTTCAGTTAAGTCTAGTGCTAAAATTAAGAAGAATGTGAAGGCTGTTTCTTGAATTAGAACATCTGAAGCAAGACCTGGGTAATAGGAAGGAAACAACATTTGTATTGTCATCTACATACGCGCGCACACACAGACACACACGTATAGACACAGACACGGAACGGACAGACACACCTACAGACGCGCACGCGCACACACACTCCTTGCTGAGTTATCAGCCCATTAGTGAAATAGTGTCACACGATATTACATGAGTCCTTTGGTCAATCATTCAACAAGACATTAATTTAGAGAACAGGTGATCAACTACGGGCTTGTTGATTCCCTTTGCATTCACAATTCTACCACAGTCTCACCGAAGATTCAAGGTTGCCTGTTAGAGAGTGTTTAGCTTTATGTTCTAGAGACTGTGTTACACACGGGGTTAAGACTCTTCTGGAGGCAGCACGGGGGCTGGGACTAGTGCTTCTCATCCTGTGTGGGGATAATGGAGGAGCTGTTGCTGGTGTCTGATGGGAAATGAAGATGGTCTGGCTGGAAGAGGGGCAATATTAGTAAAAAAGCTGATTTGGAATTTGATGCTGTTCCTGAGCTCCCCTGGTGGGCCAGGATGTGGGTTAAATTTGTTCTCCTGTATTAATGAAAAAAATACAGAGGGAGGCCGAGCAGGGAGATGGAGCAGTCTCCTCTGATCTCTGAGGAGCTGCTGTCATCTCATCAGCCTCATTTAATTATAGCGGCAGAAACTGAGCCTCCGCCAAAATAAACGGTGCTGGGCGCATGCGCAGCTTCCTGATAACGGCTGCACTTATCTGCGAGCAGGGCTTCTCAGGGAAATGTGGAATGACTTGCCGAACTTGGGGCCTTTGTAAACCACGTCCGCTGAATCTGGGGCTCGTCTCTCCGAGTCTGCGGGGCCGTGTCCCTGCAAGCGTTTTTATTGGTGCACATTCTGTTTCTCTTCCTGAGTGAAGGATCAGGGGCTGGTCTCCACCCTAGCATCCAAGCTTTCTCACATACAGTGGGCTTAGGTGGATTTGTCCTGCCCCTGTGTGTGTGGAATGCCGTGTGACCCACCATGGCCCTGCTGTGTGAGATTACTTTTCAGTCCTCTAGGTGGGGAGTTTTGACTTGAAGTTAAGAGAAGCCAAGTGAAGAGAGCTCACAATTATTGTTAGTAAGAGTAGGGATTGGGCTTTCATGTGACTGTGAATTCAAATTCAATGCAAGGCTCTTTGAGCCCTTTCTCCCGGCTACGCCCCTGCCCTGTGCTGTGAGCTTCAAAGAGAGCGCCTGGCCCTCTGGGGAGCCCCGTCTTGAGGTGGAAGAGGCAATACAGACACATAATTCCTGTGTCCAAAGTTTACCTTTGGAAATCTGTTCCTTCCTCTCAAATGTCAGTGTTTTAAAAAAAATCCTCCATATCGTGCATGATGTATGCATGTGGCATTTATTGATAATGACTAATGGATTTAAGAAATACCATCTTCCCATAGATTTTTTTTTTTTTTTTTGCTGAGGAAGATTCACCTTGAGCTAACATCTGTGCCAATTTTCCTCTATTTTGTAGGAGAGCCACCACCACAGCGTAGCTGCCAACGAGTGACGTAGGCCTGCACCCAGAACTGAACCCAGGCAGACGAAGCTGAGTGCACTGAGCTTAACCACTAGTCCACAGAGCCGGCCTCCTGATAGATTTTTAATACATTTTGACAGATCCACTGGGAGATTATTTTTATTCCATAAAATGAGTTTTAAAGTGATAGTTACTCTTTCATTCAAAAATTGGAAAGAACCAGTGCCTCTGACATCCTCTGTCAGGCGCTGGGCAGAGTTTGTTGGGTTAAAATGGAGATTATTTATCAGCTTTCCTTTGTGTGTGTTTTTTGCTGTAACGATTAAATAATTTTGCATCACTTGGAAGTTCCAAGTTGGTTGACTGTGGGTAGGCAGGTGTTTATCTTTGGTTGTTTCCGGATATATATCCTGCCCTTGCGTGCTGTTGAGTGTTAGAGTTCAACTTGAACCCCGTGACCTGCATCTTTACACACCTTCTGTGACTTGTTCTTGCTTGAATTTCCAAGGTTAGTCACAGCAAATATATGTACAATCTCGAGATGGCTGTGTATAAACTAAAGCATCTTTTGACAAAATTGCTGATAATACATTCCTTCAGCCGAAAGAAAACTTAAAGAAAACTAGCTACTGATATTAATGGGGAGAATTTCTTAAAAGGTTAAGAGGAATTACAGGACTTTTGTGCTACCTCCATTTACCACTTATCCTGTATCATGTGGGGTGGGGTCCTTCCCCTGTCCCAACTTAAGTGCATGGTAGGGTCATTTGCTACAAAGAGACACTTTTGCATGAAAACAATAACTGCACTTTGTGTTTGTTAATACCTGAATATTCTAAAATAAGCATTAGTTTCATTAGTCCATTAGGTACTGCATGTGGCATCATGAAGTAGAAATATTTGGTTTCAAGTGAATTGTATATGCTAAATTTTCTGTATGTATATGAATCGAAGTATTAGACATGGCTGTGTAGTGTTTAGCACTATTGGGGATTTGATTAGATAAAACTTTAAAAATCACACTGGTAATTGTTTACCTATTAAAAAAAGCAACTGTAGGTTTGGTAACATAATACCTGTTTTTCCTGTATTTCCATAATGGATTGTTCATGTAGGGAGGAATTTGAACTACATTAAAAGAAGGGCCGACCACCAACTATTCTAGAAATCATATAAGTAGATTGTTGTTAATGGTTAGCTACAGTATTTGGTTTTTTATTTTAATAAGTACCATCCCCTCCATATCAACTGTTAATTACAACAGTCTGAGCCATATTGTGGAGGACAAAATCATTCTTTGTAAGCCTGAGGCTCCGTTAATAAAAGCAAGGTCACATTCTCCTAGGTGGGCAGCAGTGGACTCTTGGAGGTACAGCTGGACTTGGGAACCCCTGTTCTCATCCTCGGTGAATCACTTTTTTCTTGGGAATTTCTTGCTAATTGCTCCCAACAACTTCCATGTCAAGGAATAGAGGATATTTCCTTATAGATTTTCATACTAAAATGAACCATCAGGCAAATCCCATCATTGAGTCATGTCTCTGCTTTACGCACAGAACTCCAGCAGAATCACTCAGAGTTCTCTGCTTTGTCCTTGTCATTTAGTAGATTTTGTTTCTCTAGGGTGCTAGAGGAAGATTTTTTGCCTGACGCGAGTACACACTGCAGCCAGGAAAGAAGTGGCTCCTTCTTTATTTGCAATTTTGTAGGCACGGTGCTGAGTTAGCTCCGTGCAGAATATACCATTCTGTTCTTGTTTTCCTGTTACATTGGCTCCTGTCTCAATTATAGCAATTTTCTACTTCATATTTATAATTATTTGTTTATTTGCCTTCTCCCTTTACTATATCCTAACATCTTTAGGATACCATAATTTCTTATTCAGTTTCAAATCTTCCATAGTATGACCACAGTGCTTTGCACATAGTAGACACTCAACAAATTTTGTTGGATCCGAGAATGTATTAAAAATGGTGGCCTGATATTAGTAGGCTTTCTTCCTTATTAGTGATTTTAAAAGAGGGTCACTCTGTCTTGATGCCTCATCATATCTGGAAAAGTTGAACATTAACAGAAAGAGGCCTCTCTTCCTCAGGGATTGGGGTCCAGAGAATGACACCAAATGTTCCTTCTCTGTTCTGACGAGGTTATCTTTCATTCTGAACATCCTCCACTTTGGACTGACATTCAAAGGCTCCTTCTCTCCTCAATTCCTGCCTTTTTTCTCTTTACCTACCTGTCTTTCCCTCATCGTTTTGCTGCTGCTCCTTGTGGCTAAGATCTGTTCTTAGCTCCATTGAGAGATTGTTACAGTCTTCAAATTGGAGAACTAAAAGAAAAAAAAGAAAATTCCACATTTTTCTTTTGTTAACATTGTAATCTGCAACAGAGTAGCTTTGGTGCAATATTATGCCAAATGACTCTCTCTACTGCAAAGAGAAGAGAGGGAATAAATAATAAATATAATAAGTAATAAACATAAAAAATAAGTAAATTGTATAGAATGTTAGAAGGTAAGGAGTGCTATGCAAAATAAAGAGAGAGAGAAAAGAAAAAGTGTAGTGAAGGATAAGAGGACTGAAGAGTGTGAGGGAGGGGGTGAGGAAGTTGCAAGTTTGGCTCATGAGAATATTAGATATGAATAAAGTCTAGAAAGACAAGAGGGAGTGAGCCATGTGGGTCTTGAAGGGAAGGGTGCTCAGACAGAGGGAGGGAAGGAGCATAAATGGTGCGTTCAAGGAGCAGGAGAAAGTCATTGTGGCCAGAGCTGGGACGAGTAGGAACTGAGGTCAGACCAGTAATAGAAGCTCTGATCACACAAGGGGCAAGGTGGAAGCAGGGAGATCTTTTAGGAGGGCTAGAACAGTGATCCAGGTGAAAGATGATGGTATTTGGATCAGAATGATAGCAGTAAAGATAGTGAGAAGTTGTCAGATTCTGGATATATTTTGAAGAAAGAGACAATGGAAGTTCCCAATGGATGGGATGCAGGATATGAGAGAGAGGAGTCAAAGATGAGTCCAAGATGACTCAAGTTTTAGGCCGGAGTAACTGGAAGGATGGAATTGCTGTCAACTAATATGGGAAAGGTTGTGGCTCAGCAGGCTTGGTGGGGAAAGTGAGTTCAGTTGTGGATGTGTAAGTTTCAGACGTGTACTACATAATCAAGTGAAAATGATGAGTAGACTACTGGATATACAGTTCTAAAGTTCAGGGTGGAGGACAGGACTGGAGATACTCATTTGGGAGTCATCAGCATGTGGATGGTATTTAAAGCCGTGAAATTGGATGAGAATTGGATGAGCTCCAAGGGAGTAAATAGAGACAGATGAAAAAAGGACCAATTACTGAGCCCTGTGGCTCTCCAGTGCTCAGAGGTCAAGAGGGGCAAAGGACTTCGATGATTGGTCAGGACGAGATCTAAGTGTGGCCACAGAAGTCAGTGGCTGTTTGTGTGAGGATGGAGGTCAAGATGATTGGGGGAGAGGAATTCAATGGAATGGGAGGATGGGGCGTTGGAAGATTATTACCTTTGTATTGAAAATGCTAAGAAAAGACAGGAGAAGTGTTGGAGAGGTTGCCAAAGAGCCAGAAGCTGATACTGTTGAAAGAAGCAGGGAACAATGAGGGGCAGGGGTGATATACAATGACATGACTTTAAAAGTAGAAGGGAGGGAGAAGGATCTGGAAGAGGATGGGGAGGGCCCCTCCCTTACCGCCAGGTCTGGTGTGTGAGAGCTTTGAGTGGAAAACAGCCATCATGTGATAGGCGAGATGAAGTGGTGTCCTCAGGGAAGTGTCAATTTTTGTCAGAAAAAGAGAGAGCAAGGAATATTTGGAGATTAGATTGGAGATAGAGGGAATTTTGCTGTTAATGGACCACGAATTCCAGGAGGCACAGTCGAAGGGTTTCAGGAATTGGGAATAGATGGGAGAAAGGTGCAAAGCACTTAGCCCCATGTCTGCAATCTAGTGAGCTCTCAATAAATGGTAGCTTTCATTAGTTTTGTCACGAATCGATGAATTATTGAGGAAAAGGATATATCAGAAAAGGATCAATAGCAATACTTCTAACTTGCAATCCTTACTTTACCTTTACATTCAATCAATGTTATCAAAACCTGTGCTAGCTCAAAGGATTAGATAAAACTGTCTTCTGATCTAAATGGCCTCCTAAAAGAGCCAGGAGCTTTAAACTCAGGCAATATTGGACTTTTCAATAATGCTTGTATATTGACTTGCAAAAATAATATTAGAATGTTTAAAAAACTCACACGTTTCCCATCAGGGTAAGGGAAAATGGTTTCATTTTTGCATTTCTCCTTGAGTGAACATAAATCATTTCTCAAAAACTTACAACTTTGTGAGGTGTTGGAGGAATACAGAGGTAAGGGAGACAGCTTCTGTTCTTGGCCTCCTACAGCATCCTCCTTTTGTATAGCAAACTATGTCTTACTGTAGTTAATGTTATGAGAAATGGAATATCTCTGCAGAAATCTCTTCATATCGTAGACTCAGAGATCCTGGGCCCAGATTCTGATCTGGCATATTCTGCTTGAGTAAACCCTTAGCCTCAAAATGAGTAAGAGGGAAGCTTTCTGGATTTAAAAGATGGATTGAAAGATATTCTAGGGGGGATTAAGTCTGTCTCTATTCAGTGGAATTTCTTAGACATTTTCAAACCTCTATGACAACTGAGGTATTTTCTCTCCCTAATCATGATTTTACATTGCACACGGGCATTCATGGAAGAGGACGTCTCTCAGCTACACAGCGCGGTGATGCAGAGGGTCACGTCCTGGTCACTGGAGCAGCGTCACCCTCTGGAAGGCCACCTCATGCTTCATCGCGCCTGCATTCTCTGTAGCACTGGGCACTGCTCACCGTTTCCTCCTTCTTCAACCTTTCTTCTCTCTTGGCTTTTGTGACATTGGTCTTTCTCAACTCTACTCTTATTCCTTAATTTTCCATCTCAGTTCCCTCCATTGGGTTTATTCTTCTTTGTAGCTCTGAAATTATTTAATTAATCCATTTAGTCATGGTTATGGGTTGAATTGTCTCCTCCCCCCAATTCATATGTTTTTTTGTGTGTGTGTGTGAGGAAGATCAGCCCTGAGCTAACATCCTTGCTAATCCTCCTCTTTTTGCTGAGGAAGACTGGCTCTGAGCTAACATCCATTGCCAATCCTGCTCGTTTTTTTTTCCCCCAAAGCCCCGGAGTAGATAGTTGTACGTCATAGCTGCACATCCTTCTAGTTGCTGTACGTGGAACACGGCCTCAGCATGGCCGGAGAAGCGGTGTGTCAGTGCGCGCCCGGGATCCGAACCCCGGGCCGCTAGCAGCGGAGCGCACGCACTTAACCGCCAAGCCACGGGGCTGCCCCACCCCCAATTCATATGTTGAAGTCCTAACCCAACAGTGGCTGTATTTGGGTATGAGGTCTTTAAAGAAGGTAGTTAAATTGAAATGAGGTCATTAGGGTGGGCCCTAATCAAGCATGACTGATGTCCTTAGAAGAGGAAATTGGGACACAGACACACAGAAGGAAGACCATGTGAAGACACAAGGAGAAGACGGCCATCTACAAACCAAGGAGAGACGCCTCAGAAGAAACCAAGCCTTCCAATACCTTGATTTCAGACTTCTATCCTCCAGAACTGTGAGAAAATAAATTTATGTTGTTTAAGCCACCCAGCCTGTGGTACTTTGTGATGGCGGCCCTAGCAAACTGATACTGAACCTCTTAATCTCAAGTTCGTGTGCCCGATGCCCAGCAAGCCAAACACTGAGACATCGGTGCTTGGAGGTGAGAAAGGTTTATTTGAATTGGCCAAAACAAGTAGGTGGGAGCCTGGGTTTGCTCAAATCCACCTCCTCTAGAACAGAAAGCAGGGGGACTTTATAAGCTAAGGGACTTGGCAGAAGGGGCTTCAGGAAAACAAAGGGGTCACTCCTGATAAGCCTCTGGGCACTCTGACCTCTGGGCTTTAACAGCTGCTGAAGGCTGGCCATCCGGTGATGGGCCATCCGGTGATTGCAACCTCCCTGAAGGCATTCTTTCTCTCCTGCAAAACAAGCTCACAAATCCTCGAGACCCCTGGGTCACCCCTAAAGTTAAACATGAAAAAACAGCAAATTGGTTTAATATCTACAGTACCCCTCAGATGCCCGGCTTCAAAACTAGTACAGTCATTCATTTGATAAATATTTACAAGGTCCTGAAGAAAAGACCCATGAGACATGGTTCAAGGACAAAATAAATGTGTCATCTCCAGGGAGGAGACGGATGTGTAAGGAGAGGGCCATAATTCAGAGTTATGTGCCTTGGAAGCAGAGAGAGGAAAGGCCACTCCTCAGCTCCACCCTCCCAGCTGCTCAAAGCAAACTCTTGGAGGCATCCTTAACTCCTCTTTTGCTATTACATCCACATCCAATCAATCAGGAAATCAATTTGACTCAAATGGCTTAAAAACATATCCTGAATGTGACCACTTCTCCCTCTTCCACTGCTGTCACCCTGGTGTGAGCCCATCTCTCTTCTCTGGACTAGGACAAACCTCCTAACTGGTCGCCCTGCCTCCACATCCCTCAGCCCATCCTCAGCACCGCAACATAGGCACTTTCAAGTTCCAGTCCAATCATGTCACCTCTCTACTTACAAGCCCTGCAGGGGCTTCCATTTCACTCACACTAGAAGCTGTGAGTCCATCCCCTGCCCTGTTGTCCCCTGCCCTGCCCCCAGCTCTGTGCTGATCCTCATGACACTAGGCCCACTCCTGCCTATGAGCCTTTTCTCTAGCTGTTTCTTCTGCCTGGAATTCTCCTTCTTCCTCCCGTATGTATTTACGTAGCTCCCTCATTTCCTGTAAGTCTTTGCTCACATGTCGCCTTCTCAATGAGGTCTGTCCTGACCACCCTATTTCATTTGAGAGCCTGACCCCTCGTCCACCATCCCTGCTCCCCTTCGCAATCTCATTCTCCCATAATTTTTTCTTCCTCCCAGGGCACTTAAAATCTAACATGCTTCATATTTTTTGTATTTATTGTCTTCCTCCTTCCTCCCCACTGCTTGGGAACATAGACTTCACAGGGTAAAAGCTTGGCGGTGCTTGTCTGTCTTGTTCACGGAGGGCTGAGCAAGGGCTGGCATGTGGATGGGGCTGGATACGCGTCTGGGAATTTTGTGACTAGAAGAACCTGCTCCCATCTGGTGAGGGCAAGCAGGCAGAGGGGGCTGCTCCTGCAGAGGTCTGAAGGCCCACGAGCGTGCAGTGCCCCAGGGGCTGCGAGTGGTTGGGAGTGCGGAGAGTGGTCAGTGGAGAGAAATGAGTGAGGCTGAGGGGTGGGCCCAGCCACATCCCGATTGATTGGAAAGGAGCTCAGGGCAAGATGGAGGATTTGGATTTCATCTTGAAGGCAGAACCTTTGGAGGAGGTTTTGCAGGGAAACAAGAGGAACAGATTAGTTGGTTGGGATGATTATCCTGGTGGCAGAAGGAACAAGACAAGGCAAAGAGGCGGGGTAGGAGGCTGTTGCAGGAATTCAGGCCAATGAAAATGAGGTGGTGGGATGGAGCGTCCACCTTCGAAGGCTGCTTCCAAAGGCATCGTTTTGAAACCCAGGCTGTCAGGGCTTCTCTTGAGCTTCACCCTCTTCTGTGGTTTTCCTTGCCTCCACAAGGTGAATTTCATTCTCCTTCACATGCCTTCATGATTTGGCTGGCCTCTCCCTAGCTCTCCTCTTCCTAGACTCTGGGATCCAGTAAACAAACAAACAAATCAAATCAAACCAACAAAAAACTAAATCTAAAACCCTCAACTAACATTTATGGAGAACTCAAGTCCAAGTGATGTGTTAACATTTTTGTACTTATCTTATTTAAATCCGCAAAGCATCTCACTAAGCCAAGGGCTCCTACCATTGTCTCTTTCAGGAGATCTGTGTGGTGGCGACAGTCTCTACACAGAGAGGGTAAGGAATGTGCCCGTGGTCACAAAGCCAGTTAGTGGCAGAGCTAGAATTCAAACTCATGTTTGTTTGGTACCGAAAGGCTTGTACTTCTCAGAAATCATGGAATTATTTTGCATCTCTGATTCTTGTATTTATCCTTATATTCTTATCATGCTAGATTGTAATAGATTTATTTACATATCTACCTTTCTTTCTGAAAAGTGAATTCCTTGAGGTCAAAGGTGTGTCTTATTCATGGGGTGACCATACATCCCAGATTTCCCGGGACGGTCCAGGCTCACACCTGTTCTTCCAGCACCAGTATTAAGCTCCCTCTTCCACTCTTAAAAGTGTCCTGATTTGGGTGATGAAGTATATGGCTGCCTACTAATTCCTCTTTGTTCTCTCAGAGCACACATAGTTCCTGGTATATAGTAGGTGCTCAGTAAATGTTTTTGACTGAAGATGACGAGCTCTTTTATTGTGTGAACATGGTGTAGGGATCATATCCTCATTTTACTTATTGGTATCTGAGTAGCAAAAGAGGGTGGGAAAAGATGCTGACTTCTTTATCTGACAGAACTAACTCAAGTCAAAATCTCAACAGTCAGCCCCTACAACCCTGTGGCACCGTGGAAACCGCCACTTGAATCTCTTTTTGAGAGACAACTTGTGATCAGTTGCGAAGAATCGGTAGAGCCCTCAGCATTTTCAGCTTTCAAACTGTGGCCTCATGTTTCCCGGGCAGCTGCCAGGCAATAACTGACAATGGCATGGTGGAGATTCTAGTGTGTAGTGCTTTCTGCCCAACGAGGGCCTCCAATGGGCCATCTTTGGCTGAGGTGTTATCGACTCTGCATTGTGGGCTGGGTATCTCCTGCCCAATCCTGCTCCCCTTTTCCTCTCACAAGTATCAGATCTGTATCATGATCTGAAGGCTTCTGCGGCCCAAGTCTGATCATACCCTTTACCTTTCACAGATGTCCCCCCCAACAAAGCTCTTGTCCTCCTAACTTCATGATGCCTGCTTCCAGAAGGACCCAACCTGATACAACTGGTACTAGGCGTGGTCCAGTGAAGAGGTGGGAAGATAGTATTTGGGACTGGATCACTCACTCGACTGGCAATGAGGGTCCAATCCCAGTGGTATGTGGAGCTCAGATGATCTCTGGCATAAGGTGGTGATGCAAGCGCTAAAACTTTCACTGATGGTCAGTTGGGAGAATGTTCTAGCAGAGGGGGCAGCCCTGGCTGGAAAGAGAATTCAGGCATTTGAGGAGATGGGAGATGCAAGGTACATAGGGACCATGGGATTAGCTGGTTGTTGCTAAGTTGCGTTGATGTCCTACAGTGGGCTAGTGAGAAGCTGCAGGCAGTTAATGAACAATTGAAAACCAAGTGTGCCGGCCAGAGAGCCTCTTGCAGAGAGGCCTGTTACTGCAGTCAGGGTAGAAAAAGCAGAAGACCAAAGTGAGGATTTAGTGGACTTGCCTAGCTTCAAAGACAATTGAACTATTATGCCAAAGTCAGGGCCCTGTTTGGGAAAGTGTGGGACCCTTACACATGGGATGGGAACATCTGGGTGGGCACCTCCAAATGCTTTGGCCCCCCAGAACCCTCTGAACCCTCAGAGCCTGCAGAGGTAGCTCACCCTTCCCTATTACAAACTAGGACTCCCCCTGTGTGGGATGATACCACAGGGTCTTGCTGTCCCCACACAGCAAGAAGGGTCTCCTCAGGATCCCTACATCCTGGTAAGTTAGAAAAAGGTTGTACCTCTCCCCCCTTCAACTGCAAAAATTAGCCAACATACCCCAGCCGGAATTGGATTTTGAGGGTGCTTGATCAAGGGGGCTGGAACATAAGACTGGATAAGAGAGAGTTTATGGATTTGGGAGCACTTTCTCGGGATATGGGATTAACACCCTGGTGAAAACCCCAGGGATGGTACAAACTTGCTGCTTGGCTGGTTCCTAAAAGACTGGAGAAAGGCCCACGCTGAGCCCAGTTGGAAAGTCTAAAATGTCATGTAAGAGAGTGTAGGATGGGGTTAAAAGGCTCAGGGAAGTAGATGTGCTGGAGATGATACATGATGTGAGCCAGAAGACCCACCAGAGGATTAGGTTGCACGGGAAGGCCAGGCCTTCAGGAGATTCAGTGGTGGCTCCCCTCTTCAGGCTATGACTGATGGTGGGAAGGGCTGTCATTGAGCTGAGCCAATGGACTGCAGTGATGATGGGGTGAAACAGATGGGAATCTAGTGATGGGAATCTAGATTCTTGATATATCTAATCAAAAGAAAGCAAGAATGGATGCCCAGGAGGCTGAGGGTGGTTGCTCTGTCAAACATTTGCAATCCCCTGTCTAGTTTTGGAACTCTAGGAAGTTTTTAGATTTGGAGCCCACTGATTAAAAAGGTAGCCAGATTCCCAGGAGGAAGGACCCAGAACCCCCACAGCAGGTCTACAATGCAATGATCCCCTTGTCCTTCCCCAAAGGCCATTTATACAATACAGATGACTGTACTCTGGGGAAAAAATCCCCAAACATTTTGAGGCTTATTGGATACAGGTTCTGAGCAGGCACTGGTACCTCAGAGGCTTAAAGTGTCATTACAACCCCATTGTTAGAAAGATGGTGTATGGGACCAGGTAATAAATGGAGTTGTGGCCAAAGTCCAGCTTATAGTGGCTCATGGACCTCCTGTCCCCCTTGATCATTTCTCCAGACTCTGAATGTGTAATTAGTCTTGACATACTTGGCAGTTTGAATAATCCTGCCATTGGGTCCTTGGTTAACCTTTGGTCATAGTGGGGAAGGCCAAGTAGAAGCTGCTAAACTTGTTTCTTGTGGCCAAAATAGTAAAAATAAAACAATATTGCAGCCTGGGGTTATATTAGCCATGTCTTTTATTTCTTGCATTCTGATGCTTTGACATCTGGGATCTTGCCAGACCCTGGAGGAACTGTCCCTCCCAGGGCACGCCTATCCCTAGAGATAGCAAACAACTCCTTTCAAAAGCAAACCAACCAATCTGGAGCCCACACATCCAAGCAGCTCCTTTATCAGATTCTCACGTTCTGGGTCTCTATCTACCTGCCATAATCACTCCAGAGCCTATACAACTAGGGGCAGCCCCTACACCCCAGAGCCCCCTGAAATTATTCAAACTAGCCAATGCTAAGCCTGCTTACCCTGCCTCACTCATTCTTTTTCATGGAAACTACAATATATTCAACTATAGATCAGAAAGCCTGATCACATCTGCTGTGTCTGATGGGGTATCTTTGCTAGAGCAGAACAATATGGCCTCAGGCACCTCTTGTGCAACCACTGATCCAGCAAACGCCTTCTTGTCTGTTCCAATCAAGCAAGAGGATCAGAAACAGGGAATAACCACATGGAACAGCTAACAATACACAGTGACTGTTTTGCCCTCAGGCTGTGTTAACTGTCCCACCCACTTGTCATAATATAGTCTAAAGAGTCTGGACCACATAGTTATCCCTGAAAACAATGCATTGATCCATGACGTCAAAAACATCGTGTTGACTAGCCAGGATAGGCAGGAGGTGGCTAGAATGTTAGAGGCCTTGGTCAGAAACCTGTGCTCCACAGGTTGAGAGATAAACTCTTAAAGATTCAGGGGTCTGCCACTACAGTCAAGTTTTTAACCATCCGGTGATCAGATACATGTTGTCTCTCTGTCTATCTCTCTGTCTACACATATCTATATCTATCGATCTATTTATATATCTATATATATCATCAGAATCCTAGTGGTTCCGTTTCTCTGGAGACCCCTGACTAATACACAGCCTGTATGACCAGCTGAAGGAAGAAGAAACCCAAGCTTGGTTTCTGAATGGGTTGGCTTAGCATGTGAAAAGCTGAAAACACATGGTGGCAAGGGAGAATCTTCCCAATGGACAGAGCTTTGGGCATTATATTTTTATCTCCACCTTGTGCGGAAGGAGAAGTGTCCTGAGGTGAGAATATATACAGACTCATGAGCAAAAGTCTAGAAAGACAAAGACTGGAAATTCAGAGACAAGAAGGTCTTGGGGATAAAGCCTGTAGAGGGACATAGGGGAGTGGGCATAAAGTCTGAAGACTTTTGTATCATGTGTTAATGGCCACCAGAAAGCATCTACCATGGGAGGGACACTGAACAACCAAGTAGACAAAGTGACATGGCCAGTTGACATTAGCCTGCCTTTGTCATCAGCCACTCTGGAACTGGCACAATGGACACATGGCTGGGAGAAAAGAGGAGTACCGGTGGCAGTCCTGAGACCCACTACAGTCACAGGGGCTGCAGTTTGTCCCACTAACTCCCTCTTTTAAGTTTCCCCTCAGAAAGATCCCCACTAGATTTTTGGAGGAGCTGCTCCAAAAATGTGAATGGAGAAGCAAATCCATGAGGCATGGGGATGGACTGTGGTAGGCATTGGGGTGTGCTGCTCAAATCTTCATTGAAGAAATAACATACTGGGCAGCTCCCAGCCAATGACTTAGCACAGTGGCGGTACTGCAGCCATGTCTGTCCAATGCAGGACTCCTCCAATAGGTGACCTTTGCTCCAGAGCTCCCCATCAGGTTGGCTAAATCTTTGTCAGGCCCACCATGATCTGAGGCTCTTTCTTTTCCATCTCGTTTCTTACTCTCTATCCTTTTACAGGTGTCAGGTGTGAACCAGGGGTCAGCTTCATTCCTCCTTGTACGTTTTTCACAAACATTACCCCTCTCCCCCTACCCCAATCTCTTGACCTTCTAACTCCACCTCGCTGTCTGCTTCCCTTGGCACCCACTGACACAATGCTCTAGTCAGCTGGTTGTAGTCTGTTTAGCCACAGATAAAGGCAGTAGGATGCAGTAAATGGTGAGCCAAGGCATGCTAACACATGGAAATATTTAAGCGCATTTAAAAAGTTGATTCACAAAGTAGTACCAGATTTTCTTATTACAGTTTTTCTATTCAGGGGCTATTACAGTTAAAATATTCTGGAAGTTGAACAGGAAAACTAAATTGAAGATAAACCTAAGTTAATTACAGATGCAAAATTTTTGTTTTGAATGTAAGCATCTACCCCATTTCCTTTACCCAGAGTTAGGTTAGTTCTGTGAATTGCACACAAACTTTTCTTGTTTATTATGGAGTTTGCTTTTTATATTTCTAAAGCAGCTAAATTCAGGGGCAGCAAAACCAAAGTGGTCTCGCTTTTAGGTTAAGCACCTTCTGTGGCTGAGCCACTTCCTCTTCAATGCTTGATAGTCACCCCAAATGAAAGATGGTAGTGGATAAACTCCTTGCCTTCCGTTTCAATCCTCTCTTACTTTTCTGATTTCCTAGTACTATTTGCGACACCGTGATCTTAAACATGCAGCGGGTTCAGACAATGGCATTAAAAGTGGCTGCCACTTTTCTCTATATTCGAGATCCTTGATGATTGCTCAATTCTTTAGGCTCCCAGCAGAAGCCACGTGGCTCCTTACAAAGCTTGAGACAAGAGGGAGACCGGGCAGCTTCTCTTTCTGACACTGGGTGAAATCAGTTTTCCAAATAACTTTTATACAAAGAATATAATTGTTTACTGCAGATCCTTCCATTGGCTTCCCATCATCCATTTTTTTTTTCCTTTTAAAGCTTCAAGTCATGGTGTCTTAGTCCTGTTCAGGCTGCTATAACAAAATATGACAGACTGGGTGGCTATAAACAACAGAGATTTATTTCTCACAGTCAGGAGGCTGGAAGTCTGAGATCAGAGCGCCGGCAAGGTTGGGTGACGGCCCTCTTCCAGGTCACAGACTTCTTGTATCCTTACATGGCAGAAGGGCTGGGGAGCTCGGTGGGGTCTCTTTCATAATACCACTAATCCTGTTTGTGAGGGCTCCGCTCGTGACCTAAGCACCTCCCAAAGGCCCCACCTCCAAATATCATCACATTGGGGGTTAGGTTTTCAACATATGAATTTTGGGAGAACCCCAAATTCAAACCCTAGCACATGGACTTTGAAATTGATCACATCTTCACTCATCAGTTTTTTTCCTTTCTCTTTATTAACGTGTTTTCTCAGACTTGACGTTCCAGCCAAGCCAACATCTTCAACGTCCCCTGCCCTTTTTCTTCTCCTGATGCTGAATATTACCAGACTGTTTTCCGGTCGTTCTTGATTTATCAGTATCTCTTTCAATCTTCAGATTCCTTCTTAAGACCCATTTCCTCCTAAAGGTCTGTTCTAACTGCCTTCAAATGATTTCTTCTTCTTTAGTTATTATCTTAATGCTTCCTTATCCATGAGCTTGTTTGTACAAGTGTAATGATACATGTAGTTGGTGGGAGCATTATGCCTGTACTTGAGAGAAGCAACTGGCAAATTTGCCAGTTTCTTCTATTTTACGTAACTACAGTCGAACTACCCTGCCTTCATTACCATCACAGGTGTGAGTGAATAAATGAGAACATGCTTGAAAATCACCATCTTTTATCTGTAGATTGAGGGAATAGTTTGGCTTCTTTTTTTTTTTTTGGTGAGGAAGATTAGCCCTGAGCTAACATCTGCACCAATCTTCCTCACCTTTGTATGTGGGATGCCTCCACAGCATGGCTGATGATTGGAGTACGTCTGCGCCCAGGATCCCAACCTGAGAACCCGGGCCGCCAAAGCGGAGTGCATGGAACTTGAAGCCCTCGGCCACGGGGCTGGCCCCAGGAATAGTTTGGCTTCTTTGTGACTATTATACAGTTGTTTGCTGTCAGAACTAAAGGCTTTATTTAAGTTAACAAATAACCATACTCTAAGTAACCAGAGCTCCAAGCTAAAGACTTGCTAATACTTCTTCTGGGCTGAAGTGTTAGCTGCTGTTTCTCCTGTAGTTAGAACACACCCATGAGAACACACACAAGGAAACCTCTGAAGCTTTCATTTATACCAAGCTCTTTGTATGCATCCGCTCATTTGTCTTCCCACTGAGCCAGACCCTTGTTGCCTTTTTGTTCCTTGTTTCTAGTACTGTCTGCCATAGACTGAATATTTGTGTCCCCTCAAATTCATGTTGAAATCTAACCCCCAATGTGATGCCTTTGGAAGTGGGGCCTTTGGGAGGTGATTAGGTCATGAGGGCAGAGCCCTCATGAATTGGATTCATGCCCTTATCAAAGAGGGCCCAGACAGCTCCCTAATGCCTTCTGCCATGTGAGGACACAGCAGGAAGAGAGTCTTCATCAGATATTGAATCTGCCAGTGCTTTGATCTTGGACTTCCCAGCCTCCAGAAGTGTGAGAAATAAATTTATGTTGTTTATAAGCCACTCAGTGTACGATATTTTTGTTATAGCAGCCCAAACCAACTAAAACATTGTTGAAATTCGATGTGTTTATTTCTAAATTTTAATTTTTTTTTTTTCTGTGAGGAAGATTAGCCCTGAGCTAACATCTGTTGCCAAGCCTCCTCTTTTTGCTAAGGAAGATTGGCCCTGGGCTAACATCCATGCCCATCTTCCTCCACTTTATGTGGGACACCGCCAAAGCATGGCTTGACAAGCAGTGCGCCAGTCCGTGCCTGGGCTGCGAAACTGCGAACCCTGGGCGGCGACAGCAGAGCGAGTGAACTTAACTGCTACGCCACCGGGCCAGCCCCTCTAAATTTTGATTTTTGACTTTTGTTCCATGCAACGCTCTCTCATTCCTCACACCAGAATTGTGTGAAAGTCAACTGGGAGGTTAACCATAATGATGGAAATCCAGATCTCAGTATATTAGCCACAGCCATAACATCTGCATCTCGGGAACAGAAGGCACACGTTTTAGTGTTCTGTCAACTGCAATTACATGAGCTGATCAGTTATTCATAAGGCAGTTAGGTGACCATGGTTCTAGAGCTGGCCTCTGACTGCAGTGCACACATGTCCTTCCCGGGCTTGTTCTTCTTTCGATGAAGAGGTCACAAGCAGAGTGCTCTTAGCATAAGTGCTAACTGTTCTCTGTCTTGTTGTCTATTGTAATAACCATTGCATTGGGCAAGGATTAAATTGAATTTGTGTGTTGTGACCTATTTCAGAGCAGAAGAAGAAATGTTTTGGTTTTCCCGAGAATCACCACTCCGTGAGCCACTTAAAACTCTGGTAGACAAAGTGCCGGAGAACATTCCAGAGAGGACTGTTGTAATTGGGGATCTGCCTCCGCACTGTCTAGAGTATAAAGTGGATCTGTGTTTTGCAGCCTTTGGGCTCCAGACCTCTTTTATATCTCAATCCCCAAATCCTAATGAGACTACATAGTCTTTTGTTTTTATAAGTATAAAGAACCTGTTTCAAAACTTTTAGATTTTCACATACTAGTCAATTTCCAAAAAATATTTTGAACACTTGCTTGTCAGGTTTTCAATTTTTTTTTTCTGCCAGGTAAGAACAGTTAAAAAATAGGATCATCAAATCTATATTTTTTTCTAGAAATATTTATTGTGGCAGATATTATTCCCTCCTTCCTTGCTGGCAAAACTCCAATTTTCTTTGAGAGTCTACTCCTCTCTCATGTGAGTCAAAGTTAAACCTTGACTAGGCTAGGCCCTAAGTCAACATCCTTGACAGTGAGTGGTTTAAGGATAGGCATGCGATCCTATTCTGGACAATGATACACACCGTGAGGGGCTGTTGGAGGATACAGTGGTCACTTTCCATTTGCTTTTCTCCATCCAGAACCGTTCTCCATCTTCCTGTGCCCCAGGATGCTGGCCTTTAAGGAATGCCCCATGAAGGCTTCCCTGTCTGCTGGTTTTCCACTGGATTGGGCTAATGGGGGCACTGGTCTGAGCTAAGAGTATTTATTACTTCCCATCTCTACTCTCCCCCCTCCTCCTGGCTTCAATCTTTCTAGCAGCTTCCTTCCTCTGAGATACAGGCCCTGTTGGGCAACCTTTTTTCCTCAGCAACAACTCTCTTTAAAGGGATGCCAACTTCATTTCTTCTTCTTGTCCCTTCAGGACCAGAAGTAGTAATGGCTGCCTGCTATTACTAATCATTGGCACATCACCATGTCTTGTTGGTTTGTCCCTCTAACTCTGCCCATGAGCTTTAAATAGTCCCTCCATCAAACTCACTTCAATTATATTCTGTAAGTGTGCCAGCTCTTCCCTGCCCAAACCCTGACTGATAGAGGGGGCTGTTGGGAATGGTTCTTAAAAAGAGACATAGAGGAAGACCCAGTCCCTCTTGGATTGGAGGTTGTTCTGTCAGCAGGTGGCCCCAGGACTTTTGTGGCCGCCATCTTGAATAATGAGAAGAGCTAGCTAGACTGAGAGAAACCAGCGTGCTGTGGATAGTAGAGCAGGGAGATGGAAGGAGCTGTGTCCTGGAGGCTGCTGTGCCTTGGAATGACCCGGTTCTTGAGAGGCTCTGCAATGGGACAGTGTACTGTATGAGTGGAGACATTTCCTTATTGTTTATGCCACTTTGAGTTGTGGTCTTGTGTTCCATGAAGCTGAAAGTTTTCTGGAGTCTGATAAAGCAAATGAACGGGGTTGCAATAACAAAATAATGGGGTGGGTATGGGGAAATCTACTCAAGTAGAGTGAACAGAGATGCACTTAAAATAACTTGAACAATGGAAAGAAATGATGAGCAATGTTCATCAGGAGATGAGCAGGTGGGAAAACCACCACCACTATTTCAAAAAGAAAAGGGAGCATTTTAACTCCAAACGTGTAGAAGGAACAGAAACTGAGAATAAATGGCAGGCTAGAAATTTAAATAGAATATTTGAGATATTGGTCATATTTTTCTCAGCATTTGGTAAGCACTGGTGTAGATAGTGTCTTTCTCCATAGTTTATTTACAAGACACTCTCTGGTAAAGAAGTTGCTGACCACTCATTGCTATATGCCCTATGTAACAGGAAGGCATTTCTCCCATTTCAGACATAGGGCAAAGTCAGTGAAGCTTGGTGGTGGCAGCTCGTCCCCATAAGACTGTCCACCGGAATCACGTCCAGCTTCCCTAGCCTGGCCCTCAGGGCCACAGCCCCACTCTGCTCTCTGCCTCACCCTGCTCTGGGCCACTCTGTTGTGGCCCTGCTCACAGCCCAGCTTTTCTCCCATCCTAGCCCTCCAGGCTGGCCTGCTCTGTGCTCTCTGACACGCGACCTGCGGCTGGGGTCTCCCCTCTCCCCCCTCCTTACCCTTCCAGCTGGTTTTGCTCCCCTAGGATTCTCTAGAGTGGGGCCTCCCACCATCCTTGAACCTCCATTGCCCTGTTTTTTGTTTTGTTATGCCCTTCCTTTCAGAAAAATATTGTAATTTTTAAAAACCAATCTTCTTGAATCTATTTTAAGATGATTTTAATTTCAAAAACTCTTGTCTATGGCATTATTTTTCCTAAGTTGTACAAGCTGTAACAGCTGACGTAATGAGTTAAATTCCCCTTATTCTAGGCCTCCATCTTTTGGTCCCTCCTTGCTTCTTTTCATTTCTCTGACTCACTGTCTCCTCAATTCTGACTCTGTCTAACCCATCCCTCTCCACTCTCAGAAGGAAAGTGGGAAGGAGAGACAAGAAAACAGGAGGAGAAAGAGAGGCCAGAATGATTATTTTCCAATGAAAGTAGGAGAAACTCAAGATAAGAGGAAAGACGTTTGAGGCCTGGTGTTTTCGTGATCCTATTAACCTAATGTTAGATTGAAGGGAGCAGGGCAGGGTTTGTTGTTTCTCCATGGGTGAGCTATTTGCATGAGTGATGCTGGATCTGGAGGCCATGGATGAAAATTATTCTACGAAAATTATAGAATAATCCCTTGATTTACCCAACCTAGTGGGTAAGTCAGGGAAAACGATCAATTCATCCCTTGAAAATAAATTCTTTCCGTTGGAAGATAGTAAAAGGCATCGGAAGACACTGAATAAGTGCTTTCTGATGGTGTGGGTGCGGGCCAGGAGCCGCTAAGGTCTGGAGGCCTTTCCAGCTGTGCGGTTGGAGGGTTCTTAAATGAGAACACATGTGCCGAGAATGCATGGAGTCAGATATCTCGTGTAGGGGAAGATGGTAAAGCAGATGACTCTAAAATGAGGAACTTGCTCCTTGCAACGTGTAAGGCAAAATGAGGGACAGTGCTGAGGGACCCAGGCAAAAAGATCCTGGGCTTGCCTGGGGACCCTCCTTTGTGCCTGGCTTTGGGAATTTAGGGAATTCACTTAGCCACTCTGAGCTTTCAGTGTCTTTATCCGTGACAGTGAAATAATTAATCCTCAGGAATAATTTTCAGGGTGGACTGGATCAGGTGATACAAAATGATAGCATGTTGTGAAGTCTGGCATCCTACACACACACAGGGTATAAGTGAGGTTCTATTATTGTGTGTGACCCGGTGACAAGGTGACCAGGGATGGTGAATTCTACTGCTCAGCGCCTCCTGCAGCGGTGGGCTGGAGCAAGGTGCAGCCTTTCCCCTGGGGAGCTTCATTTGGCTGGAAGAAATCACTTAACCAAGGCTGTTGCCCAGCACCATGCTGGAAAGTGAAGGGAAGGATGAAGACAGCTCAACCAGGCCACTTATAAAGAGAGACCTGCTTTGACTCGTAGACTTAAGAGAGGACACTAAGTTTAATACATTTGATAACATAGCTACCTGGCATTTAAAAAGCAAACATTTTAATGTGTGTGTAAGAAAATTATAGGTAGGTATGTTTTTGATTCACATTCTGTTGGCTCCTCCTCCTAAGTATTTCTTAAATCTGCCCACTTCTCTCCATCACCACCACTGCCTTATTCCAGGCCTGCATCACGTCCCACGTTGATCATCACATCAACCTCTGGCCTAGTCTCTTTCCCCGAGCAAGCTACTGCCCACACCCACCCAGAATCTTCTTCCCTGCTTAACACCCTCCAGAATCTTCCCATTGCCTTCAGGATAAAGCCAAAATTCCTTACCGTGGCATACAAAGTCCCTACTCACCTCTCCAGCCACGCAGCTCACTACGTTCCAATCCACAGTCAGGCCACCCTGAATGCTCATCTCGGACGGTCATACATGCTTCTTCCTCTGCCCTGCTCTACTTGGTCAAATTCCACTCCTCCTTCCCTATTGAGTTCAGACTTCCTGAGTCCCCAAGGCTGGGCTAGGTTGCTCCTTTGTGCTACCGGAGCATGCTCGCCCTATCTTCCCCCTTCACTTTCAGCTGACGGCCTCACAGCGTGCTTCTTTGAGGAGTGGGAGCTCTCTCAACTTCTGGCCAGATCTATAATCCAGCCACCTGTCTCCTCCTCCTTTCCACCAGTTACAATTGTCAAAGTGTCCCTCGCCTGTCAAAGGGGGACTCCTCTGCTTATGCTCTGGATGTTGTCCCTTCACCTTCTTAAGGTCTCCTGCTTTTATTCTCCCCTCCATCTCCAATCTTGTCAATCCTCCCTTTCTATTGGATCATTCCCATCAGCATGCAAACATTCTTAATGTTTTTCTTGATCCTTTCTAGGGTCGCCGGCTGCCATTCCATTTCTCTTACTTTTATGCCTAAAATTCTTGGAAGAGTTGTCTGGGCAAGCTTCTTATGCCTCACCTCTTCTCCACGCCAGTCAGGCGGCTCTCTCCGCTGTTGGACTGCAGCAGCCCCGCCCAGGTAAGCAGTGGCCTCCGCTTTGCATACCCAGGCCCAGTCTTCCACCTTCATCAGGCTCCTCACTCTGCAGCTGACACCACCTTGCCTGGGCTCCCTTCTCTTTCCAGTCCCCTTGCTGGCTTCTCCCTGCCTACCAGCCCGTCTATTCCCGAGCCTGTTCTCTTGCCACGCTCTCTGTGGGTGGTCTCAACTTGACCCACAGCTGTAAATAACATTTATTTGCTGGTGATTCCTGAATTTATAGTCTCAGCTCAGACTGCTTCTCTGAACTCCAGGCTCATGGTCCCAACAGCCTCCTCCATGCTCCCATGTAGTTGTTTCACAGCATCTCAGATTTAATATGTCCCAGAATGAGCTCTTCAATCCTGCCACTTCAATCTCTTGCTCCCCATCTTCCCCATCTGAAGAAATCACCCCTTCACCCACCCAGTTGCTCCATCCGGAAACCTGGATGACCTATTTGTCTCTTTTTTTTCACTTACTCTCAGAATCAATTTGTCAGAAATTCCTGTCTAGTCCATCTCCAAAACATATCTTGAGTCTGTCCATTTAGCCCCACCTCTACTCGCACTGTAGTCCAAGCCACCCCAGCTTCGTAAGTGGTCCCCTGCTTCTACTTAGGGAAGACAGCTCTAATCTATTCCCGTACAGCATCTAGAGAAAGCGTGATGCCTGCATAAAACCTTCAGCGGCCCCCCATTGTACAGCGACCTGAGCTGGCCCTGCCTCTCTTCAGCACACACAACCCGTGGCCGGTTCCCCTCACGTCTGCTCGGTCCACTGGTGTATCCTCAGTCTCCAGTAACTGCCACTGGCACAGAGATTGTGCAAATAAATATGTGCTTTGGTTGTTGAATATACTGCTGTGTGCTAGATCCTGGAGTAACTAAGATGAACAAGAGAAAGTCCCTGCCGGGCAGGAGCTCTTAGTCAAGAGAGTGATATGTGTACACGGAGAATACTTACCATTCGGTATGATGGGAGTGAGCATGAGGGGAAGCTAGCTCTGGGGCCAGAAGAGGCTTAGGAAAGGCTTCTCAGGGAAGGGAACATTTGAAGTGTGTTGATGAACCTCCACGGAAAGCTAAAACAGCATAAAAATAATAACTTTAGAAAGCAGAACAAAATATTACAAAAAAAGCTAAAATATTAATATTGGTGGCCTCTGGCTTTTAGCTTGGTGAAAGTTCTTTTTTTTCTATTTTGATATTTCCAAATATTCCAACATAAATTTATTATTTTTTATAATAAAAAAAGTTTAAAAAAACTTGGTGGGAAATAATTCTTTGACACACACACACACACATACACACACGCACAATAGAACAAAACACAACAAACAAAAAAAGGCCCTAATACGTAACCTCTTGAGCAATGCAAACACACACACACACACACACACGTGCACACACACTTACTGGAACTGAAACACAGGACAGACTGGGGTGTCTCACTGTGAGTTTTCTCATCTGTTTCTGGAAGTCAGCTATAGGTACTGGAAATAAAATTCTCGAAATAAATTTTTCCAAAACAAGAAAAAAAAAGTCGAAGCAAAAAATGAGAAAAAGGACAAGAAATGTTGAAATCCTTTTACTCAGTTTACGAGTTGAGTGGGTAGCAGGCAAAGGATAGGAGGAGAAAAGCAAATAGGATTTTCTTGTGATGTTCCACTTGTAAAAGTCAGTGGATATTTTTACAGGTACCAGCTAGTCCTTCCTGAAAATCCCCTAATGGGGACAGGCTGTGAAGAGGCAATAGGAAAGATAAATGCTTTTCTGGAGTGTAATTTTAGTGCAGTGTGGAAAATGTGAAGAGAAAAAAATTAAAGATCAAATGGAAAATTCATCCACAGGCCAACCCACACCACAGAAGCAGTGAGGACCATGTGTCCTAATTAGCCCCTGCACCAGGCGAGGCCTCTCTATGGGCATCTGCCCCCTCCCCTTGTGGCAGGCAGCCTGGGGGGAGAGCATTCATTTATATTACATGCCCTGAGAGTGGCTATCATTTTTGGGGGGCAGAAGAACTGAAAAGTATAAAAAACCGAGACCACCAAGCTGTGACCTTTTCCCCTTATTCAACAATGCAAGTATATTTTTCTCTAATGGGTATTTAGATGTTTCTGAACGGAGCATTCAGAGTGCAGGCACTGTTGGGGCCAGGGGAACTGTTTCAATCTCTGAACCCTCTCCAACAAGCTTCTTTTTCTACCCTCGTCAAGCCTCTTGTACTAACAACGAAGGGCACGTGGACCTCACTAAGACTTGGGTCTCCTCCTTCTGTTTTTCCTCCATGCTGAGATGATCTCCATTTAGTGCTCTTCTGAAGTTGAGAATTTTCCATGTTCCTCATGGCAAGCTTTAGTGTTTCCAATTGCCCTGACTTGTGATCTCCAATAACCACCCAGCCATGGGAAGCTGAATGTGAAATGGTGCTGAAATGAGATAAACCCTGTTAGTAGGTAGGGATCCAGAGCTTTCTCCCCTCCCCTTCGCTCACATGGCTTCTTCTCTTTCCATAGGGGCTTCCAAGTCAGAGAATCTGAAATATTCTGAAGGCTTGCTGAGGGCTCTCTACTTGGACCTCCTTAACAACCTAAGAGAAATATGGGGAGCTATAACTTCCCTCCTGGAACCAGCTCACTGGATGATATAGTCCTGCTCCAACAAGGGTGGCCAAGGGCTGAAGACAAGAGTCACATCCCATATCCAGAGCCTTGACATTTTGAGCACTGAGGTATTTTTCTTCCAGTCAAAGGACCTGTCACTCCCAAACAGGCAATCTGTAAGTTCTAATAGTTGACTTTTAAAACACTAAAACGGTAGAATCTAGAGGAGTAATTTCATATAAATTAAGAACAGGAGACAATCCCAAAGGATTTGGCATAATGGAGGTGGTCTCTGGTCTGGTCTTAAGCCACCTGCTGCCGTGCATCCCAAAGCCCTTTTTTGGTGGAGATTGCCCAGGCAATAACTGGGAATCTTCACTCCTCTTGTCTTCAATCCCCAGCCTAAGGGTTTGTCCATTTCTTCATTTTAATGGTTGTCCTCTGAGAGATTCAATCAGGTCTGGTTTGATTTAGAATTAACTTGGAACCTGGCTTGGAGGGGTTTTATTCTTTTACTTTGATTCTAATTAAAAGTGGTAGAAGGAGGTCAAAGGAGTACAGACAAAGTTGCTATTTTGTCCTCTTATTGCCAAGACCCTGACTTAATAAAGCAGTGATTTGAGATTACTGCTTTTGAAATCATGAACTGATAAGCTTCCTTACACAAAGCTGGCATCAGCCTCAAAATGGCCAGAACCCACTGCTACCCAGCTGACTGAGGGTGACCAACAGTCTTTGTTTGCCCAGGACTGTCTCGGTTTTAAAACTGAAAGTCTTGAGTCCTGGAAAACCTCAGTCCTGGGAAAACTGGGATGGTTGCACGTCTACTTGGAATTAAAGTTGGAATGAATTGAAACAACTAGACAACCGAGGAGACACACTTGATGTCTGGTTTTAGTTTTCTTTTTGTATGTGGGATGGACCCTGCTCACACTTGTTTCACTAGATAGCATAAGGAGAAGAAGAGCTGGAGAAAGGGAGGATGATGGAATATTTTTTTGTGATGGGACTCTGTGCTTTCAAGGCAGCTTATTTTCAACAGCAGCCACATTTAGATAATGAGTGAGATGTGATAGCAACAGAGGTTGGGCCTAAGCTCCAAAAAACAATTTCTGCTCAAAAATAATGGGAGGGAGAATGAGTCTCAGTGTAGAGAATCTTCGTGAATTCTCAGGCACTTAGATACTTTTTTCTTTGTGAGTCCACTGCATTTCATACCTTGTTCCATATTAGCAAACATAAAAGTTTCAATATATGTGTGTGCATATAAACTCCTGCTGAGGAGAAACATGTCTTTGCATTTTGGTATTTCCAGCACCAGGCACTGTGCCTAGCGCAGAGTGAGTACTTAATACACTGACAAATGAATTAATAAATGCATCCCCAGAGCTAAGGGGATAGTTAAAGGAAAATGGAATGTTCTCATCTTTTCTTTCAAACACATTGTGGATCAAGATATGAAAATTTGCCTTGTGAGTTTTATTTTTCTTTTACTTTTTCCCCATAGATACCATTAAATGGAAATGCAATGTTTATCTTTTCTTTGATGAATTAGAAAAAATTATTTTCCTTTGACAAGGGAAGAGGAAGTAAGGTTGGTGGTAATGATGAGGGCATCTCATCAAAACACAAATATCAGTCCTGCCTTCTGGGAAGAGGGGATTTGGCAGGTATGTCCATTAGGCAAACCCACTGGCCTTCACTATCCTCACGAGTTGAGTTGATTGTCTCATCTCCGTGTTAAAGTGAAGAGATGTTGTTCCACCTTCCCCAAGTGCTCTTGATAACTACATATAACTGTCTACCTGGCTGCCATCGTGTCTAGCTGCCCCATGAGGACACCATCACTGATATGCCTCCCGGACCCTGGAAAGTGCAAAGGAGAAAGTGTATGGAGCACTCCTATGCCTTGTTGGGGAACTGAGGTGAGCTTGTAGAGTCCCTTCCTCCTCCCCTCCTTCCTCCCTCTCTTCATCCCTCCCTCTCTTGTTTCCTCCCTCCTTCCTTCCTCTTTTTTTTTTCTTTTAATTTTCAATAGTAGTCTATGCTTTGTATCCATAATGGCTCAAAGTCTCAGAATGTGAAAGAATCTCTCTCTCCAGAGGGGCCACCTTTCATCCCGTAGCACTCGATGTGAATGTTCCTTATCTGTCTAGCTCTCTGGCAGGCTGCATCTGGCTCCAGTGTTGTGGTCAGCCTCAGCAATGAAACTGCCTTTTGTGCCCCTTCTTTGTGTTTGTGCCTCTATCAGGCTTGGGCCTCCTTTCTGTATCTGCTTTTCAGCTTGGCATGTCCTCCACACCCGGACTTCTTCCTTTGCCTTTCGCCTGCTTCCCACCTCCTCCGAGGGCTGCTCTCTGACAGTTCAGGAATAAGCCCCCCACGCTTCTGGATTTCTGCCTGGAGGAGCTTCCCTGCAGACTTTGAGGCTTCCCAGGAGTACCATGCGCAACCATTTCTCATCCGCAGGGGCGAAATGGAATTCAGGCAGTGTCCTCTTTACCTGTATTTCTCCCCACCTTTACCTTATCAAAAGCGGGCACATTGCCCACTAAACTCTGTTGGTAATGTAAAACTGAGATATTCCAGGGTTTCTAAATAGACTTTTCCTAAGGGCAAAAGGGGCAAGATTTGTAGACTTGCTTTTTGAGTCTCTGGCACCACTGAGTCCAGGCTAAACACTTAACCCAGATTTCAGCAAATGTTAAGGGGAGATAGGATTTAGATCCAAAGATGAACGTGGAATTCAATAATCTGGTTTATAAATAATATTTCATTTTCAGATTGATGTTCTACCTTGTTGTCTCCCCACAGAGCTTTTCTCCTGCCTTCACAGGACAGTGGGTATCTTTGATTCTCCCTCCCGGAAGGACCCCCAAGCTTTGAGAGATTACATATCTGAAGTAGAGGATAAAAGAGTGAGGCTCATAACAACAGAGGTATTCTTCCTCATTCCTGTCTCAGGGGAATCGTCAGGGTTCTATTTTATTTCTAAGGCCCTTCCTCTCCAGACCTGGAATGTCCGCTCTCTTCAGGGAGAAGCCCACTGGTACCCTGGGCTCGTACTCCATGTCCTCAGTTAGGACAAGCATCAGAATCCAACAGAACAGCCTAATCTCACACAAAAGGTGCACATCCCCTTTAGAGGAGGAGGTGATATGTTGCAATACAAGGCTTTTCTAGTTTCCAGAATGCTGGGTGTAAATTTTAATAGAAATTTGGAAATGGAGAAATTAAATTGTTGTGCGTGAGTGACTCTATGTTACCTAGAAGTCAGTTAACCCTTTTCTTTGATAAAAGGCTATAGATGATATTGCCTTGAAAGGTTATCAAGATTTTCAGACTCAGAGCAGACCGCTGAGATCTTCCTTGACGAGGCTATTTCGCTGCTGATGAATTTCTTCATAAATTATGAAAACATAGCACCAATCAATGACCTCAACACTAAAACAAAATGATGAGGCCTTGGCTGCCCTTGACCTGGGAAGTTCTGAGGAGGTCTGTTCTCAAGATGATGCTCATTTGTTTTAGGTTGACCTAGAGATAATGAAAATATTCTTCAAATATTAGGCCGCCATTGCATCACTGATCAAGAGGAGAAAGGAGTTGTTTTTAATGTTTAATCTGGTTTATGTGATGATGGTATTGCAGAGACCAGTTATTTTGTATCTTCAGTCCACGCTCTGGAAACTGGAAGGGTCTGATGCCTGAAAACAGAACCACAAAGCTCTGAAAGCTGGACTGAATCTGACACCAAAACGGATTGCAGCCGTAACAAGACAAAAATTCACTGAGCCAGACATGTTTGAAACATGGGGACTCCCTGTGGAACTACGATGAAGAGAGATCAGACAAAAGCATTCAGTGTCTCTATTGTAGATCAAAACTTGAATTTATGAGGAGACTTGGGACATAGTTGAAGTAATAAGTTCATTATTCTGGCTAATCCCCACTTTGAACTGTGAAACAAGGTTAAAATATTAGGATTATTTGGAGGCATAAGTTAGCAGATATTGAGTTTCCAAGAAATTTTTAGGGACATGTCTTATTTTCTACATTAAAAAATTCAGTTATTTCTTGGAGCTGCCTGGTGGCGCAGTGGTTAAGTGCACGTGCTCCGCTGCGGCGGCCTGGGCTTCACAGGTTCAGATCCCGGGCGTGCACCGACGCACAGTTTGTTAAGCCATGCTGTGGCGGCATCCCATATAAAGTAGAGGAAGATGGGCAAGGATGTTAGCCTGGGGCCAGTCTTCCTCAAGGAAAAAGGGGAGGATTGGCATCAGATGTTAGCTCAGGGCTAGTCCTCCTCACAAAAAAATAAAATAAAATAAAAAATTCAGTTATTTCTTAAATGTGGTTAATCTCAAATATGTTTCCCGTAGAAGCAACTGATGATTATACAGCAATGTCGAACAGTTAATTTTAAGTCTATGGCCCAGAAATGGAGCATGAAGTTAGCTACAGGGTTATAATCTAGAAGTGGGAACTACCATGGATTTTGACTGGGATCAGGTAACAGTTGGCCTAGAAGTGGTTCAAAAATGAATGTCATTGAAGTTTTCACTACATCTTGAACTAAAAGTGTTTCTTAATGATTACTTAAAAATTTAATGAAAACTTTAATTTATTAAACTATTTTATGCGAGTAGTTTTTGTAATGATTTGATGGGAGTAAGGCAGGAAAAACTTTCCCTAATTGGACTTTCCTTTAAAAGAATCTGTAGAATTAAAATAATAATAATAATAATAACAATAATAATGTAACATGTTGGCAGAACATACTTCAAGATGAACTTGAAATGACCAACTTTAAGGAATTTCTTAGTAGTCTTATGATCTTGGACCTGGGCTTATTATAAAATCAGTCTTGTGATTATTATAGGGAAAGTTGGAACTTCAAATATCAGACATTCTAAATTTTAAGATTTCTTTTTATAGGTTTCTGTGATAAACTGTTAACACAGCACTACTTAAAATAATTGGTTATTAAAGATAGCCCTAGGTTGTACAATAATAATACATGTAATATCATTTTTAATAATCTTCAAAGGATTATTACCCAAAATATTTAGTGTTACTTACACAGAACTCTATAAGATTAGCAGCGCTGACATATTCGTTTTTTACAGAAGATTTAAGAAATGCAAGCTTTTGACTTGCCTAAAGCTGGGAACTACTGGGACCAGGACCAGTTCTTCTGACCCCTGGATCAAGGCTCACTATGTTTTGGTGACTGAAGAAAACACTTCTGGTTTTGAGTTCCTCTTGAATGAGACCTAAAGCATTAAAAATATTCTTAGTCTAGTTCCAGGTTACAAAATAACACACCATTATTCTTTGGCATTTCCTAGTGACTGAATGCAATATAATCTTCATTTTAATCTATAATTCGTTTTAATTTATAATTCTAGGCACCATTTTGTGTTCTATTGGTGGAATTGTCTGACTCATTTCATTTGTATGAAATTTATACGTATATTTCAATCTGATTCCCTCCCAATCTGAGGGAATTCATATGTTGCTTCTATGAACAATGAATAGTTTGTCAGTCACCATCATTTATTGCGAATATGCCGAAAACAACTAAAGTTGGCAAAGAATTGAGAATGAACTGCATGTATTTAAAAAGCTTTTAGAATAATGGGAATTCTTATTGTGAAAAGGGCTTTTTGGGAATTATTTTTTCATTTAAAGAGGTTTTGTCTAATAGGCAATGGGGTATTTGCAAGTATGGAGTTTGGGGGAAGGGGAAGGAGGAGATGTTAACCTGGGAATCATCAGCATGGGGTCAGTCATCGAGGGGTTGAGTATGGATGGAGAAGGAAAGAGGAGTCTGAGAACCTTAGGCTAGCACATGCCCACGTGTAGAGCAGCGGTTCTCTCCCTGGCTGCACAGTAGAATCACCTTCAACATTTAAAAACACATCGTGGTATCTTGGCCTCCTCCCCACAGCTCCTGTTCTTTATGTGGTATAGACCCAGGCATCGAATTTTGTAGACACTTCCCAAGTGGTTCTAATGTGCAGGTGGGTTTGAGAACCACTCTTTCCAAAGTTAGGAAGAGGAAGGGGAGCCCTCAAAGGCGACTGAGAGATAGGAGGAGAAATGAAGAACGACATCTTGGAAGCCAAATGCAGAAAGTGTTCAGAAAAGGTGGATTGTTTAACTGTGCGAAGCACTGCTGATGCAACAAATAAGATGAGAACACTGAGTGTTCATTCTGTCAGTGTGGAGGTCGTTGTTGACCTTTATAAGGGCAGTTTCTATGGAGTGGTGGGATGAAAGTCTAAATGGGGTAGATTCATGAGAGCGTGAGAAAGAAGAATATAGATAATTCTTTAGAGAAGTTTTGTTACAAAGGGGAACAGAAATATGAGGATGTACTTGGAAGGAGTTTGAAGTTAAGAGAGATTTTGTTTTAAGATGGCAAAAATTGCAGCACGTTTGTATGCTGATGAGAATGATCCAGTGGAGAGGGGGAATTAATGAATGAAGAGGAAATAGAGGACAGTTGTAGGAGATCCAGAGCACAAGAGGAGGGGTCTCAGAGAGGAGAAAGGGCAACTCACCTGTTGAAACAGGAAGGAAGTCAGCATAGGTAAGAACCAAAGCAGTTGAGTTGACGGTGGGAGAGCCCCAAAGTTCTCTGCAGGAAGGCCATTTGTTGCCAGTGAGCAGAGGGCAGGAGGAATTGGATGTCTGAAAAGAGAGAACATTTGGAAGAGCCACCCCTGAGTGATGGGAGATTGACAGGCAGCTTTAAGGACTCATTTGAGGTGGGTGGTCTTAGATTTAAGTGATACTAGTGAGCATGGTTGACTCGTTTTTCTCCATATGTCCCACTTCTTTGGGCTTAGGTGTAGAGGAGGAAAACAGTTGAATTTAACCAGAGTTGGGTTTTTCTAGGTGAGTATGGTGAAGAGAAAAAGGGAAAAAGAAGCTGAGAGTGTATGCAAGGGAATATGTAAAATAACAGATCATGGAATCCAAGCTGCAGAATGAGAGATGTGAGGATATGAGGGAGGCAATGGACAATGAAAAGATGATAGGGTGAATGGATTTGTGACCCCAGCGGGGTAGAAGAGTTCTTGAAAGGTATGAAGGGAGGTGATTTGGAAATATAAGAAGAGATGTTTAGAGAGTGAAATACTTGAAATTAAGACTATGGAAGAAGTCCAGTTACTTATACTGACATTCTAAGATGTCGGATACTGGGGATGGATAGCTGAGGTGGGTTGGAAGACAAGTTTCATTGGAGGTGAGAAGGTTAAGGTAATGAGAAGATACCGTATTGGAGGAATTGTTTCTCTAGATGTGAAAAGCTCCATGAATGATGACAGGAAAAATGGTGAAGAGGCAGACAGTGATCCAGGAGATTAGATCTCCAAGAAGTGAGAGGGAATGAATGAAGGGCTGTAGATGTTTGCCAAAAGGAGGGCAGTATATCTGATCTACTCACAGGTCTGGCCTGATGCTGAGTTCTTCAGAGGAGGAGGGCACTTTCAGGAGAAGGGGTCACAATGGTCTGGAAGCAGCGCTGAGGAGGTAGAAAGAGACTTTGCTCAGTTTTCAGCCCAGAGGGGCAAGGGATATGAGAGAAAAATGACCAGACAGGCTTGGATTTGAACATGAAGGTGAAGGCAACATTTAGACAGGAGGTGGAGCATATAGAATTTTGCTATTGCTAGACCAGGAGTTTTGAAAGGCAAAGTGGAAGTATTTGTGGGAACTAGGGAGGGTGTGATATTGAGTCAGAGTAGGAGGTATATAGATCTGTATGGGGACAAGAGTTTGGGGCATAAGGAATGACCTTGAGCCTTGTGGTCACCAAGAAAAAAGGTGTCGTTGGGCATGGTTGGATCAGTTCTGACATTTCTTAAGGGTAGCTGGATATTCGGTTCTAATTAGAGTATGTTTCTGAGACTAGTGTCTTAGATTGTGGTCATGAAGCAGTGACTGTTGGGGAGACAGGTTTCCAAGACCGTGAAAAACTCTTTGTGTCCTCTGTCTTGCCAAGGGTAGTATCATGGCTAGGAAAAGCTTAATCCTACGTTAGAGCTGTATGCTTCTTTCCTTCAGATGAATTTTCAGAGGTGGAATTGTTAGGTCAAGATTTTTGATATTGTCATGGCCAATGCAGTAAACTTTCCAATTTCCATTCTAATTCAAATGATTAGCCTAAGCCAACCACTGCAACTGCACAGCTCATGCCAATGACTGGTTTAGGAATAGGCCAGTGACCTGATCCTAGTCAACGAATATGAGAGGACATCAGATGCACGGGTGGGGAGCTGGCTTGAGGAAGACTTCAGGGAAAAACTCTAAATTCCTTAAAAACCTTTTAAGAAATAGATGATTCCTCTTCTTTCTCTAGATGCTTTTGGTTGTGAGGCCTGGTGCAGTCTCAGCCATCTTATCTCCATCTTGAACTGAAGTCAATGCCAATACACAGAGGAAAACCAAGTGGAGAGAAATGCAGAGAAGTGGACCTGGTGCCCTGACATATCATCCTAGGACATGCCCTGTCTTTGGACTTCTTGTTATGTGAGATAATACATTTCCTTATCGTTAAAACTACTTCTAGTTATGATTTCCTGCTACTCGTAGCTGAAAACATCCTACTGATACCAATAAGTACTGAAAGATTGCTCTTCAGAAGTTGTGTGTTCCGTACACCCACCCCTTAAAAATATCATGTTACAATAAATCTAAATGCCATTTGGTAACGAACATGTATGTGAATAAGACTTGTCAAAATTAGTCCAACAATTAGGATTGTTATGGATTGAATATTTGTGTCCTCTCCAAATTCATATGTTGGAATCCTAACCCCCAAGGTGATGATATTAGGGGGTGGGGCCTTTGGGAGATGATTAGTTCATGAGGGTGGAACCCTCATGAATGGGATTAGTGCTCTTATGAAAGACACTCCAGAGATCTTTCTTGTCTCTTACTGCCATGTGAGGACACAGTGAGAAGATAGCCATCCATGAACCAGAAAAAGTCCATCACTAGACACTGAATCTGCTGGCACTTTGATCTTGGACTTCCCAACCTCCACAATTGTGAGAAATAACTATTTGTTGTTTAAGCGACCCAGTTTACAGTACTTTGTTATAGCAGCCTGAACTGACTAAGGGAAGAGTCTTGCATATATCAGGGGCCCAATAAGTGCTTGCTGGATGAACATGTCTGATGCAGTGGATGTGGTCACTGCAGAGGTTTGCTCTGTAGCCTGAGCACCCAGAGTGGAGGCACACTGTGGGAAGGTTCTAACGGTGAAGGGAATGTCACTCTCTGATGTATCACATGTTGAAGTGAGGTCTTCAATATCTCTTGAATCTTTTCTTTCCTTTCCATTCCTACTGTGACTGCCTTTGTTTACCCCCTTGTAATATCTTCTCGGGACCCGAGCCAAGACGTTCTAATGTATTGTACTCAAACTTGCCACTCTCCTGCTTAAGACAGAGCTTTACTCCTCAGCGCTCTCTCATTGCAGGTTAAATCCCTTCCAAGAGGGTGATCACTTCCTCATAAAAATAAGCAATGTGATGGGGCCAGCCCCCTGGCCTAGTGGTTAAGTTTGGCACACCCCACTTCAGCGGCCTGGGTTCGGTTCCCAGGTGTGGACCTACACCACTTGTTGGCGGCCATGCTGTGGCAGCGACCCACATACAAAATAAGGAAGATTGGCACAGATGTTAGCTCAGGGCAAATCTTCCTCAGGGAAAAAAAAAAAGCATTGTGGTGAGCTCATTCTTCTGGTTCTCCTGATATTCCCGACATCTCTGAATCTTTGGGTTGTACACGCTCTAGGCCTTCAAAATGGATACGGTAGACAGTCAATTCTATTTGGTGACTGAAGGACTACAGCAACCCGGCAGTGTACGCATGGCTGTCTGAAAAAAAAAAAATCCTTTATTAACTGTTTTAGGACAGAAGTTGAAAGCTGGAGGCCTGGGGCCTGAATCACACCTGCAGGCGTGTTTTCTAAAAAATATTTTGAATAGGGCGCCAGCAGTAAGAAATTGGGAGATTTTACATTAGATAATCTGAATTTCTAGCTTCTCTTGGCATCACTGGGCTGGTTCCTAAAGATCAGAGCCAGCTGGGGCCCTCTGGGCTTCGTCCCCTTGGTGTTTTCAGTTTGATGCCCTCCTCGCTGGCCTTCACGTTACCTGCTTGGTGTTCAGCCTCAGCTGGAGGAGCTCCAGTGTTTCCAGTTCTCTGCTTTAAAGTGTTCATGGCCGACGCCTCCACGAGTGGGACGTGTTGGAGGCCACCACTCCCCCAGTGTGGGGAACCACGGTCTGCCCTTTGGTGCCCATGTGCCTTCTCGTTTCCTGTGCTGGGCCAACGTCTGGGAACCTGGTTTCTGATTTGAGCTCAGCCTTATTTTGAGAATTCATCTCACTTTTCTGGGTCTCCAAGTTCTCATTTATGAAAATAAATAGTCTGGACGGATGATCTGTGAGGTCCTTGATTGTCTGTGATTACTGTGAATTTATTCTGAAATGTCTCTGAGTGTGCTGTGTCCTCTAGCTGAAGGATCCAGAACTGGCGGGAGGGGACCCCAGCAGGAGCCTTGCTTGATGTGGGGATAACAGCCTGTCACCCTCCTGTCAAACCCTAGCACCCAGTCAATGACTTAATGGTAAAGGGCATTTCTGAAATAGTGGACAAGCTCCCTCGGCTTATGGCTCTGCGTAAGCTGTAAAACATGCACTCGACACTTGATACTTTTCATTAAGATTAAAGAACTCTCAAGTGCAAGTGACAGAGCATGTTGATATATGATTATAGTCATAACACTGCGCTTTTTTGTTTTCAGAAGAATTTTTCCCAGTCACAGCTTTAACCTGACATCCAGACAACAAAGCTCCCTGATTACATTTAATAAGAAAATTTAATCACCCCCTTATTGAGTATTTTTGCTGCAGCCTTGGATTAACCTTTAACAAATGAAGCTTTAGTTGCCACACAGACTCAAGAATGTTCCCCTGTGATGAATGTGTCTAAGTCTGTGTGTGCTCGAGGATGCTGGGGCCTGGGAGAGGCACACTGGGGCTGGAACAAGCCCTGGGAAGCCAGCTTTCCTGAATTGACCATGCCAAGATACTAGGAATGACCTCCAGGGCCCAGAGACCCCTAATTGCCCTCTGTCACTAAACTACAAGATATAGAAGAAACCCGTTTCTCTAGATATTTAAATACTAGATACCTTGAAACAGCAGAATCATCCCCAAAAGATTTCTCTGTAAACGGTCATCTATTTAAAAATTGAATGATGACTTACTGTGGGTCACAGCAGTTGGGGGATGGGGAGGGACGATGACATGATTGAGCAGCTGGTGTTGTCATGGAAACTAATCCATTTAATATGGACAGGGAAAAATGGATCAAAAATGTCCCTACTTCATGTTGTGAATATCTCATAAATGTTATGAAACAATGTTTATTTGCTATTTAAAAGAAGATAGTCCAGATGGACAAGCTTATAGAGAATTTGAAAGAAAACTTGTAGAAAGAATCAACAATACTGTAGGATCTTTCCAAACTGCTGTTCCATCTCTCTTTCTTCTGGTTTTATTAGATAATATTACAACAAATCCTGCTACACAACTTTCCCATACTGTTCCCTGTAGAAGAACAGGAATTTTGACTTGCTATCATTTTTATAAAGATAGTTTTGAAGATCCTTTAAGGAAATGAACATGTAATGCAAATTTATATTTTTTTTGTGGTTAAATCGGGTAAAACATTTGAGTTATGTTTAGTCTCTAATATTTAGTGTTTAATGTTATGATTTTTTTTTTCATTTTCGGGTAAGCCTAGAATTTTATGATTGACACAAAATGATGGTTATTTTCATTACATGCTTCAGTGTATTCGCATGACACATGATGTATTTTTATTATTAAGTAAAAAAGTTTTCGAGTATATATACATGGTGTATATATTATAGATATGTATACTTAACACTTATTTGTTCCAATAAAAACCATATATCCCGTATTATGCACTAGATCTTATGTGCTAAAAGTTCTTTTTTGTACCACTGTATCTGTTTGAAATCAAGATCTTTGGCTTCCAGATATAGTTTTAATTGAGAACAGATGCGCCCCTGGACATTCTGGGTAAATTATTTTTCACTGTGGTGTGTGCTCCTCTACCCTCTGCACCCAGATGCCTTTTTCTGCTCCCTCGGAGAGGTGACTGGTGAGTCTTAGGGAGGGGCCAGCACAAAGGTCTCGAGGACTGGGGAGGACAAGCTACGGTTCAAGGGAACACCGGTCCAGTGAGGCCTGTCGGGACAGGCTGAGCAGACACTGAGGAGAGACGGCCTGGTCCCTGGAGGACTGCGCACTTATGTGTCTGTCCTGTCATGGAAGAGAGGCGGTTATTGCTGAGACTGGACGGGCCTGGAGCAGAGTGTCCCCTTTAGCTGCCAGTTTCAGTGTCCGCATCACCAACTCGGAAAATCTGTTGATCCACATCTACACGAGCTGTGGAGACATTCAAGACGTCATCCAAGTCCCTTTTTTTTTTTTCTGTCAAGCACTAGCACATCCTGGAGCAGGAATGAGAGGAGTATGTGGTGATGCTATTGGTCGGCCATCCCAGAGGAAAAGAAAAATAAGCCCAGTGGAGATAAATACTAAGACAGCTCGTCAGTTCTTTAGCGCTCCATGTTCTGCAGAAGATGGAAGTAAAATGGTCACGCATTCTGGACCCCAGTCTTTCCCGCCCAGGACTTTGTGACTATCATCGGGGCATCTGTGGCTGTGTCTATGTCCAGTCAGGGACCACATAAGAGCAACATCTCCTGACCACTTACTTCACGGAGGACAGTGAGTGGGGCGTCGGCCTGTGACACTCTCAGTCTCCTCTCCTCCCCTCAGGGGTGTGTGGGGGGACTACCCATGGCCTCCTCCCAGGGACCTCAGTCTCCCCCCAGCTCTGCACTTGTTGTTTCAGGTCACATACACTGGCACTGGAGTTCCTTCTCCTCTTTCCCCCTCCCTTTTTTACTTTAGAACAATCTTTCATTCCCTGTGTAAGGATCTGAAAGGCCAGAGGTCGTCAATGAAGAGGGCTTGTTAAGAGTTACTGTGCATGAGGGAGAAAAACTTCACTATCTCCTGTAAAAAAGGAAATGCATTCTGAAGGCATCTGGCCACTTATCTTTGATTCTTTGGGACATTGTCACAGGACTGTGGGAGTCAGAGACTAGCCAGCGTGCTCTGAAGTTATTAAGTGAAGCAGTCCTGTCCTCACTGGGACTCAAACTGTTAGCACTTCCTTTCCTCTGCCGTCCAGCCTGGGGCTGCCTCTTCAGAGTGAGCAGTGGCTGCACAGAGCATTGCCGAGTCCTTAGCAACCTATTCATGAGCTCCGCAGGGATGGGTGGGGAGCCCCGAGGGGTGCAGATCCATGGTAGGGCAGCATGTAAAGGGGACACCACGGTGCCCCCCCCCCCCCCCCGGCGCAGCCCAGCTCCTCCCAAGCTCATTCCTAGCCACCGTGCTGTTGATTAAACAGCCGAGTGCAAAAAGCACAGGGGGAGAACCGGCCGTCTTGTTGGAGCAGAAGGTACTCACATGCTGCGGGAGTGATTTGGTCAGGAGAGCTCGGCTTGAGGTGGCTGCAGGGCGAAGAATGAAACAAAACGGGAGGGCCAAGTGGACGTGAACTGGTGATTAAACGGCGGATATTTCTTTGTGTCAGGCTCTCTCTTTGTTGGCGTGGACACTCAACTTGACCTTACTCAACGGTTTAAGGTTAGGGTTCCAGAGACTCAGCTTCAGAAGACGTGCAAAAAATACTCACTGCTCAATGAGAGGCTGATGCTGCAGTTTTATGTTAATTCTTCAACATGAGAAAGGCCACACACGTGGATGGAAATGCTTTATTCTTAGGCATTTATCTGCTAATGATGCAGTCTGGTTGAAGCAATGGAAATAATAAAATAAAGAAAAAATTGTCAATAATTATATATTTATACATATATACACTGGCACTGGATAGATAGATAGATAGATCTATATATCGAAAACCAGCTGCATTTTTACAGATTAGTTGTTTAAATGGTCAAAGACAGTTAAGCTTAATTAATGTGAACTTAGGCCCTTAAGTTAATAAACTCTCTCCTGGGGGCTGTCAATTGAGAGGGTGAAAGGAAGTTGTCTAAGAGCTGATTTGATGGCTAATGCTTTCTGTATCATTTTCTAGATTTTGCATACTAACAATGAAGAGTTGCTTTGATTTCTTTTTAATCAAGAAGATTTAAAATGATTTTTGTTTTCTAAAACTAAAAATGTAATTAATACACCTTTTATAGGAGACTTGAGATTTTTTTATTTTAAACATAACTGTTATAGCATTTTTCTTGTGCCTTAAACCCAAAAAGCAAACACATTCCTGTTGGATTATCAATGCTTGGACTGAGTCATATTCTCATTCGGAGATCTTGTTTCAGCTAAGAGGAACAAAAGCTGCATAAAGAGGGCTACGAGATCCCAGGTTCCCTGGCCCCAAGGCTGTTTTTTTTTTTTTTTCCTGAGGAAGACTGGCCCTGAGCTAACATCTGTGCCAATCTTCTCCTATTTTATATGGGGGTCGCCTCCACAGCATGGCTGACGAGTGGTGTAGGTCCACTCCTAGGATCCAAACCCATGAACCTGGGCCACTAAAGCAGAGTGCGAAGAACTTAACCACTGCATCACTGGGGCTGGCTCCCCAAGACTGTTTTTAGTAATAAGCAGAGAGGTTAGAGAGACCTGCAGTCAGTGGCTTTGGCTCTGTACTTAATATTTGAAAGAATTAGGAAGCTTCTTTAGGTACCTAATTTCCTACCAGGGAGGGAGCTTAAAACTCAAAAATTTGAGAATTTAAATGTACTGATTAAAATTCAGTTGTGGGAGAACAAGGAAGAATGTTTAAGGATTCTCTTTATAATCATGTGACCATCAGTATAAAATATTTTTACAACACTTTCCTGGGGTAAATTTAAATATAGGAAGGTGAACAAATCTAAGTATAAAGCTCAATGACTTATAGATATATATATGTTTACAGCCATGTGACCACCACATAGGTCAAGATTTACAACCCTTCTGTCACCCTGGAAAGTTCTCTTTTTCATTTAAGATCACCACCCTAATTTAACCATCTTGATTTCTTTCACTGTAGATTAGTTTAGTCTGTTTTTCAACTTTAGATAAAAGGAATCGTACACTATGCTTTCTTTTTTGTGTCTGGCTTCTTTCACTTGATGTAAATGGCTTTAAATTTACATACAGTTGAATTCATTTTTTTTCTATGTATACAGTTCATGAGTTTTAACACATACGTCGATTCCTGTAACCACCACCACAATCAGGATGCAGAAGAGTTCTATCAGCCCCCAAATCTCCCTAGAGAGTCAAATCCCCCCCACGCTGAATCTCTGGCAACCAATGGTCTGTTCTCCATCCTTATAGTTTTCCCTTTTCCAAAATGTCACATAAATCATATATATGTAACCTTTAATACTGACTTCTTTCACTTAGCATAATGCACTTGAGATTCTTCCATGTGGACCAATAGTTTGTTCCTTTTTATTACTCAGTAGTGTTCCTTCAGATGACTACATCACAATTATTCATTCTGCTGTTACCGTTCTTTGTCTTTATGAATAAAGCTGCTATGAACATTTCTGTACAAGTTTTTGTTGCCGAATAGACTAATTTCTCTTTGGCATATCTCTGAGACTGGAATTGCCAAATCATAATGTAAGTGTGAGTTTAACTTTATTAGCAACTGCTAACCAGTTTTCCAAACTGATTATACCATTTTACACTCTCACCAGCAACGTACAAAAGTCCCAGCTCCTCCACATCCTTCCCAACACTTGGTGTTACCACTCTTTTTAATTGTGTCATTCTAGTGGGGATCTTTTGACATCTCACTGTGGTTTAATTTAAATTTCTCTGATGACTAATGATGTTGGGTACCTTTCCATGTACTTATTGACCATTGTTATATGTTTTTATGATTATCTTTTTATTGTTGAATTGCAGGAATTTTTTATATGTTTTCAAACAAATCCTTTGTTAAACATATGCATTGTGAATGTTTCCTCTCAGTCGGTAGATTGCCTTTTCACTTTCTTAGCGATGTTATTGATAAACAAAAGTTTTAAATTTTGATGGTCTATTTTATCATATCTCTTCACTTATAATTAGTACTTTTTGTGAAGAAATTTTTGCCACAGTTTCCAAAGACATCATTCTATGATTTCCTCCAAACACTTTATAGTTTTAGTCCTCACATTTAGGTATGAGATCCATGTCCATTGAGAATTAATACTTTTGTGTGTACAGTACAGAGATAATAAAGATATCCAGTCGCTTTGACGCTATATTGCAAAGAGTATTCTTTCTTCTACTGAATTTCATTGGTGCCTTTGTTGAAAATCAAGTGATCACACATGCGTGGGTCTATTTTTGGACGTTCTGTTCTGTACCACTGATTTATTTATCTATTCTTATGCCAATACCACATGCTTTTAATTACTATAGCTTTATAGTATGTCTTGAAATCTGGCAATATTAATCCTCCTCCTTCTTCTCCTTCCACTCTTCATTTTCTTGTGTTCTCTGTCTTCTTCAAGATTGTTATGGCTATTTGGATCTTTTGCATTTCATATAAATTTTATAATCAGCTTGTTTATTAAAAAAAAATCTTGCAGAGATTTTGACAGAGATTGCACTGAATCTATAGATCAACTCGAGCAGACTTGACGTGTTAATAATATTGAGTCTCTCTGCTCACAATGTAGTAATTCTCTCCATTTATTTAGGTCTTTTTAAAATTCTCCCAGCAATATCTTGTAGTATTCAGTGTAGAGGACTTGTACATCTTTCATTAATTTTATCCCTTGATATTGCAAATGATATTTTTTTATTGTGATAAAATATACATGACATAAAATTTACCATTTTAACTATTTTTAAATGTACAGTTCAGTGGCATTAAGTACATTCATATTGTGCAACCATCACCACTATCCATCTCAAGAACTTTTTCATCATCCTGAACTGAAACTCTGTGCCCATTAAACAGTAACTTCCCATTCCCTTCCCCTACTGTCTGGCAACCACCATTCTACTTTCTGTCTCTATGAATTTGACTATTCTAGGTACCTCATATAAGTGGAATCATACAATTTTTGTCCTTTTGTGCTGCGTTATGTCACTTAGCACAATGTCTTCAATCTCCATCCATGTTGTAGTATGTATCATAATTTCATTCCTTTTTAAGGCTAAACAATATGCCATTGCATGTATATACCACATTTTGTTTATGCACTGATCTATCAATGGACATTTAGATTATTTCCATCTTTTGTCTATTGTGAAAAATGCTCCCATGAAAATTGGCATACAAATATCTGTTTTAGTCCCTGTTTTCAATTCTCTTGGTTATATACCAGAGGTGAAATTACTGGATCATATGGTAATTTTATGTTTAATTTTTTGAGGATGATATTTTTAAATTTTACTTTTCAATTGTTCATTGTTAGTATTTGAAATAAAATGTATTTTTGGATGGTGACTTTATAACCCATGATCTTGTTAAATTCACTCACTATTTCTAATATTTTGTAGATTCCTTTAGATTTTCTACATAGACAGGTCATCTTTGAATAAAAACAATTTAACCTTGTCTCTGCTAAAGTTCATGCTTTTTTTCCTTTTTGCCTTATTTCACTAGCTAGGACCTCCAGTGCAATGATGTGTGAGTTATTTCCTGATACAAAGTCTCAGAAAGTGGCAGTATCATCTCCTTCTTCTCTGGTGTTCTTTAGAAATAGAATAAAAAGACGAAACATGTAAGGGCTGAGCACAGAGCCAAGAACCTAGTAGGGGAAAACCAAATGTTGGTTCCTTCCTCTTGCTTCATCATCCTTCCCTCCTTGATTTCACTTCTAAATGACATACCTGGGTATTTGTAGCTGTGGCCAGATCAAGAGATGTCAGATGGTGGAGACGGGTGAGTCTTGAGTCAAAGCCAAGGTCTTTCTAAGGTGTCAGAGTGGAGAACACAGGCAAGTTCAGGTTCTGGAAGGTGAGTTGAGCTGGTGTCCTGAGATATAAGCCTTGTTGGCAGACATGGGCAAGAGAAGTCCAAGTGATGGGTGGTTGTTGATGTTAGGAATCATTTGGATATTAGGAAACAGGTGAGCCATGGAGATCAGCTGAGAACAGTGATTCCATTCAATTCAACAAACATTTATAGGGTCGCCGCTATGTACAACTAAATGCTCTGAGATTTCTGAGTTAGGAACAGCCTAGCCTATGACAAGTGTAATTGATGTTTGATTGCTGACCGTGGGCAAGGACTATCAATCTCTGCTCTGGCTTTAGTAACCTGCTGGGCAGATAAGGCTCAGTGAGAACTGCGTTGGAGGGTGGGGGATGATAAATTTCTGCATGTACTGATGATGGTAACCCAAGACAGGGCCCCTGGGAGACCCACAGTTTAAATGCTCCATCTGGGTGGGCTCTCCCCATCAGTGTCTGTCTCCCTCTGGTGCTAGGTTTTGTTGCTTGTACGTGTTTCTAAAACAGAATTCTCTCAATTTGGCTATACTCAACGGACGTCTTAAACTAGAGTTTGGGTTGGAAGGGACATGCTGTTATAGTTTGGGGCTGTGTGGGGCTTGACAATCATATTATTAAGTTCCATTCTTTTGACTTGTGTATTCCCCCCTACCTGTGAAGCAGCCATTGACTTCCAGACATTACAGAATATTATGCACGCGAAAGAAAAGAGGTCGGTTTTCTTTTCTTTCTTTTTTTTTCTTACTGGGTCAACAATTAGCCACTTGGGGAGGAGTGGAGCTGAAGTAATCCCATCAGGCATTGGCACTGGGCTTCTGGAAGCCCCAGGTCCAACAACCTCTTTATTAGTGTGTTTGTCTAGGAATTGGGGCAAGAGAAGCTTGAGTGTTGGTTTATGTTATGTTTCCAACTAGAGTAATTTCAAAAATACTAGAAATTTTGCAGAGAAAAAACCCCACATTTTCACTAAATGATTAATCTAATAAGCAAGAGATATTTGAATGAATGGAGATTAGAATTGGACTCTTTGAACTTTTTGCATGCAGAACTTTTTATCCAGAAGCCATCTCTAAAGTTTGGAAATTTGTTTCAGGTAAGAAACAAACGAGTATTCAGACTAATGTTGCTTCATCGTTGTAAAAAAACACACAGTTGTGTGCCTGCCTGAACTAAAGAGCGTGTTCTTCACCTCTATATACACCTGTGGAGGACTAGCCAACCTACGAATGGGGTCCCACTGCACATGCACCTCTAGGCTGAGAGGCCACCCTGGTAGTAAGGCTGACATTGTTTTTTGAGGACAGGGAACTATTTGCAATATCTGATTTAGGAACCAATAAGCTAAATTTAAGATTATGAAAATGAAATGGAAAGAAAAGCATTTTGCAAACAACTTTAAGTTTTGGGAGAGGACACCCCCACACCCCCTGGGCTCTCCCTTGCAGAGGCCCAGCGAGAACCTCGGAGAATCCTGAGGGCGAGGCCTGGGCCCTGGGAGCCCTGCGGCGGGGCTCTGGGCCTGGGCTTCGGCAGTGCCCATCCTCCTGGAACCACGCTGGGCTCCATGGCGACACCACCGCACAGGCTTTGCCCGCCGAGCCAGCGACTCCCGGAGCCGCCTCGACATTCCGCATCCCGGCCCGCACCAGCGAGGCCTGGAGAGGGTTTCCAGGGGCACTTCCGTTTCAGCTTGTTTCTATTTTAAGGCCTGGAGACAATTAAAGACCGGTGTCTGGTGCCAGTTTTTTTTTTGTTTTTTTTTTTTTCCACAGTTCACGCTATTCTTAGAAACAGTTGAGCCAGTGGCGGTGGAGGCTGAAGGCTCCGGAATTTTTTCCTTCGTGTGGCAACAACTTATTTTTCCTGTGGAAGCTCAGTGGTGCTTTTCTTGGGCTCAGCAGTGCGGCTGATGTGGCTTGGACGGCTTATTCCTTGGGCGCACACACACTAAACCCTTTGGAAATGAAGCAGAGGGCAGGGATGAGAGTGGCAGGCAGAGGAAAAAGCAGGACTGGCGTTCCATAGGCAGCTGCTTTATTTATAGCTCCTACAATGGCGTTGGTTCAACTCTCCTGAACTTTTGTGGAAGTTCAAATGTGGGAAATGGAGTGATAAAAATGCTAATCGTGTCTTTAAAATTATTTTTAACTGTCTATGAAGCTAAGGCTGCATTTTGGCAAAATGGGCTGCTTTTAATATGGTCATGTGGAATTTAAAAAAATTCATTCTGCCAGACTTTGTTGAGCATTCCCTATGTATGACACAAGATGTTTAAGGTATAGTTTTTGTCTTCAAGGAGAAGAAATAAGACATGCACATGGACTTCTATAATAAAAATAACCAGGGAGCATTATTACCCAAAAGCATATATCAGAAAGACCATTTGCATGTTGAACTAGGAACATTCCAGAATGATTCAACATGAAGCAATGTTTGGTTTTGTATATGTTTGAAATTCTCCATAATAAAAGTTAAAAACTTGGGCCGGCCCGGTGGTGTAGTGGTTAAGTTTGTGTGCTCTGCTTCTGCCTCCCGGGGTTCACAGGTTTGGATCCCAAGCACCGACTGACACATCGCTTATCAAGCCATGCTGCGGCAGGCATCCCACGTATAAAGTGGAGGAAGATGGGCATGGATGTTAGCCCAGGGCCAATCTTCCTCAGCAAAAAAAGAGGAGGATTGGCAACAGATGTTAGTTCAGGGCTAATCTTCCTCACACACACACACAAAATTAAAAACTAAACAAAAGAAAAAATAATATATATTTTGAAATAATTAAAATTAAACAGGGAAAAAAATATCTGTAGAGTGCAGCCTAAATGCTGCTTCAAAATGAATATTTATAATCTTAATTGCATATATTGGAAAATGAATAAGACTGAAAGCTCAGGAGCCAAGTGCTCAACACAACATGGTAAAAAAATAACCACAGAGCAAGCAGAAAGAAAGCAGAAGGAAGGAGATCGTAAAGATAAGGGTTGCAATTAATGAGCTAGAAAACAAAGTAATAATACAGAAAATCGCCAAACTCAAAGCTAGTTCCTTGAAAAGAGTGATAAAGTGGTCTCTGGCGAGAATGAACAAGGACGGGAGGAGGGAAGGTGTGAAAGAGAAACAGGACGTAATTACAGAGGGAGATTTAAAAACCTATCAGAGAACACTGTGGATAAGTTCGTGACAACATGTTTGGAACCTTAGAGAAAATGGACAATTTCCTAGAAAAATATCAATTACAAGAGTTGATGAAACAAGAAGACTGAATAGACCTATAACCACAGAAGAAGTGAATCAAGTTAATAATCTACAGCTTTCGCCCAGCCACCTCCCCTCTTCAGAAAACAAGCCAGACACAGCCAAGATTACAAAATCTTCAAAGAACAGATAAGCACTGCTTTGTATAAACTTTTCAAAGAATAGAAAAAGGACAACTCCCCCGATCATTTTATATGTATAACCTTGAAAATAAAACTGAACAAGTAAGGTAAAACAAAACAAAATTGTAGGCCATCGACAATTACGAATATGAATGCAATGATCTGAAATACAATATTAGCAAACTAAATCTATCAAAATATTTAAAAAAACATTTTGGCGCAATTAGTGTTTATCCCAGTGTTGCAGGATGGCTTACATTAGGAAATCTTTTAATGTTATTTACCACATTTGTATATTTAAAGATGTACAAATGTTACTACACATTGCTTCAAGTTTTATGACTATGTAAAATATGAAAGATGGTTGAGTTATTATCTCTCTCTGGTGATGGAGTTTGAGGAAGGAAATGAAATGCTTCAACTGCCACTAAAATGTTTTATTTTTTAAAAAAGAAAAAGATAACTGAAGCAAAGGTTCAGATGAGGCTAACATTTCATAGGACCTGTGGATGAGTCCATTGGTAATTGTCATTTTTTTCTCTATTTTTTCTGAATTGTTGAAATATTACACAACTAAACATTTTTAATTTAAGAAAAAAAAGGCAAAATCCAAAACTTACATAAATTATAACCTGCACTGTTCTATTCATATTTTCCCTTTTTATTCACTTATGCACTAGAAAATGTTCAGTTTCTAATTTATTTTGCTTGCAAGATTAAGATACTAGAGGGAATGTCTTCTTGGTTTTGGTCTTCCATAAAAGGTTTGATAGCTTTTGTGATTAATATTTTAGAATTCTTGTTTTCCACCTATGAAAAAACCCACAGTGATATAAAGGTTTGAAATAGAAAAAGGAGTAATCCTCTCATCAATAGCCACCATAACTCTATGCCAGACTCAAACTTTCCACTCTCTGTGCATTTTCACTTTCTCCAATCCCCCAACGTCATCAAGGTGCTTCTGAGGTTAGAGTTTACATCTCTCTGCTTTCTGATCCTTCCTGAGATTTCATCTCCTTTGTCTCTTTTTTATTCTCAAAATCTAGTTCCCTCCTTTTCTAATTGTCTCCAACAGGAGGGACTCACTAGTCACGTATGTGAGAATATATGACCTAATTCCTGAGGTGAAGCTTCAGGCAAGTACATTTGCGTATAGTAGCATTTGTATATATATGAGTATTATATAAAAAGGGAAATTAGCAGTTGGGGGAACACGGCAAGAGGTAGGATGGTATAAAAATGACAAGTGTATACAATGCACAGAGCTGGAGCACCCATCTATTTGCCTGGAGAAATGAAGGAAGATAACAGGAAAGAAGAGACATTTAAACTGAAGAATGAATAAAGTTGGGCAGGCAAGATGGCGTGGAAGAAGTATACCTGTCAGAGTTACAGTGGAAATAACAAGGATTAAGGCAAGAAAACAAAACAAAATAAAACAAAACAATGGTTTGATCAGGATACTCTAAGTAGTTTGGTCCGAATCCTTCCAATTAGGAGACCTCAGTCCCCTCCCAGGAAGCCCATTCTCTCTCTGCCTTTGTGTTAAATAATTCCTTTTATTGAGCCAAAATCTGTTTTTCTGAAGCTCCCTGGATCTAGCTTCATGACCACAATGAACAAGTTCCTTCCACTGGAGATGCTTAAAGATAGCAGAAATAGTCAGCCCTCTGCACACACACAAACTTCTCTTGTCCAGGCCACACGTCCCTCATAGCTTCAACTCTTTCTTAGAGGCTGTGTTTTCTCATCTTTTCTGAATGCTTTCCAGTTTTCTATTTCCCTTTGCTGCATTTGCCTTTGAAAACATAACACCCTAAAATGAACAGAATTCTGCAGGTACTGGAGTGACAAAGAAAGGGATGCTCACTGCACTATTTTAGATTTTAAATACGAGTAATTACAGCCCGAGATCGTTTTAGTTCTTAGGTCAGTGACAGCACACTGGTAACCTGAGAGTTTACTGTCAATGAAGGCACACGTCGATTTTTATTTATTTATTTACATGTGATATGTGTGCTAGGCCAGAGCTAGCGTATATAGTGTTATATAAAAGTCACTCTCTCTCTGGGTGAGCTGTTAGGAAAAAGGCACCCCCTTTGGGCTGATGTAGGCAATGGTCACAGCTTGGCCAGCACAGCAGGGCTGGATTTGGGCCCCTGCTTGCTCCCTCTGGCACTTTTATGCAGTGCACACACTTCCCAACGCAGTGCTGTGCCCGATGGCACCTTCTTACTTCTCCCCTCCTTCCTTTCTTCTTTCCTTCTCTCCTTTTTTGCTTTTGAATAAAAGGTCTTGCATTTCTGGTTGTTATATTTCATTTTGTTATGGTCTGTCCAGTCCATTTTTCAGCCTTTCAAGACAGTTTTGCCTTCTCATTTGCATATATTTGCATCTCTTCTGTCTCCTATTACCAGTACTTGATCAACCTTCCTTCTTTTTGTGCTTCTGAATTTTCTGTTTCTGACCTTCTCCTCTTGAAGTGATATTTAAGTAAATATCTTTTGAGCTGACAATTTAAATTCTCTCCAAACTTAACAGGGTTCAAGAAAACTGACTTTTTATAAAAACTTCTGTCTGTTTTCCTGCAGAGATTAACAGAAAAATTCTAAAAATGAAAAGATCCAGTGTGACAAAGGACAACAGTTTAATAAATACCTCAGTGTTCTCGCAGATACCATTTGAGTCTCTAGTTCCCAACTGCCGAGCTTTGGGGACACTCCACTGGACTTGAGCTTTCTCCTTTAATTTATCGAGGCTGTTGTCACCAACCTCTGTGTTCACAGTGTGAGGCCTTGACGGTGCCCATCAATGTCTGGGTGGGTACTGGGCAATTCAGATAGGGCAATGAGTTAACAAACAGCTTTGAGGCCTGCCGGGAGCAGACACTGGGCTAGATGCTTCCTCGTATGCTCTGTCATTTAATATTCGGACCAACCCCATGAAGTGTCACTCCCATTTTACAGAGAAGTCAACTGAGACTCAGAGAGGTGTGTGACCTGTCTAGCTTCTATGTGGCGGGTCTCCTGGCTCCAGGTGCAAGCTTTTTCTCACTAATAGAAATATTTGCTCAATTTAAGTTTATTTTTGACCAATTCTTGAGACTTTGATGTCTGGAACTGGAAAGAAGTAGTCATATTGTCAACATTACCCATGATGGTAGATCAAGTCATCCATCACGGTCAGTCTCAATATGATTTGAATAGTTCTTTATAATTTTTGACAGGTGATAATATTTTGAGTATGATGTTAAAAGAATGAGGAAAGGGCTTTCTGATGGTGAAAGCTTGGAGAAGACATTGGAAAGTATCCAGGAAGACAGTTACCCCTTTATGTCTGGAGTTTTAAGAAAATCTCTTCTCTTGAGGTGGGATTGGTTGAGTAGTCCCAACCAGTGACAAGAAGATGGACTCGGATTCCCATAAGACGTGGCTGCTGTGCAAGAAGAATCTTCCTCCAATTTCAGACAAAGAACCCTCTGGGTGGGCTCAGACTACAGCACAAATGTCAGACGCTTCCAGAGTGTTGGAGGGGCAGCACTTCTTCTGTGTCTTTCCTTTTACTTGGGTGAGTGTTCTACTGAAGGAGCCTTTTGCATTCTTAATTCCTAGGATGTACTGCAATTTAGACTGCTCCTGCATATACTAGATTGTCTTCTCAATTTAAAAAATTTTCTTAACTAACCTTCTGTCCTGCAGTTATTAATGTGACTCCATCCAGCATTTGCGAAAACTAAAACTAATTATAAGCTGCTGACTAGGACCTTTCTGTCTGTCCCCCCTCCCCTGAGAATGTTGCCAGGCAGAGTTTTCCAACTGACAGTTTTGTTGGTAATTAGTGGGTCAGTGGTATTTTTTCTGTGTGGATTCAAGGTCCTGGATCCTCTTGTATTCTGGCTTCTTAGGATGTAGGAGAGAGGAACCATCCTTGACCTTTGGGTTGATGGTGTGACCTTTGCTCACTGGAGACTCAGTAAAACAGAGGACACTCTTCTAGCCAAGATCAGAGGTTGGCCGCCCATGTGGGATAAGACGGCAGCAGGAGAAGGGATGCCTTAACTGGATAAATCTGTCTATTTTTTATATTTCCAATTTCCTAGCTGTTCATTTAAGTAAAGTCTGCTCCTCTCTCCTCAGCTCATTCACATCCGGTTCTCGCAGTCACAGCCAGGTCTCTCTGCATTTATTAGTTCAACACATATTTCTGGAGTGTACTGCCATCCAGATACTGTGCTAGATGCTGAAAATGCCGTGGAGAATAAGACCTATGCCTGGCCCCTGAGGAGTTAACGTTTTTATCTGGGAGACAGACAAGCACTGAGGTAGAGGTAGAGCCCTGAGACACCAGCTGCTACTAACTTTATTCTCAATACGTTTTCTGGTTCATGTTTTTCTTACGTCTTACTTCAGATTCCAGTTTTCTTGGGAAGACTTCCCAGATTTATCTCCTCTGGACTCAAACGTACGTGTTGTTCATGTTGTTCCTGGGCAGTTGGATCTGGCACTTGATCCACCCAGCATGGTTTGGAGGAGACCAGGGAGGGCACAGGAACCCGGGTCTGCTCCCTGATCCCACATCTTCTCAGTTGTGTGACCTTGCTCAACTCTAATCCTCTGTCCCTTCAGTGTGAAGGGAGGGGAATACGTGTACCTCACGGAACTGTCTTGAGTATCAAGTGAGATCATGTATATAAGACAATGTACCATACATTATCTGCCTTACAGTAGTCACTCACTAAATATTACTTTTTTCCCTTTTTTCATATATTTATTTATTCATCTATTAAAGGGTTAATTTATCATCTCTAATTTCTCATCTGCCTCCAAAATGCTGAGAGTCTGATATACTGTTATTTGATTATTATAAAAATTATCATCTCATGTGTACGTTCTGTTTTTTGAGCAATATCACGAGTTTCTTGCGAGTTGTTCTAATTTTGGCATCCCTCACTCTGCTCAAGTCAGTGGAGGGCTCCCTGTGTATCCAGTGGATGTCATTCATCTTTGTGTCATTCTCTAGCATGTCTATTTGTCTTGTTTTCCGTTATGAAACACAGACTTCTTGAGAAAACTTCCCGGTCATATCCCTTCAGTGCCTGGTACGCTGTTGTTCAAGAGAGTGTTTGATAAACATCAAGGGTGGATGGGAGCCACAAGTATCCTCCACTATAGGTTCATGCTTTCTTTAAACATTTTCTCTAGAATTACTTATACTCAGAATAATTAATCTTCCATAGAAACTTTCAGTTAGAGTGTTCATCAGATGTTCTGTTTTGATAATAACCTGATTCCAAGTTGTCATCATTTTACGCATTGGATATATTCTTGAAGAGTGTACCCGTGAACTGTTGAAACTCAAGTACTTGGCATAAATGAATTTCAAATCTTATCTCTCTATTATAATCTGATATGTATTCCTACTGTGCTTTGGCTCCAAATATAATAAAAATCACATTTCTGAAATCCAAGTGTTGCCTCAAGGGATATTCCTGCTCTTGTTAATGAACAGTTTGTGTATATTGAACTCTTCTGAAAAAGTTTAATCAAATGGTCCTCAAGCCTCTTACTCTGAAAACTCATTACAGTACCTACTAAATACAAAATAAACAGCAAATCCTGTGTTATTAGAAATTCTCCCTTAGGCTGAACGAGTTGAATATTTTAAAAATGACACTCACTCCGCCATTGCTCAGAGAACTTAGTTCTATCAGTAAACACGTATTCACTGATTGTTTTCCCAGACAGCAAATATGAAGAAGGTATTACAGCATTTTCTTGTTTGTGCTCGGATAGTAAAGGTACTACCTCTTTAAATGAGGTCTTATCCCCTGTTAGCAATTTAGTTAATAAGTAGTTAGTTTAAACCTCTCCCAGCACTTAACACTTGATTTAAGTAGGCCCTTGGCCCCTGGAAGTCTCAAGGGTGTATCTGGAGACTTCCAAAACAATCTAAAGTTTAGGAACCCCTAAGGAGAATGCTGCCACATATGAGCTTTTTGTTCTTTCTTTTTAAAAGAATAACTAAAAGTTTTTTGAGTAATAATCAAACTGTTTATTACATCTCTGAATTGCCTTTAAATCACTCAACCTGTGTCAAGGACTAATTCTGAATTCTTTGGTTTCTAATGGCTATAATTGATAGCTTGAAAAGACTGTGGTTCTTGTGTGTGTACACCATATACTGAAATAAATGATTTTGTTATATAATAGCTTCTGGCCTAGTTAAGATATTAAGGATTAATTTATGCAATCTAATTAAGCATGTTTAACTCTAGGTTCTTAAAAAAGAAGTGAGGCCTGTTTATAAGAGAAAAGAAGGAAAAATCCGGACTCACCCCCATCGCCTGTCCCTGTCTGCTCCCATGACTTGAGCATCCTTCCCCAGGATGGAGCAGGCTCAGGACTTGGGAAGTTCATGCCCCTTGCTTGGGTTGTGACCTGTCTATTCTGGGGGGGATCCTTTGTTTGGTCTTATAAGAAAAATTTTCAGGGTTGAGATATACGCCTATATATATATGGTTATTTAATTCTTATAACAACTCTGTGAGTCGGGAACCATTATTTCCCCCAATTTGTAGATGGAATCTGAGGCTCAAAGAGGGGAAATAAGTTGCCTCAATTACTAAATATTGAAGTTGAAATTTTAAAAACACGAAGCTTGCCTCAAATCCCTGATCTCAACCATTTTGTCATATGTAACACACAATATATTCCAGTTGAGAACATTTTCATAATGCAGTTGAAATCCCCCTTGACCCGCATCTCATATCAATTCCTCTCCCAGAAGCAACTGCTCGTATGAGTTTTTCAAATCTTTGTTTTTATGCATTTGTGATATATGTCTATATAACATGATTTTCTGCAGTGGAATTTAAAAAATACAAACTATATCATACTGTATGTCTTAACCTGTAACTTATTTTTTTAATGTAACAACATATTTTAGAGATTTTTCTAGTTCAGTACAAAGGCTGGACTATATTTTTTTTTAAATGGTTGCATAGTATCCTATGTTATGGATATACTCTAGAATATTCTATCCTTTCCCTCCTGACAGATGGTGATTAGACTTTTTTAATAAAACAAAAGTGCGGCAATAAACATCCTTGTGTAGGCCTCCTTTGCACATGTCTCATTATTTCCAAGAGGATGAGATGCTAGCATTCTGTATTGTGATTCCTAATACACTGACGGGCTACTTCACCTTTTCTTGTCCTCCAACATAAAAGAAATTCCATTAAAACTCTGGAAATTGTTTATACAGATGGTATTTGCTTTTTTTAAAAAAAATTCTTGCCCTTAATGTCCAGGGGTTTCTGGATGGTAGAGTATGTCTGGCCCAACATGAGGCCTACCACATGGCCACAGTGAAGGCAAGTCCCTTGCCCTTGGCCAAATGCTCACTGGCCATATGCTAGCTTTGGTCTCCCCTGAACCCTGTCCAGTAACCCTTCTCCTGTATGAACCACATTAGCTGGAGAGAAAAACCCTCTTGTACATATGTCTTGTATATATTTTATATTATGCAAGGAAAACTGATTTCGAGACTTTTCCATCCAATTTGTGGATGGTTCAGTAGCAGCATCAGTGAATTTTGCTACCTGTGATTTCACTGAAATGTGTATACAGATCCTTGGCTTCCTTTGATATCACATTTCCATGGAGAATCATGTGATTCCACTCTATATCTTCACACCAGAAAATTCTCCAAATTTTCAACTTTCACTAAAATTTTCTCTCATCCAACAATTTTTCACACTGGCTGGACCACTTACTAAAGCAGTTCCCTAAAGTACTTTTTCTTATGTTACCATAAAGGATAAGCTGGACTCCTTTATGTTATAGATCTGAGTCAACTGCAAGGTTTATCTCCTACTCTTTAATTTATTGCAAATTCTTCATTAAAACTCTGGACTTTCTTAGGTGTCACTGCTTCTTTAATTATCACGAATACTACTACTACTAACTTTCTAAAAACTAGCTAATTTGGCCATTTCTCCTCTGTCTTAACTAGAATAGTTTTATTTGCTTTTGTTCCACTCCTAGGGCTTTGCCAGTCTGTGTAAAATACATCCTAGCATCCTAGATTTGGTCATTTTTTAAGATAGTCGTAGAATTTGAGGGCTGGGCATACTTTCAACTATCATTTAATTTACATAAAGAAGCTGAGTGGTTAGGTGAATCTTCTGATGATGGACTAGAACTCAGAGCATCTCATTCAAGTTCAGTGCTGTTCCACTCCCCTTATGGTGACCTGAGTTTCCGAGCCAGAACTTGGGGAACAGTTCCCATGGAAGGAGGTCCAAGTTCTTCTGGCCAGTGGCTAGGGTGTTTTTTGGGGAGGGAGGGAGAGAAGAAGGGAGGGGAATGGGAGAGTTTGTGGGGATTACAACACATTGCAAACACTAAACAAAAATAACAGGCTCCTGTCAGTTTTAGTGGTTGATGGGTCTTGAGCGTGTCTAGAGCAGGACTGACCAGGTCTGGATTCATAGGGCTCTCTCACTCCTCTACACTTTGGAATCAGGAACTGTGGGGCTCTTCTGCCCAAGACAACCCCACAGGGGCGCCAAGAGCCTCAGCTGGCCCTTGTGGGGCATGCGAGGGGGGAGGGGGGAATGTGTTTCCCCTGGCCAGGGGGCTCAAGGAAATGTTTTGTTGTCGCTCTGTTGATTGTGGTTGGGCACGTTGTGGCTCTGGGGAGGAGAGGTCCTTGTAGCTGTAGCTATCCGAGCAGGGCGGACTCCCAGCGTCTTTCTAACCTGCGCAGAGAGGTGGCATGATTTTAACTGTGCATTCAAATCTTTGTGAACATTCCAGACAGATAAATCCCCCTGACAGGGGACCTGCATTGGTGACCACACTCTGAGACGACTCTGAAGGCAAGTTTGTGTCACAAGCCTTACGGTGGAGCTGAGAGGCGGGGGCCAGCTGGGAGGCAGAAAGTACCCGGGTCTCCTTCAGCATGGACTTCTTTTGTGTTTTCCCTCCCTCTTCTCTGTGTTCTTCCTCCTCTTTCTCTTTGCCAAAGTATTAGAAGGGTGTGGTATCTCTGGGGCTCTTTTTGTTCCTACCTCCTCCATTCTACCTGTACCTATTGACTCACTCTGGAAAGTTCCTTCATTGGCTTCTAGTGCAACCTGGCAGGTTCAACACTGTGAAGTTGGCCCATTCTAACAGGACGTGCTCACTCATTAGCCAGGCGGTAGATCCTGGCAGTTGCCCTGCTCACTAAGGTGGAGTGGGGCTCGGGGCGTTGGTGTTAGCAGGCACGTTTGCTCTTACTGGCGGGAAGTGTGGGAAGGCAAGAGGTACTGAGAAAGCGAGGCGAGGAAGGAGGAAACAATCCGAGGGCCCAGACACCACTGCTGTTCCTCATTTCAACTTTGTCTGGCATCCTCAGGACCCTTCCTCTGCATGCGTGTGGTTCTTAGAAGCACCGCAACTAGGCAATGCTTTGCTGACAATTCTTAATGCTAGGTTTAGGAGGCAATGCAACATTCTAGAGAAAAGGGAAAAACCATATATATATATGGTTATATATATGGCATATACATATATAACCATATATGCCATATATATGCCTCCAATAACTTTGTTTTTAGTCTGTCCTGGAGGTCATATGTATGTGAGCATTTTTTATTCAATACTGACAATATTATAACCGCATTGAGAGATGCATTTTCCTCCACAATGACCACAAAAGGAAACTATTAATGATATGACTTTGAGGATATCGTGCATTCTCAGCGCACTTTCCTAATGATCAGCATTTATTCTCCAGGCGACAATTATCTCTACCACTTTTGGGCAGTGGAAGAAGACCTTTCTCTAAAGCACGCAGCAATGTTTTAGGGTACAAACGTGGGCTAAAATGAAATGTTTCTTTAGTTAATATTAAACCAAAAGTCTGACTGTGCAAAGCATTTCCTTTTGAGACAGCTCCAGATTCTTCATTATTGAGTCCATTTGCTGTGGCTCTTTGGCCCCAGAATGCTCTTTTTTTCAATTTCTCTTTCTCATTGAGCTCTAATGTACAGGATATAAGATATCCTGTATCCACCAGTTATGGCTTTTGAGGTAAAATTTTAAAATGAAACATGGCTTCTTTGAGACTCTAGGAAATTGAGTATATTGATTTGCCTTTACCATGTGGTAAAAGGATTTGATTTATCTACCTTTTTAATCTTCAAATCTTGGCATCAAGTAAAGGTGACAAGAAAAATGAGCTCTGAAAGGACAGTTTTGGTTTTGTGAGATAAACTGGCCAGGGCATTTTCCCATCCCCTTCTGGGCTATGTGAGGATAAAGGTCTCACGGGAACAGGTCATGACGACACCTGTGGCTGAGAGCAGTGCCCAGACAAGAAGGCAGAGAAAGGGCTTGCTCAGCTCCATGGTTTGTGGGGGCAAAAGGGAGGAAAGCCTTTCTGTCCCCAAGTTTTCTCCTACCAAGTCCCATAGAGTCTGAAGTGCTGAAATTTGAGATCAACTCTTCTAGGTTAAGCACCTCTTTCCCTGGGTCTTTACCAAAGGGGAAAAAATCCAGAGATTGAAATATATTGTCACTAACACTTCGGTGCGAATTTATTTCTCAGCCTTAGTAGCTGAAAACATCAGGGAAAGTATTTTCAAATTTGTCAATGAGGCTAAAGCAGTCCTCCGTTTTTGCAAATCGAGTCTTATTGGAACACAGCCGTGCCCAATAGTTCGCATATCGTCTATGCGATATGCTGCTGCACTGCAGTACAGGACTGAGCAGCGAGAGAGACCTCGTGGCTCACAGAGTCTAAAATGTTTATTGTCTGGCCCTTAACGGGAAAAGTATGCCGACCTTCTGTCCAAAGTTGTGATGTCTAACAGTAGCTCCTAGCCACAGGTGGCTATTCAAATGTAAATTTTGTAAAATTAAATATAATTAAAAATCCAGTTCCTCATTTGTACCAACCACATTTGAAGTGCTTATTAGCCACCTGTGGCTAGTGGCCCCATATTGGACAGTGTAGATATAGAACATCTCCATCACTGCAGAAAGTTCTGCAACTTACATATTAATTAATAAGTTATATATTAACATATATCAATCCTTTATGCTAATCCACTCACGACTCAAACATATCAAGTTCTTTGATCGCTATCACTTTTTTAATCAAAAATAAAAATCATCTCAGGGAATGATTGGTAAACTTGTTGCCTGTCTCTGCGCAGTACAGTACACCTCATTCTAGGAATAATCATCCATACAAAATTCCCTCCAGTGTATTCATGATCTAATTCGTAAAAGTGATTATTTTCTTCTTATATGAGAGTCTAAAAGCTATAGGCATTCTAGCAGTTTCCACATATTTCATGACTCCTGCGTTCAAAATTCCTTGCTGCCCTCTCAGTAAGACTTACAGACTCCCTGCACCATGGACTGGATTTCTCTCGCTCGGAAGGAAGGTCACTCCGGACCACGCCTGAGACCCTTGGCTGCAGGCATAAGACGAGAGCAGCAAACTCTTCCAAAGGGAGTGCTGGGGCCGTCGCTGCTGCTAGGAGTGAGCTGCTGTCCTGAGGAAAGATGTTGGAGGCTGAGGGAATCATTGCCCCAATCTTGGCAAAGATTTGGCTTTCTGCGAAATGACATATGATGTAGGGAGAACTGGTGAAAAAGCAGGCGGCACCTGAGGCCTCCCCTTCTGATCTGATCTCAGAATCCTTTCTGTGTTAGTTAGGGCCAAAGTCTAAGCTGCTGCTCAAAGGGATCCAACAGGGCAGTGACTTAAAAGACAGAGAAGTTTATTTCTTTCATGTGACAGTCCAAGTGAATGTTCCAGATGCAGGCTGCTCTGTTCCATAGTTATTTAAGGACATATGTTCCTTCCAAGTTTTTGCCCTGTCCTCCCCCATTCTCCTGCTCCTTGGAAGAATCGTCATCTGCATGGTTGAAGCTGGTTATAGGCAGGTCCAAGTTTCCACTTGTGAGAAAGAAAAAAACTGTGGATGAGGCATGCTCACTCTCTGAAGGCCTGGTCCCAGCAGCGTAACACATCGATCTGCTCACGGTCCACTGGACTGGACAATGACACCTAACTGCAAGTGTGGCTGGGAAATGTAGTCTTTACTTGTGCTCAGGAAAAAGTGGAAAATGGATTTTAGGAGACTGCTGGCACTCTCCACTCTACAGTCATGTGCCTCTTAATGACAGGGATATGTTCTGAGACATATGTCATTAGGTGATTTCATCATTGTGTGAACATCATAGAGTGTACTTACACAAACCTAGATGGTATAGCCCACTGCACAGCTAGCTATATAGTACTAATCTTATGGGACCACCACTGTATATGTGGTCTGTTGTTGACCAAAACATCGTTATGTGGCATGTGACTGTACTTTTCTTTTCTCAGTTCTTTATATTTTTTCCTTTCAAACATCTAGACTCCACCAAGAAACTATGTTGTTTCTCTTCTTCCCTTCCCTTTTTACCTCCCTCTCTACCTTCAAAAAAAAAAAAAAAAAAAAAAGAATGAAAGAGAATTAGTTTTTTCAACCTTTTTATTATTGTTTCAAAAATGACAAATCCCCAAACACGTACACTGGGTTGAAAATACATTACATTTCTATAGGGAATGAACCCTTTCTGTATAAAGGCTAAACTCTCCAAAATAGGAGATATTTAGTGTTTTCTTGGAGCAGAGTTGGTGTGGAACATTGACCCCTCTCATATCTTCAACAGCCGGAAACATAGATACAGCTGGAATGTTCTTCAGAGCCAATCAGCTGTGTGCAGACTCAGAGTTCCTCATTACTTTGTTCTCTTCATTCCACTAGAGCAACTCCAAGTCATGACAACCAGGGAGATAATTGACGTGAAAATGCTCAACCCCAAGTGCCCAAGCTTCCCCCAAACAATTGCTGGATTGTTCTGGGAACTGTTGATGCAACAAACCTCATGCTGAGAAGTTTGCCCAGTAATTAGCAAGTAGCAGCTGTCAAGCCCATCAAATGGTTTTATGTGATGGAGTGAATGAGACAAAGCAGTTTCTTCTTCTTCTCTGGCAGGGAAGACAGTCAGCTTTTGAGTGGAGCTGACACTTCTGTAAAGGAAACTAAGTGAATTTGGCTTGCATTTCACACTCGAGCTTTCCAGACTGATATCGAATCTATGAGGCTCATCTCTGGAGCCTGGTCCCCTGGTACTTGGCTGATGGGGCAGCAAAGCCTTGATGAAGCTCAGGGAAGGTAGTAAATGCTATGGGTGGTGAGCCCCATCTGCTCTACACCTGAACAGCCCTTAGTGACCTCCGGGAATTCTCAAAACGGAGCATGTTTTGCATTTCCTTAATACTGAAAGAAAGTTCAATACATGACAGTTTTAACCTTGACATTGACTTTTTATATTTGGAGAAATTTGAAATGATGTAGAGTGAACCCAGCGTTACTCAGTGCTAGAAGAACACCATTCACTGCAGCCCTGTGATTAAAGTAAACGTAAATTTTATCTCATCTTTTATGTGCAGTTAATGATAACATACAGTTGTAAAGAGACACTGTGGAGTGGTGGGAAAAGCAGCAGATGAGGAGAAACTGGGTAGAAGTCGTTTAATTTCTGTGGATCTCAGCTGTCTCACCTGTAAATTGGAAACATTCGATAATCTTTAGAATCTTACCCAACTCCAAATATATATGGATAGATGGATGGTGTCCCTTACCAAATATTGTAATATATATAGTTATGTTCTTAGAGTGGTTGTAGGTAAACTCTCTCTCTTTATGTACATATAGTAATACTTCTATGTTTGGATATATATTTACATGAGACATGTTAAAGGTCTATGGACACCCTGATGCGTTAGATATTTTTCCCATTTACACCTGTATACCAGTTAGAAATACATATGAGTTCAAAATGTGACTCGCATGTTCCTGTGTTGAATGAGAACTGAACTACAGTTACTTAGCATTATATATACATACAGATACTCAAGTAGTCATTGTTATTAATATCAAAATACTTATAACCGTGATGACAATTGTAACACTATTAATGAGGTATCTAAACAGTGGAAATTCTGTTTGCACTTTATGTGTGCTAAAGGAACTGTGGTGGCAAATCTTTTAAAACAGAAAAATTCCCATTTGCTTTAATTCTCACTATAGATTTAATTCTTAAAAAGCCTTTAGCCAATTGCATCTTTACAGAATTGGGGAAACAGACAGTGCATAATTGTACAAGGTTTATTATGTTTTCCAAACCATGCCATCTCTTGTTGGGCTTTAAATTGTAACCAGGTGACGTGAAATTTAACCACTGACATCAATAGCACATGGGCACCTGTGAAATGAGTTAAATATGAATATGTATTTGAGAATTTTGTTTACATTTCCCTCCATTTCAGATTATCTCATAGCACAAAAGAGCAGCTGCTACGTGGCCTCTGAGATAACGCAGTGAAGAAAAATGTCTCATTTAACTTACAGTATGACCCAATTTTCAGGTTAAAGAAATAAAATTTTATTTTTCAATTACTGCACATTTTATGATCTAACCTATTAAGAGTCTTAATGCCAGATATGGGAATATGTTAATGTACTTAACGTAGACAGTCAGGAAATAAGCCCTTCTATTATTTCTTTGCCTTTATTTTTCCCATTGTATTCCTAACTTATATCGCTACACCTGACATATAGAAAGAATTCAATAAATATTTGTTCAGTGAATAAAGGAACAAATGCATGAATACGGGAAGAGTTTCCTCTAATGTCTTGGTGAACCTCAGAGTTACATTTTGATAAAGCTCTCTGAGACCAAAAAGATGAAGAACTTCTAATCTATCTGGGGATTAAGGGAATGAAATGTTTTATCATCAACTGGACATAGTCCACAAATGTTTTCAGTCCTGAGGGAGGTACAGGTTCATCCACTTGGACATTGTAGAGACAATGAGCAAGACTGTGCTGGGGTCTGCATTTCAGTCCTGCCTCTCTCCAAATCGCAAAGTTTAATATCCCTATTGAGACTGAATGACATTTGTTTGTTTGTCGATTATTTCAAAATATTTGCTGAACACCCACCATGTGCCAGGCAGAGTGCTAAGTTCTAGAGATTCAGAAATGGACAATACAGGTCTTGAACTTCTAATGAGGAGTTCTAAGTTTATCAGGGGAAAGAAACACATCAAGAGACTCACGGGTGAGCAGACTAAATTTGGAATCCAGCTCTGTCCCTTTCTAGCCAAGTGGGCGTGACTAAATGCTGATTCAGTTTCTTTGCCTACAAAGTGGGAGATGGCATACCTGTGTATTGCTACTTAATTGCACATTAGAACGCTGATCTCTTGGAATCTTGTGTCTGCTGTGTCCTTTCTATTGGATGGGCCTGTTTAAAGTGGGTTCAGAGGGGAGTTCTCTTTTACCAAAATGTTCGGGTCCCTTCTTGGTGCAGACTGGCTCCCCATCACCTCCTCTGCCCAATGGACTCCAGGCAGGCTTTCTGCTCATTTACGTGTTGTTACTTCTTGTCACTTTACGTTGGGTTTCTCACCTTATCATCCCACTGTGAAAACAGAACATAATCTTGGTACTACTTTTCTTGTCTTCTGTACCTGAAGCAAATTTACACCTCATTGGATATTTCCAAGATTCTTTTCTATAGTGGCTGGGAACAAAAGTGAGGAAGGGCTTGTGTGTGCACATGTATGTGTTTAAGGGTTGGGTGCAAGAGTAGGCTTCCTTTTGGGTTGTTTCTTTGGTCTTTCCCTACTGGTTCAATTTTTTTTAAGACACAATTTTTTGTTGTTGTTACTCTGTACAAAGGAGAAAACTGCAAGCATATTTCAGAGAGAACTAAGGCATGAAGTGAGTATCTTGGGTGAAGAGCATTATCGGATGTGTGTGTGGTGGGTATGGAGAGGACTTACGAAGAAATGGGTTCACTCTTAGTGCTTTCAGGCAATAAGAATATTGCCTTTAAGGGATGAGGTTGATAAGTGTGGTAGTTTAAAAAAAGATTGTAAATTTCTTGACACAACTCCCATGGAGAGGTGGAATCTATGTCCTCTCCCCTTAAATCTGGGTGGGCTTGCGACTTGCTTGTAGCCGATAGTGTGGCGCATGACTTGCACAGTTAGGATGGAAAAGGCAATGCAGCTTTCACTTTGTCGACTGGGACACTCACTATTGGAGCTCTAAGCTGGCCATCCTGCGAGGAAGCCCAGGCCACAAGGAGAAGGCATATGTAAGTGCTCTGGTTGAGGTCCCAGCCGACAGCTAGCATCAACCAACAAACATGAGTGAAGGTAGCACCACAAGATTCTAGTCCCCAGCTGTTGAGTCTCCCTTAGCTGTAGGGTTTTCCAGTTGAGGTCCTAGACATTGCTGAGCAGACATAAGCAATTTTCATTGTACTCTGACCAAATCCCTGACCACGAAATTTGTGTGCATAAAGAAATGAATGTTTTAAGCTGTTAAGTTTTGGGGTGATTTGTTATGCAGCAATAGTAACTGGAACAATGGGGTAGCGGAATAAGGATGTGGAAAGGGAGAGAGCAACAGCCTGCATGAGGCGTTACCCTCCCTTTACTTTTGGCACCACATAGTCTACCACAGGTGGTTTTGTCCAGAACAAACACTGGGGCAAAGTAGGAAAATTGAGGATAAGAATTCAGAAGAGGCCTTCGCACCAATTCCAAGGGGAAGAAGAAGGAGATAGAGAGGAAGTTCTAGTGGCCAACAGCTCCAAGCGCCATTTTTAGGCAACCCAATATGAATCCAGTGTAAACAAATCAGTGGGTACCTCTACAAAAGTTCCTTTATAAGAACCAAAGTTTCAGGAATGGGGACTCTGTTTTTGCAAACGCAGAGATATCTATCAGTTTCCTAGTCAAGATTTTAAAAGGAATGTTTCTATATGGACTGGGAATGGTTATTCTCTTGAGTGTCTGACAGCAGAGAGGAATGACACAGAGTAAACAGAACTGGGGATACTCTGTCCAGGCCAAGTTAGGTCCATGGAACTACAGTAGGGAGAGCAGCTTTCGTCCCAACCCAGAGGAGGCCCACCACTGAGAGTCAGGGACTGCTGCTCCAGAACTCTCCATCCCGAGGTACAATGTGGTTCTCACAAGGCACTGAGATTCCCTGCTACACAAATAAAGAGTGCATAGAGATTTGGTGCTCACTATACCCAGCATGAAGTTTTCCCCTAGGATATAATTTATAGATTAATCTTTTTTTTTTAAATAAATAAAATGATCTCAACTAGGGGAGAAAGGCTTCCAACCCAGTAGGTTTCTTAAATCGTTCTTATGAATAGACTATTTTTCTAATTTCTTCCCTAAGTTTGTGTATGATATATTATTACACCAGAATGTGAAACCAGCCAAATGAGCCCCAGGAAAGAAATATTGCTCCAAAGTAAATATAGGAACTTGGTTAATACTACATGATCAGATATCTTGCAAATAAGACACACAATTAAAATATCATCATCTATGAGAGTGGGGGTTAGAGAGTGTATGAGATAGTCCCACCATGCTAAAGTGGAAATTCGATATACTTATTGAGCCTTGAGAAGAATTCTGGGAAAATGAAACTTTGAATCTGTTTATGGAGGAGAGAATGATTATCTAGAAATATGGCTGAAAACTAGGGGACACAGAAGAACAAAAGCAGATCATAAATCTTTAATGTAGAGCAAATGTTTAGCAAACCATTGTAGCTGTATAAAGAGAGAGAACATTTGTGGACGTGAGGCAATTCTCAAATTTTGGTTTGCACCAATCAGAACAAAACTGCCAGGTTAAATTCGATTCAAGCATACATATATTTAAAAGAATCTTCTCACAGAAGAGAAATTCAAAGTGAAACAGTGTTCTGCTTACTTCAAGCAAAGGAAACTCCACTAAATGAAAGCATTCAGGATGAGGTGGTAGTTATTAAACTCATTATAATGTGGTTTTACCTTGCAAAGTACATAATTTAAGTTTACCTTTTAGCAGCATCAGAAAAATAAGTAAAGGGCAGGAAAATGGAAACTACAGACCAAGAGACAAATAAAACAAACTCTAAGAGAATGTCTTATGATTGCATAAGTTAAAATAAGTCATTGCCCAGGATTGGAAACATTTTTATTGTAAAAATTTTTTATATTGTGATATTATTTTACTTTAATGAGGACACTTAAACAATTTGGGATATTTATTTAGGTAAAAAATTAGGAAGAGACAAAGTGTCTTCCAATAAATAAAGAATATTAGGCACAAAAGGAGATTCAAAGATTTCCCTAGAAAACTTGATCTAACTCTTTTTGTTTCTTTTTTGCTAGGGGAAAGTTAGTGCAGATCTCTACTTTTATGGGAAATGATCAACTTTACTCTTTGCTTAGTGCAGCTGGGACCCTGCTTTCCTGACATTATGCATTTTTACGTTTTTAAGGGATATCAAGTCTTTTCCTTCAATACGGTCTTACAAATGATTGACACTAGTCCAGCCGAGTTGCAGACCTTGGTCTTAAAGGATCAAAGACTGAAATGGAGCTAATTTCTTACAATGATTCTACAGCCTGAGGAGTTAACTAAGTAGGAAAAGGCTGCTTATTGCCATTTATTGAACTAATTAAAAATAAAAACATAGCTTTCAATAAAAGTATATCTCAGAGCACGATACTAATTAGTTGTTTAGTTGTGTTTTTTTGCCTTGAAAAAAATGTAACCTGATCTTTCTTTTTTTAAGGTTACCAATGGTCAGTAAATTTTGTTACTTGGTTTATTAACTTTTCCAATCCTGGGATAATTCATGCTCAGACTTTCTTATATAGGCTCGCATTCACATCCTTTTGTAATCTCTGACCTCGGATTGGATTTTCTTACTACAGAACAACAAAAAAGAGGAGAATCGGTTGGAAGAGAGCTTGAAAGGTTAGAAAGGTATTCTAAGCCAATAAATGAAGATGTGCAAAACACAGCTGGAAAGGTGGTTGAGTTTAGACCATGGGTGGCTAGTGAGGTCACCATGGGGCAGAATCTTATTGTCTAGCTTCGCTGTCCAGAAATACAATATTCATCTATTTCAACAGGAGGGTACAAACCCATGATGCAGATTTCCATCAGAATAACGATTACCAGAATTATTTTAATCTTGAGAGTACATTTCCAGTGATTTGATTGTAGGCTCCTGACCTAGGACAGCTGTGCTTTGAGGTCTTCCAGGCCCTATGTTCACCTTTTATATGAATTTTTGGAAGATGTTTGAGTTAGGAGATGCCACAGCTGGCTAGGTCCATCAGAACCTTCTTGTATTCTGTCTTTTGACATGCCATCATTTGAATGGCTGTACTGGTCTTGGTGAAGTGCACAGCCTATAATAAAACCACAGCCCTTTGAGTAAAGAGCCCTCTCTAATTTTGACTCATGTAGGCTTTCTAAGTGGAACACTTTTTCATAAACATCTTCAGTGCTAACCAACTAGCCCTGGACTCAGAAGTGAGGTTTTCCTAAATATTCGTAAGGGAGAGAGAAAATCATCTGGCAGATTTTATCTGGCTCATTGAGTACTTTTGAAGTCTTGGGTAAGCTGGACATTTTGTAGGCTTTCCTTTGTGTGTCAGAGAAATTTTCAACAAGGCAGGCAGCTAGATAAAAGAGAAAGCCCGGCCTATTTGGAGATGAAAGTCTTCAAACTAGGGCATGCCAAATTCATCGGAGAATATCGCCTCAAAGGAAAGATTTGCATTCTTTTGAAAATTCATTATATAAAGCCCATTGTGTGATTAGGCCAGTTGTGTGATTATTGAGAAACAACTAAAAATAATAAATGAATGCCTCATCAAAGGCATGATAATGCTGGATGATCTTTTTTATTGAAATTGTGAGTTGTATATATCCTAAGTGCCTGGCTTCCCTATGAAAAGACACAGTCGGTTCCCAACAGTTTCTACCTAGGAAAGTTCCCAAACAACTATGGAATAGAGAAAAGTTGAAGCTTTTAAAATTTTTATTCTTGGAAACATGGAAAATATTTTACATGTGAACTTCAGAAGAAAGATCTGTTTTTCTGCTCTGCTTTTGGCTCTCCAGATTGGTCCTGCCCTTTGATAAATGGCAAAGTTACCTTGTTAACCAACACTGAGCAGATCCAGTCACTGATTTTGCTTGAGCTCTGCCCTGGGCAGGAAGTGTTTTCCCCCCCAAGCCAGATCTCATTTTCATGACTGAATCTTGTGAGATCCTGGGGCACTAAATCAATAGCTCTTATTCAGTCATTCCTGAAAGGAAAGCAGTTATCAAAAGGAGCACAGGCCACGGCAGGTGACAGCAGATGAAGCTCTGTGATTATGGTCCAAAGGGCCAGCAGGCTTTCAAGGCTGGTGATGCTTCTCTGACATACCCCAGATCTTCTGCCTCAAGTCCAATTTGGTGCCAAACTATGCCTGTCATCAGAATATGGTGTATAATTTTGTTCTTGAAACAGAAAAACAAGTGAAAATATTTATGCCTCAGTTACCTAGTCAAAATGCATACTGAGCCAAAAATAATTGCCAATACTAAAATGAAAAAGAAATCCGCTCAGGAAGACGTGACTATCATGTGCCACTGAGCAAGTAGAACCTCTATGATCAGACATGGCACACTTCAAGAAATGTGTTCCCTCTCGTCTCCACCTGCCACACCACCCACCACCCCCTGCCATGAAACAAAGAGGTCATACATAGGCAGAGTTTTCAATATATAGAAAGGGTTCTTTGATTAAAGTATACTAAGAAAGGCACATCATAATAAAAATAAGGTATTGAAAATGGAAAGACCATTTCCTCCAAGAAGTCATCCTGGATTTGGCAAGAATAGCATTGAATTTTCCCCTATCTTTCCACATCTTCTATTTAACGCTGAATGTTATAGCAAAGCCTAAGAAAATATATTATAGGGGTCTGGATTTCAAAGATTCAGGAAGCTCAGATCCTAAAATAGCAGAGAGGGAGGAGAATCGAAGCATTTTCAAAAGCCAGATAACTATCAGACCCAATATATCTAAATGAGTAATCGAATTTCCCTATCAAAACAAGGCTAAGGTTTTTTCCCTTGTACAGAAATGCTTTTCCTAATATAATAGAGAAATCCACAAAGAGTTGTATATAAATCAAGTATTTGTAACTGCAATCATGTTTTAAATGTCTTTTTTTTTTTTTTTTTGGTGAGGAAGATTGTCCCTAAGCTAACATCTGTGCCGGTCTTCCTCTATTTTGTATATGGGACGTTGCCACAGCATGGCTTGATCAGCGGTGTGTAGGTCCATGCCCAGGATCCAAACCCGTGAACCCCGAGCCACCGAAGCAGAGCATGTGAACTTAACCATCACGCCACTGGGCCAGGCCCAAAATGTCTTTGCTTTTTAAAAGGAGTTCTGTGATGAATCCTTCCTACAGAGAAGGATTATTTTCTAGTATGCAAACTACCTCCGAAATATGTAAGTATTGGGGTTTTTATGTTCATAAGAAGGCTCCTCTGTACCAAAGCTTTACCAGACAGGTAACTCTCTCTCCTATATGTGGTAATTACTTTCCGTTAATTCCTTACATTTAATTCAGTTAATGCTGGTTTCAGTTTTGATTATGTTTAAGGCACATCTCCACTCAGTGAGTCATGAGACAGTGGAGGCTGTGCCTTAAAGTTGCTTACAAACCAAAGAAATCATAACATTCAGCTTGTGTGTTTGCTTTACGTATGGGTTTCTATGTCTGTCTGTGATAGGTTCACACACCTTTAGGGAACAAATTTTAATCTAGAGACTCTATTATTGAAGAAAAGAGACACACACGTGATTCAATCATTAGAACAAATGTATCCAAATACACAGATGAATTAATCTTGTCTAGATGATAACCATGGTTCTATGTACCTTTACAGCATTTGGAAATCAGGATAATTAGTTCAAAAGCCAATAAAACTCAGATCATTGGGAACCAGAAGACACTCATGCGTATTTCTCAAGCATGCAATTAAAACTGGCAGCTTAGTGAAGGCCCTTTGGAAACATTTCCTTATAAAACCAGTGGCCTGTCTGTCATTCCCAGAATGCACTAGGACGAGGCTGGGGAGGACAGGAAGCTAGGCCTTGTCGGCTTTGGGGACTCTGGGCGGGATGCCAGCATCAGGGGTGCAGGCCACTGGGATGTCGTTGGGATGAAGCATCAAGCCACCGCCCACTTGGCCTCCAAAGAGTGTGAGCCATGGAAGGGCCGGGGCCACGGAGCCTGACGCTGTGGAGAGAGGCTCCAAGTCAACTAGAGTTGATAAGTGGAAGCCATTTTTCTTTACTCCCTGCAGATTCACAACTGCAACCAAGAGATGAGTTTGTCCTTTCAAGAAATCCTGGGTAGAATGCATTCTGTTCAGTGGAATCTTTAAAAAAATATATTAAGATCCCCGTGGTAGGTATCAGTCATTGGTTCCCAGTTACTCAACATTTTTAAAAGTCTTAAGGCTCCTATAAACTTTGAAAGTTATAGTAAAATATTTATAGAGCAAGTCAAAGAAAAGTATAAAACAGTAGTCTAGGTGAAATTTTGACATGACTAAAATTCCTTTCTACCTCTCTTGCTTTTTGATTTGTAAGTGTATAGGAACCTAGCCTGGTCACATATCAACTCATTTCACCCTGTAGACCCGGAGTGGTGTGATTTCCACAGCTGCTCTATTATTTCATTTCTTCTCTTCCTGGTGTTTACTTTAGAAATCCAAGAGATGATTCTGATGAAAAATGACAGTCCAAACTCACGCCGGTGCCACAGCTGAAACCTCTCATGTCATTCCTCCTTCTGAATTTTCCTGGGAAAAGGCTTTGGAGCCACTTTTCCACTGTGCGTGAGAAAGCCTAGAGTAGCAATTGGTGTTTCAGGTTTTTAAGGCAGATGTAAAACGGAGGCCTGACTAGTAAAATCTGCCACCCAAAGCCCCAGGATAGTCTTTATTCAGGCTGTCACAGGACTCCGGTGGAACTCCATCTGGAGCAGTCACATTTTGCCTTTGTGCCTTCACTTCCCCAGCCAGTACTGAGGATCCTTCCCTTCCAAGCCAGGGCACGGGTCTTTAATAGTAGGGTGCTGTTCAACAGCTGCTGTAACCCCACTCAACAGTGAGGACTGGTTTTAAGCAGAGTAATGCGGGGTTCATAAACATTCATGGGGCAGGAAAATGCTATTGCATATAAATGTGTGCAATATTATTCCAGGAAAAACACATGAATGTTTTGGAAGTCATAAGGGATTTCCTAAATAACTATGGTGCATGGCAGCCAAGAAGTTTTTGCTTAAAGAAAGCTCAAGATCATAACTGAAAGTGTGTTATGAGGCAAGAAAAGGTCAAAACCAGGGGCAAAAGTAATGGCTTGTTTGGTCCTGCTACCATAACTCTGGGGGTGAAATTAAGTTCACGCTCCTTTATGTAAAAGTATGCTTATAGAGTAATGGGGTAGGTGCCTCAACAAATGAATACATCTAAATAAATGTGGCCTTCAAATTAGCCATGATGAAAACTCTAATTACTATGACATATGTTTGCTTAAACCTTTTCTGAAACTCTTTGCTCAACACGTCTTATTCCCTAATTTTTTAATGTTTTCCCGTAGATTGTAATATGCACTACTCCTTTGAGACTCGTGAGGTTTTGTACATGTTACTATCGTAAATATTACCATTTAACACTGTAATTAGTTATTTTCTGGGTTTGTGCCCCATACAGGAATGCATCCTGGCACAGAGTAAAAATGTAAAAAAAATGTGCTGGGTGAAGGGCCTTCAGAGGTAGTTTATGACCCCTGCAAGAAATCTTGCTTAATATTTTAGAGTTACATTTTGTTTTATACCAAAGCAGTATCACCCCACTTGATCACCTATATTCACCAGCTCTGTTTTCAAATGATTTTTGGTTGATTTTAAGAATCAAATGCACCTTCTTGGTATAAAGATTTATAACCATTGAGACTATTAAAAGAATGTGCTCTTGGCTCTGGAGGCAATTCCAAAGGAGGAATTTCCAAAATATTTTAAGCCATGACTGCATCATTGTGTAGTGATGCCCAGTGGAAAACTATTTTTTAAAGCAGTAGAACTGTTCTTTAAAAGTTACTAAGAATTACTAGAGGCTGAGAAATCAACTCAGTATTGTGGCAGATTTTCTTTGTTTGGGGAAAAATCAGCAGAATGTGCACTTCAGTTTATCCAAGAACAATCTTTTGTGTAATGAAAGTCATCATCAGTCTGACTCTAGATATTGTAGGCTGAGATGTGATGTGTTCTATTTAATATAAATTTACTACTAGTTTTAGTAGGATGTTGTTCTTGCAGACTCTCTGAATATGGATTTAGATTTAGTGATTGTCTCTGAAATTGTTCTAGGAAGATGTGTGTGTCTGTGTGCGTGCGTGCATATTGTTGTGTATGTATAAACACATGCACATTTTGTCAAATTATTTGTTTAAGGGCACTGCAAAACCCAGAAGGTAGCCTGACCTTATATTCACTTCACATTGGGGCAAAGATTGGGAAGAGAAATTGAACCAGATTCGGCTGGTGCTCTCTGGGTTAGAGCCCCAGCCTTGGTGTTATTAAGACCAGTAGAGAGAAATGAACCATTGATCATCGTGATTGGTGTTTGGGGCCATGGAGGCTGCACTGCAGCTTGTGGGTGGTTTGAGGGTACCTCTTGTAGGAAGGGGAAGCTCCCTTTGCTAGGCATTTTGGGGTGAAAATAAGCAGACCTGCCACTGAGGTCTGGGGCTGCAAGGCTAGAGCTGATTCAGGGGAAGGAAAAAGACCTGGAGACTAGCTGAGAGGAGGCTGAGCTGGCTCTGTCATGTAAGAGTTAGCCAAGAGTTAGGGGCAGGCCTGAGGCTGGCTTTTGGAGCTGTGAACCTCTGGGATAACCACTTTTAATATGTATGTAAATGTTTCCCTGAGTTGTAGTTGTGTCAACTCCAAGTCTTCAGTAAAATTTTATTAAACAATCTGACTGTTCCTCGCTGTGCTCTGGGGAATTAAAGGCAAGGCTGGTGTCTGCACTTAGAGTGCCTTGCTGTGGGGAGGGCAGAGCAGCCTGGAGAAGTGAGTTTTGAGCCTGCTTGAGGTGACTTGCAGAGGTCAGGGCATCAGGGCGGCTGGAGGATGACAAGTGGCTCCTGCGATAGATGGATGGCGCAGCCAGCATCTCTCAGGAATTCTCTACAATGTTCATGGAGGAGAACCAGGCAGAACATAACTCTTGAGTCGTGGGATTGGGCCTCAAAGTCATGAAAATTTGGATAATTAAGGAAACATGACCTTTTTGGTCATTATAGGTAGGTGAGGTCTGGGAACATACTGATTCTAATTGGAATAAGTGTCCAGCTGTCCAAGGTGACTGCTTCAAAGAAGACAACATTACCATGTCTATAAGATACCCAGTATCTTAAAAAAAAAAAAATAGGTAAACTTAAACATTGAAACAATGAAATTCCATATTTGACATGTATTTGGAGGTTCTCATGATGTAGATGAAATAGTCACAATTTAATGGAAATATTTGGTTTTTGGTGACTTGTTTGATACTCTCTGCTATAACCTTTTTTCCTCTGCCTTTAATATTTCTCACTCCCCCACGTCTAGTCCATCAGCAAGTCTTTCACAGGTCAAAGATGTCTCAGATCTGTCCCTTCTCTCCATCTCTGTTGTCATCACTCTTGCTGGAGTCACCACCCTCTCCCTTTGGCCTCTGGTAAATGTCCCCTAAAAACACAGTCCTCTCAGGGCAGCAGAGAGACCTTTACAAAATGTGAGTCAGGTCGTGATATTTCCTGCTGAGAATTCTCCATGGCTCCCCGTAGACTTAGGAAAAAGAACCCCACACAACCCACGTTCTTCCATTTGCAGAAGATTCTATGGGACCCCTCCCCCCATGGGATCCCCACAGCTCCCCTTTCTTCCTGTCTTATAGGCCTTCGGCTGCTATTGTCCTTTCCTGTCAGGCACTTGCATCAGCTCTTTCCACTCACTGGAATGTTTCTTTCTTGGGCTTTTGGCATGGGTGGTTTCTTTTCCTCATCAGATGTCACCTTAATGTTACCTCCTCAGAGAAGTCTTCCTTACCACCCTGTTCAGCATCCTCCTACCCCAGTTCCCTTCTATTGCATTACTCTGCTTATTTAGGGAACTTGGCATAACCTCAATTCATTCATTCATTTGTATTTGTTTGTTTGTCTGTCTCCTCTTTGTAAGTTCCACGTGGGCCAGAGCTTGTCTGTGCTATTTGCTATGGTGTCCCTATCTCCTATCACATGGTAGGGTTCATTAAATAAGTGCTAAGTATATTACATAATGAATGTACACACGGACATTGGAAAGGCACAAGAGTGGAGTCCATTACAAAATAAAACACTTGACTGAGCAAGTGTATACACAGGGTCAAGAAGGGTGGGCAAAACATAGACCCTAGGAGGGAGGACTCTAGAAAGATATAGACTCACACACACACACAATAGCTCTTCATTTCAGGCTCAAGTTGTCCTCTGCAATCCGTTCAGAGTCCACTTTGGGTGGCATTAGGAAGCGGTGCTTAGTCAACATGCCCAACCTGCTCCTCAATGGGCAAAGTGGATCTTTATTCTCCATTCCTCTTTTCTGGGGCTCTGCTTCTCTGGACTATCAGGGAGACTCTCCCATGGGCCTCCACTGTCCTCCAATGTCTTAAACCCTTCTGGTCCACACTCAGTCTTCCTGCTCACTACCACTCATTGTTCTGTCTCTTCCTGTTGATGGCCTTGCGGGGAGGATGGGGGTGAAGGACAACGACTCTCCATTCTGGGCTCAGGCTCAATCTGTACCACCTTCAGACTTTTCCAACTGCCAAGGACGACTGCTAGAAAAACTCTCGAGTGTGATTATACTTAGTCTCTTTTGTTGTCTGCTTTAAGTTGTACTACAAAAGACCCCCTAGTGTGACCGTCAAGAGGGGAAAAGTGCATCCTGCTACACTGACATAGACACAGAAGTCTCTCAAAGATGATAAGTGCTTCTTCATTTTTTGTTTTTTTAAATCTGTGAACATTGACCACTCATGAGGTGCCTCATAAATATGATCTGACACATGCAACTTCTCTGTATCTCCAGGGTACCTGGCAGGGCTGAGAGATTTTAGGGAAGGCAGTTCCCCTCTTCCCTGTGGCCCCAGGGAACTAACTGGCCACAATTAGGTTATGTTTTTGGTAGAACTGAGTGGTAAGTATTGTCAGCAATTTTCTAGCATATAGATTCCCAAACAGAGAGCAATCTGTATATCATCTTATTGATTTGACTGCATTACCAAATGAGAAAATTGTCAGGCCTACTTATACTGATTATTTAAAAATGAAAGACAATTCAAACACATTTTTAATTTGCAAGACACTGAGAAAACTATGTCCAGGGAAGGGATTAGGAAGCAGGTCTGGAATTCTGCCTGGTTCCTGTCGGCCAGCCCATCCCTGAGATGCTGGATGAAGCATTTTACACGCCAAAGTGTCCCACATATGGGATGAGGTGGGTGGACTTGTTAATGGTGATGTCACACTCATGGCCTCTTATGTTCTCATGTCTTGATTCCCAGGGACACCAGCTTCATAAAAATATTCCTCTCATTCAAACCACCCATTAACCTTTCTAAGTTGGCTAATGATTAATGTCATTAGCTTCAGGATGGGACAACAACTCCCCGAGAGGGTATGGCGCCCACAAGGGGGTGGGTTGTAAGATCTCTGCAAACCTAGCCTGCTGTCCTCAGTCTGTCTGGGTGTGGAGATAATGGTTTTACCCCCTCCATCAGTGCCTTTTATTGCAGTCATAATTATGCATCTGTTCGCTTAGCACCTGCCCTACTAGTGGGGAGAGAGAACCCAAATAACAATGTCAAGTTTACCAGACCTATGCGACGTGGACATCACCAAGGTCGTGGGCGACCCTGTGTTTAGGAACCAAAGTCTCCTTGGGCTGGGAAGCAGCCCAAACACAGTTTCTCAGGGTCTGTTCTGATTTCCTTTATCCTTGGCCTGGTTCCATCTGGTTAAACTTTTATGAGCTTTCCATTTCCATAGGTCAAAAATGGCCAAATATCAGCAATTTCATAGGGTTCCACCCAATATATTGTGCTCTTAATTCTTCCAGAGCAGAGAGTCACAAGTTGAAGGTAACCAGCAAGCAGAATAAACTCAAGTGAGAGAAACCTGAAAGTTAGGAGTAGTACATTTTTATTCTAATTGCCCTAGAGAAGACTACATGGTTGTTGTGCACTTTTGCATTAATATTACTTGCATGTGGCTTTGAACTGTTTCCACTTCTTGCATTGAGGCATTTAAGGTAATGGGTTCATGAAGTTTCATGTCATTATAGTGCCTGAAAGTAGTTTTCATGGTATTTTCATTAAGTCATGAGGGACAAGAAGGTTGTATTTACAAAAGGAATGATTGCAGTCTCAGAGGTCACGTGGGTCATTATTACAAATAATGAAGGATGACTGCAGTCAGGAAGTCTGGTTAGAATTAATAGTAGGTGTATTTCGAGACAGCAGAAGTTACTACCTGTTCCAGATGTGTAGTGATGGGTAAGTGAAACGAGAAAGGAAGAAGAACATTGCTTATCTACCACATGACACATCTTTACATGTATTTTATCTTTCCATGCTCATAAAAATCCACCGGGACAGGCATTATCATCACCGTAGGTGACAGATGCTCTGAGCAGTGTTAAACAAAGTGTCAAGGTCCAATGTCTAGACATTGGCAGAGCCAGAATTTACGCCCAGGTCAGTCTCATTCAAAGCCTCATCATCTCCTTACACCTAGAAAGATCAGATGACCTGGCTCCTGAGATAGTCTGTGTTTATGCCTTTGGTTCTGGCATACTCAGAAGTGTCCCCGTTTGGGACTATGCACATTGCTGGCACTTTCCTACCTCACTGGTCCACTCAGCACTATTTTAGGGGGCTTCTTCCAGTATAAAGCACTGTGTTTTGGGGTTGGATTAACACTTGCCTCCAGGCACAGCTGTTTCAGGGGTCCTGCCTTCAGGCATTGCTACTCCCAAGAGAGCTTGGAATTCAGCAGTCAATGAAGCATATTCTTTCAGTAGTGTCTCTGACGGCCTCGTTAGCTGCATTTGCTCATCAGAAATCCAGGATAAAAAGGATTTCTAAATCACTTTGGTACAAGGCAAAATGGAAGAGTCTTGGAAACTTAAACCACCAAATTCTTTTTGGGTCATGTGATTGCTGTAGGTTGATGAGCCATTAAATCAAGTAACAATTATGCCAGGCACTTGAGAGGGAGGATGATAAACAGTTTTGATACTGGCTTTTACTGCTGTGCTGATTCTCAGAGTGATTCTGTTTTAACCAGCTTCCACGGTAAGGGTCATGAGTAAATACCGCTTTCACAGGTACACACAGCTACTGAACTTGGAAATAAATGAGAACTAATGCAGTAATTTAATACATATTAATCTGTTTGCATACTTATTCTGCATCTGTCACAGCCTATAAACCCCAGCAACCTAGAGGCTGCTAATTCTACCTTGTTGCTGGACACCCAACCTAGAGAATGACAAAGAGAATGCATGGAAACTTAGCTTGCCCACGGATGGCAAATGGATCCATTATTGCTCACAATGGATTATTCCCTCAATCTATTTGAGTTTCAGTCAGCTGTGTGCATAGAATATCCTCAGGAAGGGAAAACAAACATATTAAAGTAGCATTCACTGTACATTTTTGGCCATATGCTCACTGAACGACTAGCTGTGACAGACTCCAGTAGATTTGATTCAATTCACCACTGGATACAGGGCTTGGCATAATAGGATTTCAATAAACATTTGAATGATAATCATTTCCTAGGTTCCCATTCCTATATCAGCCAGAGAAGAAGTATAAGGTACTTACGCTGTCTTTAGGGAGATGATCGACATAAATGAAATATTAGACATGAGGCATTTAGAAAGCAAAACCAGAGAAGTTAAAATAAAGTGAATTGAAGATAGTCAAGGGCCAAATTAATTACTAAAGACCCCAATATGGTATTATTTGTCCAGTTGGCTGTCCTTTTGAGGGACACGTTTCATGGCTCTGAGCTGCAGAGCAGAAGGGGTGTGGGAGTGGAGTCTGTCTGGTGACCAGCAGTTAGTCATGTAGTGGCTCAGCATATTGCTCTCCTCCTCTTCATAATAAGGCTAACAATATCCACCTTAAAGGATTGTTGTAGAAATTCGCAATCAGATAAGTAAGACCACGTGCGATGCCTGGCACAAAACAGGAGTCAACACGTGGTGGCTACTATGGTCATTGTGCAGGAGGTAGGACTCGAAATTGATCTCAGACAGTGATCAGAATTTCCATAAATGGTGAGAAAGGGTAAAGGCATCCTCTATGCTGATGTGTAAGGCTTGCCTTCATTTATTTTCACAGCTGTGTAGTTTTCCATTACATGAATATTCTACAGTTTACGTTTTGTTGGTTATTTCCATTTTCTATGAATAATATAATGTATTCATTTCCTAGGGCAGCCATAACAAATTACCACAAATTGGATGGCTTTAGAAATTTATTCTTTCACATTTCTGGAGGCTAGTCCAAAATCAAGGTGTCGGCAGGGCCGTGGTCTCTCTGAAGGCTCTAGAGGATAATTTATTCCATGCCTTTCTCTTAGCTTCTGGTGTTGCCAGCAATCCTCAGTGTTCCTTGGCTTGTAGACTCATCCTCTGACGTCTCTGCCTCCATTGTCACGTGGATTTCCCCTGTGTGTATCTGTATCTTTTCTCCTCTGCTCATAAGGACACCAGTCATATTGGATTAAGGGCCCACATTTTGCCAGTATGAGCTCATCTTAACTTAAATAATTATGTCTGCAACTCCTTTATTTCCAAATAAGGTCCCATTCTGAGGCTCTGGGGAGGACATGAATTTTAAGGGGACACTGTTTGACCCAGTCCATATGGCTATTAACATTCCTGCACCTGCCTCCTGGTGCACCTGTGCAAGGCGCCTCTGAGCCCTCCCTTCATGTGGATGTTCTTCACTGGGATCACTGGGTCGTAAGGTCAGTGCATCTTCAACTTTACAGGATTAAGCCCAACTGCTTTTCCAGCGAGTTGTGCCAAATTACACTCCCACAAGCAGCGTGTGAGAGCTCTTGTGGCTGTCAGAGTAAAAAAAAGTTGCCAACCCAGTGTTTGTAAAGTGGTGCCTATGAAAGGCTTCATTTGCATTTCCCTGATTGATACTCCGCACTGTTTTTCTCCTTTGTAAAATATCTATCCATCTCTTTTGACTGTTTGCTTGGGTTTGTTCATCTTATCCTTAATTTTTTGGAGGAATTCTTTGTCAGTCCTAAAATATTGCAACCGCCATCTTCCAGTTTGTGACTTGAGTTTTCATTCACTTTTTGTGGTCTTTTAATGAAAAGAAGTTCTTGATTTCAATGTTGCAAAACTTATCAGTCCTTTTTTTTAAGGTCGGGGATCTTTGTGTCTGAAGAATCCCCTCCTCCATAAAGATCTTTCTCTTTATTTCCTTCTAACATTTTAGAGTTTTGTCTTTCACATTTAAGTCCATAGGCCACCAGGAAGTGATTTTTGTGAATGGTGTGGAGTTGGGATCCAATTTCACTTTTTTCTGTACGGGCAATTAATTATCTCTGCACTGCTTTTCCTTTCCCCACTGAGCTTCAATGTCGCCCTTGTCATTTTAACAAATATCCATACGTGTAAATCTGTTTGGGCTCTCTAGTCATTTGTCATCTGGTTGGTCATTTGAATTGTTTTCAATTTTTTGCTGTTACAAATGATTATGTGGGCAACAATTTTGCATGTACCTGTTTGGCACATCTCTGCTTGTTATTTACTTCCTTAAAATAAATTTGTAGACGCGATTTTGCTATATCAAAGAGGAAGCACATTTTGTTTCTATTCTTTTTTCCCCACGTCTGGACGCTTCCTCACCCTATGGCCCTCCATGCAGATGTCCTCGCCTCATTCCGGCTCTGAGTGCCCACACCAGGCTGGTGTTCTCCCTGCGTGGACAGCCTTCTCACCCCTTGCAGGCTCCCACAGCCCACCCTGGGCCACCACAGCTCCTCCCAGCCCCTCTCCCCACCCCACGTCTCTGGTTCTACACCATCTGTGGCTTTAAGATAAAACTGTTCAGGAAGGAAAGGAAAGAGAAAGGAAGAGAACAATAGGGAGAATTCAGATGCATTTTAAAGGCTTTTTTTTTTTAACGATACATTGAGAAATCACGCTCACAAGGCTTTCCCTACTCCCGCTTTCACCACCCGGGTATGAGAGGGCAACTTTGACCTGAGGGAAGCTCCGCGAAGGCCAGGGCTCCATCTTGTTCATTGCTGTATCCGCAGCACGGTCCCTGGCACACGGTCCGGTCCATGCTCCATAAGTCTTTGTCGAATAAAAAACTGTGCTTCCCATTTTTCCACCCGCTAGTTTTCATCATTAAAACAAAAGCCACTTCGTCAATTTATAATGGCACCATCTCCAGTCCAGGTAGCACTCCACTGTGGGGAGGAGCAGAGCCCCAGGTCTGTGAAGTTTCCAGGCTTCTCCAAACCTTCCCTTCAGTAATGCCCTCCCCACAGACCAGCACACAACTCCATGAACTGAATTTCTGCAGTGATTTCCAACAGACCACGCCCAACAGACTTCGTCTTCACAGATTTTCTGCTAAGTGAGATGTAAGACCAAATTGTGCCCAGCATGTAACTGGTTACACACGATACAACCAGGGACAGATCGTCCTTATACCATTGTGGGGATGAACATGAGCTTCGTCATCTAACAGATTCTGGGGTCAATGCTGGCTGTATTATTTGGTAGCTAACAAACCTTGAGAAGTTTAACCTCCTCCACCCTCAACCACAATTTTCTCATTTGTGTAATCTGGATAGTAATACCTAGCTTCTGGGGTTCTTGGGAGGACTAAATGAGAGATAATGCATATAGAGTGCTTAGCACAGAGCCTGCCTGGCACATAATACTAACAGCTACAGCTTGTAAGGAACTAATAATTATTAGCCTGACAAGGGCATCGGCTTCAGAAAGCTTAGGTCTGTTTGCATTGAATTTCTTTATTAACTCAGTGGAAATGGAGACTCACTTGCAGGAGTGGGGAAGGAAAGAAAAGCTTTATTTTTAATTCGGTTGAACAAGCTGCCTCTTGGAGTTGTTGCTGCTGTTACTATGGGTTTTGATTCCTATAAATTTCTTCTGCCTTGCCTGGAGCAGTGCACCAGGGGGCCAGTAATGACTTCATAAAGACAAGTGGTAGGATGGGGAGCAGGCAGGCTGTGCCCACAACAGCCCCATCATCTCCCCCTCCTCTGCGGTTTTGCCTTAAAGCACAGTTCATCAAAAGCCCCCATCCTGGACCTCCTGACACACAGCCAGATGATAATAAGGTACGGAGAGCATAAACCAACTCAAAGACATCGCTTATTAAAGCTGAGACGCAACCTAAGAAGAAATAAACCCAATAAATGCTCTCCTTGAATGGTAAAATAGAAGCTATAAGAAGTTATAAGAGATTCTGTGAGCTGTAATATCCTTAGGAGGAATAAAAAAAGATTTTTTTTTTCAATCTTTCATCTCCGAGTGAAGAAACAAAAGTTCCCCTTCCATGAGACCCAACACTGACGAGCAATTCATGAGCAATGCCCTCTCTCTCTGCCTTAAAGTGAACAGAGACATAAGAAATTTTTTTTCGTTAGTAGAAAAGTGATATGATTTCTAGGATTTTTTGGGTAGTTGCTGCTTTGAAGACTTGGCTGACTAAAACCCCATTTTGTTCATCAAACACTTATTTAGGTTTTCTTGAACAGCTGTGACGAGGATTGTGATCTCTTCTTAGAAGTGTAAAAATTAGCGATACTTGGAGCCCTGTCAGTCTCTAAGCTTCTCAAAAGGCCTTTAAGACTAACAATTAATTCTCACAACTCTCCTTACACTATGTATGGATGTAACAAACTTTCCTGGAGGTTTGGAAGGAGAGACGGAGGAGGGAATGGCAGACAGAACAGTTCTGGAAACGCTCTTCCGTGCTCTCTGCCTGCGGGTCCTCCCGAAGCTGCCTGTCTGCTGGATCCCTGTCTTTCCCCTCCTCTGGCTGCTTCTCACGTCCTGTCTCCTGGATTGTTCTGGGAGCTTCACATTCTTCTCCCTCTGTGATTCAGAGCAACTGTGTGCCCTTCTACCAGCACTCTCAGGTTTGACTCAGAGTCCAGGGTCCAGGCAGGAGACAGACACCACACCTGTGATTTTAACAGAGAGAATTTAATGTGAAGAATTGTGAACTAGAATAAGGTTTTTAACTAATTAACTGAAACGGCAGAGAGTACATTAAGGTGTCCTAAAGGTAGCAATTGCAGGGAGCAGCTACCACCTCTAGGACTGGGAGAACAAAGAGAAGGATTTGAAAACATAGAAGTTTGAAGGTGGGCCTTACAGAACTGGTGTCTCTGAGCTTGGAGGAGGTGCGTGAGGGGCTGAGACCCAGACTTCTGCTGATGCTGGTGTCCCTGAGACTGGGGTGTGATGAAGCTGGTTCTACAAGTGCTGGAAAAACTGTCAGCTGGGTTCAGGAACTGCCTCAGCTGTGGTGCAATGGTGTTGCTAGGGTGATGCTCCTAGGAGTAGGAAACAGACAGGAAGGAATGAGTTCCCTCCTCCCCCCAGCCCTGCAGTCTCCCTCTTGAGTCTCCTCTTGGTGGAACCTAACACAGAGCAGATGGCCAAGCAGAAATGTGGTCTGCGGCGTCTGGCCCAGCATCACAGAGCAGAGGACAGCGGGAGGATTTGGAGCCGAGACACAACAGCTTAATAGCTGGTGCACATACCCAAAGCCATCACGGTGCTCAGCAAAATCACAGGCTTCCCTTGAGCACGGGTCACCTTCACTAGCATGCAGCTGTGTTATAAATAACAGCAACAACAAAATGCCGTTACACCGTCATTTTAGAGAAACAACTTTTACGTGTCCATTTGGTTGCTCATATCAACCTCCTCCTCTCCTGCCCGTCCATCTCTCTTGCTATGATTAGAATTAGCTTCCATAACCACTGATTTCATCACGTTGCTTCCCATGACTTCTAATCCTGAAGTCTACATTCTAGAGATATTTATAAGCCACTCTTCCCTCACACTTTCTACTCTCTGTCCCCACTCTCCATTCCACCTCAAATCCACCCTATCGCAGTGTACTTGGCAACAAGAATGCTTTGTTCCTTCCAACTGTTCCTCCTCCTTCTCCCCAGCCCCACAAATTTTCCTTTATTTTTGTAATTCATTTGTTCTTCAATTAACCCAGATCAAAGACTTGTTTGGAAATGAATAAAAGATAGAAGCCTTCTCCCCAAAGAAATACATGTGGGCACTATGTTGGCATGTCATTCTGAGGGCCAGGAGACACCCTGCGGATCCTTGCATGGACCCTCCAGGAGTCAGTCATTCTTAGACTAGGATCTCCCTTCAGAACGTCAGGACCTGGAAGTCTCTCTCCACAGAGCCGGCCCTAACCACCGGCTCCTCAGATCATCTCCTTCTTTGATTCTGCTTTCTATCACACAATTTGTCCCTTTATTATGCCGGTATATCATGGGTGGGTCTTATTGGCTGATAGGTTCATGTATTGCTGGTCCAACTCCTCAGTGAACGTAAACTCTTTGTGTGTAGGGACCATCCCTTCCTTCCTCCCTCCCTCCCTCCTTCCCTCCCTCCCTCCCTTTCCTCTTGCATCACACAGTATTTGTTTTCACAATAAGAAGCAACAAATAATACATATCTATGCACGTGATCTAAGTTCTAGTACGTCTTGCAAGTGATGAAACTACATTTATTTAAAAATATCCCACCATTCCTACTTTTTGCTTGTCAGACAGGCACCTCTCCTGGTTAACGGCAAGGTAACAGGTTTTACGGCATTTCAGAAAGGCACACAGTTGTGATTTTTGTCATACTGTGACAAGGTGATATACCTTTTTCTCAGTGCCAAAACAATACACAAGAAGTTGGTTTCCGAGTCAAGGGCCTGGTATCTGAGGGGGGCACGACCCCTTGCCGTGCTTGCTTTTGCTCCTGCATCTGCTCTGGGCCTTTCCCGTTGCAGGGGTGGGCTCTGTCTCCCTGCCTCCTCTCTCGTGTGGAGCCCTGCTCTGGGATCTGCCCAGAGGGCTCCTCTGCTCAGTCCTTCCTGCTCCTGCCCCGGTGATTTGCGCCCATCCCCGACTGCGTGCTCCCAGCTGCGTCTGTCACCCTCAGCCACCCCAGCGCAAGCCCAGCACCTCGCCCGTCTGCCCGACCATGGGGCGCCCCTTTGCCAGGCCTGCTGTGCCCGTGGGAGGGAAGATGGCACTTTTGAACAGAGAGCCTTGGCAGGCAGAGGAGATTGCCTGGAAGACTCAAAGGGAGGGGAACGGACTGCTGCAGTCATCGTGAAGTTCAAAGGCAGCAACAGTGAAGGCGTTGCTCCTAACCTTCCCTTCGTTTGGTGCCAGTAGTCTTTGCCTGGGACAGAAACCTGGCCGGCACATGACTGTGAGGGGTGGGGAAGGGGAGGAGAAGGAAGCATTTAAGGTGTGACTCCTCTGCCCCCGTGCCAGATCCCCAGGTCTGTGTGATCCGTCCGAGAAGTGCTCTGCGCATTCTCCCCGCAGCCTTATGAAAAGATCCGCCACAGCCCCAGCTGGAAACACGTAGGCTCGGCCTTGGTGTTCACTTGGAACTATATGGTCCTTGTCCCCAACTCCTCTGCATCTAGCCCTGTTGTGATGGTCTGCCTCACTGCAAACCTTTCTTCTGTAAGGACGTTGCTCTGGTAGTCCCCCTGCCATCCATCCCACAGCACAGTCCTGAGCAAGGAGCAGTGCCATATCCCTCTGTTTTCAGGCCTGTGGACCAACCTCTGCCTCTCAGGGCAGGGATCTTGACACTTTATGGATGTAAAATCTTTCCTTCACAACGATTTCAAGTATGATTCCCGTAATGATAAGGTTTTCTAAGGCTCAGAGAGGTTAAGTAGCTTGCCCAAAATCACACAGCCAGTAAGTGGTAAAGCCAGGCTTCAAATGCTTGACAGTCTGTCTCCTATGTTGAAAACGGCAGTTACACGGAACCTATGCTGCAGCCTCCCTTGTCCCCCTGTAGATGACATTAGTAAGAGGATAACAGCACTCCGCTCCGCGGATTGAAGTCACCCTCAGAAGCTTTCTTAACACAGTGCTCCGGCTAGCCATTACCAATTAAATGCAGCTGGCACATGAGAGGAAACTTATTTACCATCCTTGCTACCAGTCATGCTGTTTCACATGTAGAGGAATGGCGTCATTGAGTTTGATGAGCCAGGAAGCTGAAGCCACTGTTGTCCAACACGCCTTTTCCCCCATGTTTTTTAGCCCTGTGTTCTTTCGAGAGGGATTTAAGGCTTGTTCTGGTGCTCCAGATCAAAGCAGAGGAACCCATGGAGAGGGAGGAGGGAAGGGTGACAGGGTAACCACACAGGAGAACATTCCCTGGCTCACCATGCAGGATCCTCCCAAGAGCTCCCAAAGAAAGGTGCTGCCTCCCAGCTCCCTGGCTCTGGGCAGCCCAGGTCCCCTTCAGTGAAACCTGATGCCAATCAGGCCTGCTGAGCCTTCTCCTTTGGCCACCTAACGCCAGACCAGGAGGAGGTAAAACGGATTCTGGCAAGGACAGAGGACTGGCCCCTGTTGCTAAAGCATGCCAGCCCACGGTGGGTTCCCGGAAAGGTACTGTGGAGGTCCTGGGGAGCGCTCCAGGGACCCCTGGAGTTTGCATGCTTCAGGGCACGTGGCTGCGGGTGTGGAGTGCAGGCGTGCGCCAGGACACCGCGTGCGCTCATCTCCTCTCCCCGTCTCCCTCGTGCTCCCCACGGCTGCGTCTGAGCGCACGTGCCGGCGCAGCCCTCATGTGATGCGCACGCTGGTATCTGTAAGAGGAAACGCAGAGCACAGCAGACACAGCACTAGTGTGGGGGCTCAGCCAAGGGAAACGGCGCGGCGGGGCGGGGCGGGGCGGGGCTGCGCACCCGAGTGGGAACCGCGGCCCTTAACCCGAGGTTTCCGCAGAGAGAATTAAGGGAGACGTAGCAACAGACCCGCGTATTCATAAGCTCGTGTCACAGAGAGGTCGCTGGAGGGCCTTTGCCCAACCACCATTCCGTTTCAGGAAATGCTGTCTGACTCCAAAGTTAGCACAACAAAGCTGTCGCCGATCCCTAGACGCGTAAATCAGGGCTGCAGCTGAAAGCGAGCAACTTGCCCGTCAGCGCTTAGGTTCCCGCTCTGATTGGTTGCTGTGCTGCGGCCCGGCTGTCTCGAGGTTCGAGGTGCAGAAAGAGAGGAAACGCCAGACATGGGGGCTGCGTGGATTCTCGAAGCCAATTTCGTGCACAGTCTTGGCCTCAGGATTCAGTAAGTTGGGACCGTGGTGTCCAGGATCAGGACACACATTTGAGGGAGTCTGATGGGCTCTGTCACCTGCCCTTGTGATTAGACCTGGGTTATTTATAGTCCCCTGTTTGCTTTACAAGCCCTTGGTCAAGTGATTCAGGCCAGCGTGATGCAAATGTGCTGCACGTGTGCGGGGCAGGGTGCGTGTGTCTGTGTTGGGAGGCTTGTTCAATGACTTCATTCATTCTGTGATTCTCTTGGAAGCTAGATATTGTAAATAAATCACTCAAATTCCCGCTATATTCCAGTATGCAAGGAGAGAGTTGCTTACTTACTGTGTGTATCCGGTGCCCACCTAGAGAGAAAGATGGAGAGTGAACACGGCCCACGGAGGCCTGGGAGAGGATGAGACGTGAGGAATCCGTGTGCAATCCTGCCACATGGCCGGCCAGGAGTTGGTGGGCAATGTGGCCCCTGCAGTGAGCTCCTCCATCTGATGGGACAGTGTTATTGTGTGACTTACAATAACCTGGATGAGATTCTGCTATGATGCCCTGTACTTTGCATGAAAGTCATTTGTTAGTTTACCGGTGGTCAAGGAAAGAACACTGGATCAAGAAGTTGTCCTGATGTCTCTTATTGCCCCTCACTGCCTTTCTCCATGTGTAAGAGGGTTCCTAACTTTTCTGGGCCTTAGCTGGCTCATCAATATATACGTATATACATACACACACACACATATATGTATTCATATCACGCACACATAAAAACCAATTGCAACTATTACTAAGTGAAATCATTGACGGATTAGAAATTAAAGATTAAGAAATTTATATATACTTGTATGATGTAAGCACATTATTGATGTTTGTTGGGAACTGTGACTGTAGCTGATTACCATTAATGCTAGAAGTCCAAGTCTCTAATGATCAACATTTCTAAATATTATTTTTTTTAGGAAATTAGTCAGTGGCCAGTAAACTTATAAAGTGTGAGTAAAACATTAGCCTTGTAAATCCTACTCTTGAACTTCCAGGGCAAAGGCATTTGCTCTCATGCTTGGGAGGAGTAGAACCCAGCGTTTATGGGCATGGACTTTGAAGTCAGATAAACCTGAGTTTAAATTCTGTTTCTACTGCTAATAGCTGTGTGACCTGGGGCAGGTAACTTAACCTCTCTGAGCCTAAATTTCCTTATCTATGAAAAGGAGATAATAAAGATAAGCTTGTGGGTGTTTGTGACTGGATACTGTCCACTGGATGGTGCCATGTCTGATTGTGACTTTTTGCAACCACAGGGAACAAGCCAGCCCCTTGAGGATGGTGGAATAGAAACATGCCAACAACTCAGGTTCCTGACGACATTGTTGAGCCACTGAATTACTGAATTAACCAACCTTGAAACCACTCAACTTCCAGACTTCTTGATATCAGACATAATATGACCCCTTATTGGTTTAAGCCAATTGAATTGGTGTTACTTGCAGCCAAAGGCTTCCTAATTAACACAACCAAAAATAGAATACCTTCATCTTAAATAAAATTTAAGACTTTTCTATAACCCAAACCATGAACTATGTAGAAAATTTTGCTAAATATGGTAAAATTTGGACCAAATCCAAGGAAGATGCCTAGGTAACATTTAGGAGATAACAACTGAAGGGAGTCTCGAAGGATGCCCTTGCAAGGAGAGGGACCGCAAAGGCAGCTCTCCTCGCTTTTGCATCAGGAAGCCCTGAGAAGGTCTGGATCAGGAGAGCACACGTCCCGAGGTTTTCAGGGCATTTTGCTCCTGCGTTTTGTGTGTGGCGAGACTGGACCAGAGTGAGGGAAGATTCTTGTTAAGGATGTTTCCCAAAAGGCTGTTGCAGTAGTCCAGTGAGAAATGATGCGGGCTTGCATTACTCTGTGCCAGTGAGAACACAGGAGAAGGAGATTTGAAGGTTCGGTGCATTGAGCAAGAATGTAATCTAAGTTTTAAAATGAATACCAGAAAATAACATAGCACAGAAGCCAAAGGGGGAGAGAAGAGAGAGTGTCAAGAAGGAAGTAATGACCACCACCATCACCACCACCAATAATAATATCAGTGACCAAATAGTGAGGGCTTGCCATGGGCCAGGTACTGTCGGCCAGTTTACATGTATTATTCTATTTAATCCTCACAAGAAACTTCTGACAGAGGCCCTCATGTTGTCCCCATTTTCTGATGAGGGAACCTACATGCCAGAAAGTTCAAATCTCTCTGCTCCTCAGAGTGGACCCAGGATTCAGGGTCTGAGGCCTCCTGAAGGCTGTTTGTAATGCCTATACGCAGTGATACAGAATGCCAAGCAGGAAAGAAAGCTATTGGACTGGGCAATTAGGAAGACATTGGTGAGAGAAGTTTCAGGTAAAGGAATGTCGAAGTGTGAAAGGAAAGTGAGAGAGGGCAGTTGGTAAAGGGAACAGTCTTTGAAGAAGCCTCCGCCTGGAGATAGAGTGTTTTAGCCTAGAGGGAAGAGAAGGTCATAAAAAGATATTTTTTCCATTGGGTATCCTGAGAATTGCTACTGTATCTATTAGTCATAATTACAGTGGTTTGGGAATTACATATAGAAAGAGTTCACCCTGATGCCACTTAGAAATCAAAATACTTTTAACCCCCAAAGCAAATTTTTCTCTCCTTCGTATTGAATGGTAAATAAGAGATCCAGCAGTTGTAAGTCTGGTTAGAATGGGAAGTCAAGACAGCTACGGGTCAGTAGAACTTGGAATGACAGCCTCCCGCTCCCTCTAGATGTTGAATGACCATCCTCTGGTTAACCAAACAATCATTTAATAAAATTGATAGTATCTAATCAAAATGGAGAGGCGCTCAAACACTAGCCCAGCGATGATTTACACATACGAGATCGCTGTTGTGGGGTGGACTGTTTTTGGCAACACCTTCTAGTTGAACCAGACTCCGTGTTTGTTAGAAAAGCATTCTGGCTGGGTTGCTGGCTCTGTGAGCCAATCACAAATGCCAAAATTGCTGGCAAATTGCTTTGGGTGTAAATGCCAACTCTCTTCTAGGACTTCGGAGAAGTTGAAATCCTCTTTGTACTCCTAGCTCTGCTTCTGACCCTCAGGAGACTGTCCAGTCAGTCAGGGGAAAAGGGGAGGGATGGTCACTTTCCCCTCTTCTTAGGATTAGATTAAGGAGAGAGATTAGAGACTGAGTTATTACAACTGCTTGTTTGCAGATGGTTAATTGAATCTGATGATGATGAAAATGATTCCTCGGACTGTGTGCTCCCAGTAGGAACCTCTATACTTCTGTAGCCCTCCTTCTCCCTAATCTGGAAACACTCCATGAAGAAGTGGAGGGCAAGTTGAGGGCATACCTTCCAATTAAACAGGAGGTTTCAACATGATGATGTAAATAACTAAATAATTATACTTCCCCAAGGTGTTGTTAAACTTGTCCCTTAAGGAAAAGGCAAACTTTTAGTTTCTTTGTTGATGAAACAAATTTTGCTTTAGCAAGCAAGCTTCTTAAGGCCAGAGACGAGGTCTTTTGGATCTTTCATAACTATAATAATCATTATTGCTGCTCATGAAGTATTTCCAGTTCTCTCCCCTTCTGGGCACGTGGTAGGATTCCACTTCCTGTTCCCTTGTGGGTGGGTGGGGCCCTGAGACTGGTCTGGCCAATGAGTTCTGATAGAAAACTACACATGTCACTTCTGTGCTGGAGAATTTAGTCTCCTGTTTGAGATCCTTTAGAGTTTTCTTTTCTCTCTGGCATGGCAACCAGTAATATTCAAGATGGTGTCTGCTTTACCCACCTGGATACATGAATATTTGTGAAGAACAGCCCCCCATCCCACACCAACTCCCCAAAACATGTGGTATGAATGAGAAATAAGCTTTGGTACTTTTAAGCCACCAAAAGTTTGGAATTGTTTGTTACTACAGCATAATCCTGACTAATAAAATGTAAGACCTGACCTATATTTCAAGCATATGTTACATCTGTGTTATTTAATTGACTCTTAGGGCCCTAGACTATTAGCACCTTGAAGGCAGACATGGCATGGTATCATTTTGTGTTTCTGGCATCTAGCAGAGACACACAGTGTTTCTTAATGAAAGTTATCATAGGAATGCCTGGATACCTGAAGAGATGGAGAAACGTGAAGAGAATGAGGAACCAAAATCCAATGTTTCTCCTAAATTTTATTTAAGCGAACAAGTTCAGCTTCTTCTCTTATTAAGCTAACAGGTTAAGCCCTCAAAAGAAGAGCTTTCAAAACTAAAACTTCACCAAATATATTTCCTCTGTCCTTGCGCAGTCTCTGCAGCCTCTAGGGAAATCATAGTAAGTCACAGAAAAATAATCTTTGGTCGGGGGAAGAGAGAGAGAGAGAGAAACTGGTTACCGCATGGTGGAGAAGGAGCTGTGTTCAAAACAAGGTGTTATTTCTCTTTTGGTTAAAGGGGAAGTTTTCAAGATCCATTCTGGAGATAGAAGTGGTCTAGTCTTATGGATGGTGGCCTCAAATATTTCATCTCAAATATTTACCACTCGCAGCCACCTAATAACTTGTTATAATTCATTTTTCCGTATTTCAATCAGATTAAGTTTATCAGGATCACTAATTTGGTTGATTAGAAGAATGAAATAATCAATAACACCGTATGGAATGGCTATATTTCTAGCCAAAAGTTAAGAGTCATTTTAAAATGCACAGTTTCTATTGAGCTTTCTGAAATATTGAAAGTAACTTGAAGGTTCCTCATTACTCTTTGAGTAATAGCCTAGAAACTACTGGGGCTCACTCCCTCTCTTTATTCAGACCCCTGACTCTGCTACCTAACATAGCCAATAACCTCACCCCCGGACATACCACCTTTATTCTTCCTGTAGAATTTATGACCTAAATCATGCTGGCTATTTTACTTGTTTACTTGGGTATTGTCTAGTTTTCCCCACTAGAGAGTGAGCTGCAGGAGGGCAGGAGGGTCATCTCTCCTGTTCTCTGCTTTAATGCTGGCACCTAAAACAGAGCCTGGCTCACATTCACCACTCAATACCTGCTTGTTCAATGAATGAACAAATGAATGAGTGAATGAATCCATCTCCCAATGAATTGCTTGAATCACGGAATTCGTATATTGATAGAAGTGGAAGGAAACCTAGAGTTCTCCAGTCCAAAGCCTTATAGCACACTGTGGGTCATGCCTAGGATCACACACAGGTTTGTGGTAGAGCCAGGACCATGACTCACAGTCCAGAGTTATTTCCGTTTCGACATGCAAATGCCTACTATGCAGCTGCTGGAGAGTGGGTGGGAGGAAGGTGAAAACACCTGGAATGGATAAGGGAAATGTTGGGAAGAGAAACCACCAATGCCTTCAGCTTGTCCCATCTTCCCATTGCTGCCTAACAGGCCGATTAGTGAAGGTGGTGATGAAAGGGGAGGGAAAGACAGGATGTGGGGTGGGGCACCAAGTGGAGATGGGGATTAAGAAAAAAGCTGTACTTTTTTTTTTCCTTTCCATCATAAACTTAGCATGTCTTCCCCTCTCCTTGTGGCTCTTTTTAAAATTATGAGGCACCGAGTACTTTAAATGGGCTTTCTGTTATGTCATAAATATTCAGACTGCCGATGGTAATTGTTCCCTGTGATTAATTCTGCTTACTCGGGAAAGTTGTGCAAGGTTTTCACTGGAGGGTATGTCTTTTATGTTTTAATGTTACTCATGTATAATGCAATTTGTCCTCAACTGCAGTTGAGACAGTGAAGTTAGGTTGAGGGCTTTTGGGGTCCTTTTTCTTATGACAATGTTTGGAATTACTTAAATTGGATGGTTTGTGCTACCCCTCCCTGGGCTGAGATGAAGGTAATTGATGGGGCTCAGGGCCAGAAGTTCCTACTGGCCGTTCCGGTCGTATTGGTCTGGGGTTAATGGACAAAAGCGCCATGTTGAAAGTTACAGCATTTTCCTTTGCTTCCATTTTAATGATACTTGCCTGCCAGTGTTTTCTCTTTGAAGAACAATTTAATAAACAGTCACTGGCGTTTCATGTTGAGGGCAAGATTTGTAATGGCATTCATCTCTCCGGGAGTTCTTCCTCAGCATGTGATTGGATCAAGCCCTTTGCAATGAATACGGGTTAAGTGCTGGTGGCTCCGAATGTACCAGGGGTCCCCCCTGCACAGGATGAAAATGGGCTGGGGGTGGGGGGTGGGGGACGATTTTCAGGATGATTCTGGACTCTGCTTAAATTTCTCTTTCAAAATATTTTCCAAGGAAGTCAAATCTGAGCCTGCAATTACACTGAAGACACTTAAAGGGAAGACTGAGGGGGCAGTGGGCACACCAAGTTCTGGAATGTGATATTTAGCGAGCTCTGTATTTGGGGATAAGAAGGAAGCTGAACAGCCAAGGGTTTTCCTTGTTGAAGATGGCAATGGAAGCTCTTAGGCTTGACGAGGAAGATTATCATCAAGTGGTGCTTATTAAGCGCCCACATGGGAAGACAGCGTTCTGGGTGCTATGTAAAGCAAGCCCAGGCAAGGAGTTGGGTTGTGTGTGTCTATTTTTGATTAAAATCACATGTAAATTTATACAGCCAATTAGGATGGGCCTCAGGCTCCAGGGAAGGTGCTGTGCAGGTCTGGGTAGGGCTGATCCTGGGCGTCCACAATGAGAAGTGAGGAGCTTGACAGTTTTCTGGCTTCTCCTGTTCTGTAATTCACAACAACAGTGGTGGTCTGGAAACAGCTCCCTGGAGAGGGACGAGCCCCCGAGGGAGACTGCGGCGTGACACAGGGCCATGGGTCGAAAAGACAGCTGTCATTCGTCTACATGAGTGGTGCCGTAGGGACCCACACAGCTAGTCTCAAAGACCGCTGCAATGACCATTTCTGTGGGATCAGAGGTTGGCAACATCTCAAATGTGGCAAGCTGGTTTACTTATTCTTTTTTCTTTTGATGTGCCAGGATTGAAGAGAAAGTGGTAACCAGACATCACTGTTTGGGCTCCTCTGAGAGCAGAGGGTGTGACTTTTAATAGAGGGGAGGGCTGGCTGTGGCCAACACACGGGTGCTTCCGGGAAGAGGTGGTGATGGGCACCCTGTGGTGGTAATTCACCCACATGGTTGATAGTGGCCATTCCTGTGGCTGTTGACACGTAACATATGTTTCTACGTCCTGTTTATCTTTTAAAAAATTCCCACAACAACGAAAAGATATTCTAAGCTTTAGCCAGTGATATGCTTATTATGTAATAATATAAAACTTACAGTGATTACAGAATAATTAGTATGGCCCCTTAGAGGTGGTGGAAATGAGTTTTGACTTGCGGGTATAAAAGCAGAGGTGGCCAGTGCATGTTGGGGATGGAGCTGGAGCTGTCCAAGATCTCCTGAAATAGCTTTAGAGTCAGCCTTGAGGTTGTGCAAACAACCCGGCTCTTACCTAGCTGCCACATACCCTCGAGGCTGGCGCTTCCTCTGGCTTAGCCAGACACAATATTAGAAATAGAGTACGGAATTAGGGTCAGGTCGACCTAACCTTCCCCCATTCTCCAACCTCTACCCGCTCATCCATTTTTATGCCTAAGACGACACATTGAGATTATCCTTCAAGACTCCAATTAAGTGGAAGAGGAATGGTTTTCCTTCTCTTTTTGTGGGGAAGAATTAATTCTAATTCTGGTGGATTCTTTTTTGTGTGTGTGAGGAAGATCAGCCCTGAGCTAACATCCACGCCAATCCTCCTCTCTTTTTTGCTGAGGAAGACTGGCCCTCGGCTAACATCTGTACCCATCTTCCTCCACTTTATATGGGACGCCGCCACAGCATGGCCTGACAAGCGGTGCTTCGGTGCGTGCCCGGGATCCGAACCCGGGCTGCCAGCAGCGGAGTACACGCACTTAACCGCTATGCCACCGGGCCAGCCCTGGTGGATTCCTCTATAGCAATATTGTGTGATAAGTTCATGAGCCACTTGTGATATATGGAAGACAGGATTGTTGAATGGGGAAGCTCTTAGTAGAGTCATAAAGGGCTGAGTTTTCATGGCAAAGATGACGTCATTGGGCCCAGTATAGTGTAGTGGTGGAGAGATGGTTCCAGAACTATTCACCCAGGTTCCAATCCTAGCTCTGCCATTTACTAGCTGTGTGACCTTAAGCAAGTTGCTAGACTTCTTTATGCCTCCATTTCTGCATCTGTGAAATGGGCGTGCTATTAGAATGTACAGTAGGTTGTGATGAGGGCTAAGTTATTGTAAAGATTAATAAGTGTAATATGCAGTAAACACTGGCACAGTGCCTGCACGTGCAAATACTTGATAAATGCTACTATTATTCCTTCTCAATTCAGAACCTCAAATAGGTATACTTCCTTCCTTCTCTCTCAGCCCTATTGGCTAAAGTCAACCATAACATAGATAAATCTACATCAGGCCCTGACACTCTGCCCGAAGGAGTTGCATTTACTGGGTTTACTAACAAAATGATCAGTACAAAACCTCATGCCATTCATACAAACAACCAAGCCAGCAAATAAACACGTTTGTTGAGAAGCCCTGTGGACGTCCTCTTCCTCCAGGACAGCCTTCCCATTCCACGTCAGGTGAATAAAGTCAATGGGGAAAAAATATAGATCTCCATATTTGTCCAGTCAATTGGAAAAGGCATGAGTTATTCAGATTTATTGAAGAAACTGGTAGCTCTTAAATATAGATGTGCATCTGAAACAGCAGAAAAACTGAATAAAAATACCAATATCTGGGTATCATCCCTGAGTGTGTCCACAATGTGGCCTGGCATCTGTAACATGTTGTTTAGGTATTTCTGAGGCATAACCAGGTGAGAACCACTGATCTGAGCAATCTTAAACCTAACAAATGAGTACACAGCCCACACTGGGTTAGTTCAGCAGATCTGAAAAAATACTACAGGACCTACTTTCACATTGAAAGAAATTCTTCCTGTTGGTACATCTCATTATAAAATTAATGATTTTCCTCTATCTCTGGTGAGGGATATTTGACAAAAGAAGTTTTCAAGAAATCGGGTATTGAGTAGTGATGGAAACTGAAGTCTCATCTAGGCATTGCATACATGACTCTTCTTATCAATCTGGATTCACATGTTAATTACATTGGAAGTCAAAAGCGTCCCAGCACAGTACAACACACTCAATAAATATTAATTGAAGATGAGCAGCAGAAACAATATAGGTAAGTTTGCAATTGCCACTGAGCTCTGAACGTTCAGAAACGTTTCCACGGGGTACCAGGGCCCCCCACATTGCGCTGCTCCAAGGGGCTGTTCGCTTAGTGTAGAGCGAGGACTGCCCCTGACGAAGAAGGACTTGCTCGCCCTGCAGGAAGGGGCCACATGCTCCTGCTCAGCACATCCCTGTCCTCACCTAGCTGGAGTCGGAGGTCCAGCAGGGTTGCTCTCACTCACCTCCTCCTCTCCCAACCTCCCTCCCGTCCTCCGGCCTCATAAACTTCAGTAGGAAACTAACCTGTACTACACACTGTCTCCTTTCAGAGTTCCCAATTCATCAACGTACAGTTATTAGAAAAGTTCAGTCAATCAAAAGATCGTTCCTTGACCCTGGGAATGAATAGGATAGTTTTATGTCATTAAACCCAACAACTAAGAGCCTCTTTATGAGAGGAACTTCTTTGGGAGGTGACGCCCCTGTCCATGTGAGAGTCCTGGCTCCTCATAGGGTTCTTCCGGCGCCTTCCAGGCAGTTCGCCCCAGTTAGTTGGAGGCCGCCACCCTCATTAGGTCATGTTTACTGAAGGTGCTTGTTTTCTGTCTCTCCATTCAGTCGGTTACAGGACACCAACAGGACAAAGCGTGTTGTAACTGACCACCAATGGAGCTGGCTCTGTTCAGGGATTACGGTTGCCTTGGCAACCAGCTTTGCTGAACTCACCACAGCAAACATGGAATGAATGGCTGGGTCAACACCCCAGATAAAAAGAGGGTTATGCAACTGTTTGCTGAACCCTTGGCAGGATTTTTTTTCTGGACATTTCCAGAATATTCCCATATTCATAAATTCCAAATGAAGAATTCTAATTTAAACCCATAACAAGTATTTCCATTGTTTGCAGAAAAGAGCTGCTGCTTTTGGAAATATAAATTAAGGTCTGGAGAAGACTTGAACTGGGTGTTTCATCAGTTTCCGTAACGGCTAGAAAGCGTATTTAATGATAAGCTTTCCCTAGACAGGAAACCAGGGAGGCCACTCATGTATTTCTAATGATCTACATAAATAATTTCTTCTACTTAGATTCCAAACTTCAGTCATTAAATGGTTTTACCCTCATCTCAGCTAAATAGAGTCTTGAAAACAAATTTCAAAATGCAGAAATAGGTTTTTGAAAAAAAATTCAGAGACAGGACGGAGTCTCTATTTGTGGAAAAGCAAACTGGCAAAGAGGCAATTTATTTAAGACAGTGAGGACAAAGGAGCAAGGTCCTGGGTTCTCCTAGTTCCCCAAACCATTTAATTCTATGCAAACAATTAAATAGTAATATAATCCAGGTTTCCAGAGTAGTTTATGTTTATTTCTGTCTCTGACTGGAAGAAAAATATCTCAGCGAGTAAGATAGTAACAGTTGCTATGACTTCTACCTGGCTGGTTGACACAGTTTTCCTCAGGGTTTTTCTTCTCTATATTTTCCCCATTCGTGAATTTTTCATACTCTCTGAGTTCTGACTCCTTTTTTTCCCAGTTTTATCTGGTCTGGCGTTTTATACAAAGTAGGCACTAAGAGCTGTTGTTTGTCTTCTGAAACAGCTCATTTCAGATGCCTGAGTTAAGGTCTGTCTTCCTTTTCTCCTATTTTTTCCTCAAGGCCCAGGTGGCATCTGACACTGGCCACATTTCTTTAAACTGAGGTTGTACCATCCTAAATAGTGATCACTTTGTTCTGTCTTTAACATCCACCTGCGAGAGGGGGACCAATGAAATATCTTGAAGACTTCTTTTATTTTCACTTCTTTTTTATTGCTCGTGGCCCAGATAAATTGTTTTAGATTGAGTGTTAGGTGTCTCAAGGTCGTTAATAACCAAATAACTTCAAGATGTCTTCCTTTTTATTCTGCTATTATTTCTCATTTTTATCTTGGATACAGCCTGTGCTTTCTGGAAAATTCTGGAGAAAAATAATGAACATAAGTACAAAAGAATATGTATTTTTTTGAAGCAAATGTTTTTAAATAGTACTTACTATTATGTTTAACTTTTTATTTTGCAATAATTATAGATTCACAGGAAGTTCCAAAAAATGTATGGGAAGGTTTGGTGCCCCTTCACCCAATCTCCCTCAAAGTTAACATCTTGCATGACTGTAGTATAATATCAAAACCAGGAAATTGACATTGGTACAATCCAGAGTTTATTAAAATATCACCAATTATACGTGCACTCATGTGTGTGTATGTGTGTGTAGTTCTTTAAACTCAGCTTTGTGTAGTTTTGTGTCGCTTTGTGTAACTACCACCACAAGCAGGATACATGATTGTAACATCACCACAAGGCTCCTTTGATAGTCACATCCACTCCCTCCTCACCTCTGGGCAAACACTAATCTGTTCTAATCTCTATAATTAAATGATTTCACTATTATATGAATGGAATCATGCAATATGTATCCTTTTGGGATTGACTTTTTCACTCACTCAGCATAATTTCCTTAAAATTCACCCAGCTTGTTGCATATATCAGTAGTCCATTCCTTTTTATTGCTGAGTAGTATTCCGTGATATTTTCGTACCACAATTTGTTTAACCATTCACCCATTGAAGGACATTTAGATCATTTCCACTTTTGGACTCTTATGAATATAGCTGCTTATAAATCTTGTACAAGTTTCTGTATGAAAATAAGTTTTTATTTCTCTGGGATAAAAGCCCAAGAGAGCAATTGCTGGGTTGCATGGTGTCCATTTTTAGTTTTAAAAGAAATTCCAAACTATCTTCCAGAATGGTTGTGCCATTTACATTCCCACCAGCAATGTATGAGTAATCCATTTTCTCCATATCCTTACCAGCATTTGGTGTTGTAGCTATTTTTTTTTATTTTACCCATTCTAATAGATGTATAGTGATATATCATTGTGGTTTTGAGTTTGGCTAATGGCTAATGATGTTGAACATCTTTTTATGGGCCTATTTTCTATCTATATATCCTCTTCAGTGAAAAATCTGTGCATGTCTTTTGCTCATTTTATAATTGGATGTTTTTTAATGTTGAGTTTTGAGAGTTCTTTATATATTTTATATATGAGTCCTCTGTTGGATATGTGATTTGCAGATATTTTCTCCAGGTTATAATTTGTCTTTTCATCTTCTTAACAGGGTTCTTCACAGAGCAAAGTTTTAAAATTTTGATAAGGTCCAATTTATAAATTTTTCCTTTTATGGATCATGCTTTTGGTGTCAAGTCTAAGAAATCTTTGCCTAGTCCTATGTCCTAAAGATTTTCTCCTATTTTTTTCCTAAGACTTTTATATTTCTACAATTTGTGTTTAAGTCCATGATGCCTTTTGAGTTAATTTTTATATAAGGAATGAGATTTAGATTGTGGTTTATTTTTTTTTCCTCTATGTGTGTCCAATTTTCTAATACCTTCTTTTCTTTTTGGAAAGGCTGTCTTTTATTGAACTTTTTTTGCTCCTTTTTCAAAAATTAAGTGGGCATGTTTGTGTAGGCCTATTTCTGGGTTCTCTATTCTGTTCTGATCTATGTAACTATCACTCCTCCTGTATCCCACTGTCTGGATTATTGTAGCTCTATAGTAAGCCTCGATATCAGGAAGAGTGATTCCTCCTCCTTTATTCTTGTTTTCAAAGTTGTTTTGGCCATTTTAGAGCCTTTCCCTTTCCATATAAGTTTTAAAATAAGCTTGTCTATTTATATAAAATTTTTTTTTGAGATTTTGACAGGAGTTGAATTATACCTGTAGATCACTTTGGGGAGAACTGAAAACTTGGCTATGTTGAGTCTTCCAATCCATCAGAGATAGTATGCCTCTCTAATTATTTAGGTCTTATATATATATATTTTTTTTGCTGAGGAAGATTCACCCTGTGATAACATCTGCTGCCAATCCTCCTCTTTTTTTGCTTGAGGAAGATTAGCCCTGAGATAATATCTGTGCCAGTCTTCCTCTATTTTGTATGTGTGTTGCCGCCACAGCATGGCTGGTGAGTGATGTTGGTTTGCACCTGGGATCCAAACCCATGAACTGGGGCCACCGAAGCAGAGTGTGCAGAACCACTCGGCCAGTTGTATGATTTCTTTAAATGAACATTTGTAATTTTCAGCATAAAGATCTTTTACATGTTTTGCTAGTTTTATACCTAAGTATTTAAATTTTTTTGGAGCAATTACAAATGGTATTGCACTTTTTATTTCATTTTGAACTTGTCCATTGTTAGTAGACAGTAGTATAGAAATAAAGTTGATTTCTGTGTGTTGATCTTGTATCCGGTGACCTTAATGAGCTCATTTATTTGTTCTAGAAGTCTTTTGTAGATTCTTTGAGGTTTTCCAATCATCTCATCTGCAATAGAGGAAGTTTTATTTTTTCCATTCCAATCTATATGCCTTTTCTTTCTTCTCCTTGCCTTATTGCACTAGCTATATCTTTCATTACTATGTTGAATAAGACTGGTGAAAGCAGATATCCTTGCCTTGTTCCTGATCTTGGAGGGAAAACATTCAGTCTTTCACCATTAAGCATGATGTTTGCTGTAGGATTTTTGTAGATGCTCTTTATGAGGTTGACAAAATTTCCCTTTATTCCTAATTTATTGAGAGTTTTTATCATAACTGAGTGTTAAATTTTGTCAAATGCTCTTTTCATATCAATTGATATGATCATGTGATTTTTCTTCTTTAACTTATTAATATGTTGAATTACATTGATCACTTTTCAAATATCAAACCAGCCTTGCATACCTGAAAGAAATCTCACTTGATTGTAGTATACTATTGTTTTTATACATTGCTAGATTTGATTTGCTAATATTTTGTGGAGGATTTTGTGTTTAAACTTATGAGATCTGCTCATCCGTAGGTTCCCTTTTTTGTCCTTCCTGCATTTGTCTGATTTTTGTATCAGGGTAATACTGACCTCATAAAATGAGTTGGGAAGTGTTCCCTCCTCTTCAATTTTCTGGAGGAGATAGTGTAAAATTGGTGTGAATTCTTCTTTTAATGTTTGGTAAAAGTCTTCAGTGAAACTATTTTTCAGGAGCTTTGAAATTACAAATTCAGTCCCTTTTATTGTTATAGGACTATTCAAATTATCTACTTCATCTGGGCTGAGATATGATAGTTTGTGTTTTTTGAGGAATTGGTCTATTTCTTCTAAATTGTTAAATTTTTTATCATAAAGTTGTTCATGGTATTCCTTTATTATCCTTTTAATGGTTGCAAGATCTGTTGTGGTTTTCCCTATTTCATTACTGACATTGGTGATTTGTGTCTTCTCTCTTTTTATCTTTGTCTGTCTTGCTAGAAATTGGGTTTTTCCCGAAGAGCTAGCTTTTATTTCATTAATTTTCTCTATTGTTTTAAATTTCATTTATTTCTGCTCTTAGCTAGCTTTTATTTCATTAATTTTCTCTATTGTTTTAAATTTCATTTATTTCTGCTCTTATTTTTACTGTTTCCTTTCCTCTGTTTTGGGTTTATTTTGCTTTTCTATTTCTAGTTTCTTGAGATTGGAACTTAGATTCTTGATTTGACCTTTCCTCTTTTCTAATGTAAGCATTCAGGGTTATAAATTTCCCTCTCAGCACAGTTTTAGATGCATCTCCCAAATTTTGGTATGTTGTATTTTCATTTTCATTCAGTTCTATGTACTTAAAAAAATTTCCTTTGAGAACTTTTCTTTGAGCCATGGATTATTTAGAAGTGTGTTGTTTAATTGACACATTTGAAGATTTTCCCGTTGTCTTTCTTTATTGATTTCTAGTTTAATTCTGTTATGGTCAGGAATATACTCTATATGATTTCAATTCTTTTACATTTATTAAATTTGTATTATAAATCATGATATGGTCTATCTTGGTGAATGTTCTATGGACTCTTGAAAATAATTTTTATTCTGCTGCTGTTGGGTGGAAGGTTCTATAAGTGTCAGTCAGACCCTGTTGGTTGATGGTATTATTGAGTTCTGTTTCCTTACTAGTGTTCTGTCTAGTAGTTCTATCAGTTGCTGATAGTGGGATGTGGAAGTCTCCAACTATAATTGAGGATTTGTCTATTTTTCCTTTCAGATCTGTTAGTTTTTGTTTCATGTATTTTGAAGCTCTGTTGTTTGGTGCATATAAATTTTTGATTGCTGTATATTCTTGGTGGATTGATTCTTTTATCAATATTTAATGTCCCTCTACAAAGAGACATGTCCCTAGTGATTTTCTTTGCTCTGAAGTCTACTTTATCTGATATTAGTATAGCTACTCCTATTTTTTTGATTAATGCTTGTATCTTTTCCCATCTTTTTACTTCCAGCCTACCTATATTGTTACATTTGAAGTGCATTTCTTGTAGACAGCATGTAGTTGTTCATGTTTTTTAAAACACTCTGCTTATCACTGTCTTTTAATTGGTGTATTTTGATGATTTACATTTAAAGTAATTATTGATGTTAGGACTTAAATCTGCCATTTTATTTTTTATTTTCTGTTTTTTCCCTCTGTTTCTCTTTCCTCTATTTCCTTTTTTTATTGTGGACTTCTTGAACATTTTTTAGAATTCTATTTTGATTTACTTATAATGTTTTTGAGTATCTCATTGGTATAATTTTCTTGTGATTTTACAATATATAAATGTAACTTATCCAGCCTACTGGTATTGAAGATTTACCACTTAGAGTGAAGTATTGAAAACTTGCTTCCATTTAGGTCCCTTTATTCTCCCCACTTTTTAAAATATATTTTAAAATATAATTATCTTCAGTATTTGCTCTACATACATTAAACACCACATAATGGTGATGTGTTACAATTTTTGCTTCAACCATAAAATGTGATTTAAGAATATCACAAGGTGAAGAATAGTCTATTATATTTACTCCTAAATTTTACCCATTTGGATGTTCTTTTTTCCCTTATGAAAGTTCCAGTCTTCTTCTGTTATCATTTCTTTCTATTTGGACTATTCTTCTCATCCATTCTTTAAGGCTAGGTCTGCTAGTAACAAGTTCTATTAGTTTCCCTTCATTTGAGGATGTTTTCATTTCCTCTTCATTTCTAAAAGATGGTTTTGCCAGGTAAAGGAATAACAGTTAACAGTTCTTACCATTTAGCACTTGAACAATATTGTGCCACTTCCTTCTGGCCTCCATGGTTTCAAATGAGAAATCTGCTTTCATTCAATTTGGTGTTCTTCTATAGGTAATACATCATTTCTCTCTGAATGTTATTAAGATTTTTTTCCTTTGTCTTTTGTTTTCAGAAGTTTAATTTTGATGTGTTTTGGTGGCAGTTTCTTTGAGGTTGTGCTGTTTGGGTTTGCCCAACTTCTTGAATCTATTGGTTTAAGCCTTTCACCAAATTTGGGAAGTTTTCAGCCATTATTTCTTCAAATACCTTTTCAGTCTCACATTCTTTCCTCTTGTTCTGACACTTCAATGATATAAAAATTTTAACTTTTATTTTTGTCCCATAGGTTCTAAGGATCCATTCATTATAATTTTTTTAGTTTATTTTCTTTTTGAATAAACTCTATTGATCTGTCTTCAGCTTCACTGATTCAATCCTGTTATCTCAACTTTACCATTGAGTCCATCCAGTGACTTATTTATCTCAGCTATTGTAATTTTCAGTTCTGTAATTTCTACTTGGTTCTTTTTGAAAACTTTTACTTCTTTGCTAAGCTTTTCTATTTTTTTCAAAGTTTTCAAGAAAATTTATAATTGTAGAATCATTTTACAATGGCTACTTTTAAATCCTTGTCAGATAATCCCATCATCTGATTAATCTCAGTATTGGTGTCAGTTGATTATCTTTTTTCATTAAAGTTGTATTTTCCATGGTTCTTCATATAATGAGTGATGTTTGATTGTATCCTGGATATCTTGAGTACTATGTTTAGAGACTTTTAATCTTATTTCAGCTCCTAATGAGCAGTCACCCTACTTAGATTTAGGTCCTGGCCTATTTTTGTGAGCTATAGTTTCATAGAAAATTTAGTTTTCAGACACCTTGCAATGTTATTCTGGTCAACTTCATTCTTCTGGCTCTCCTCAGCTCTTACTTGGTTCCTGTAGGGCTGCCCAATGTAAATGGATAGGTGGTTCTGGAAGCACTGGGCTTTGGTTGTTGCTGCAGCCGATTGAGCCTGCCACTGCCTCTTGTATGAATTGGGGTGAATCTCTCTGCTAAGTCTCTACTGGGCTGCTCTTTTCCTAGTTCTTTGGCCAGAGGGAGAGCAAGTTTTTTTTATTTGTCTATGCCTGTGGGTGATTCAAGGTTGCAGGTCTCTTTGATGCCCAGTCTGTGATATATGGGCTATAGAGAGAAACTACAAGAGACTCACTATGATGTTGTTCCTGAAAGCTTAAGGTCTCTAGCCGGTGTATCTTCTTATTCCACCTCTTGGAATTGTTTTATGATTGTCTGATGAATTAGTTCCAGGATATTTAGTTATATTTACAGAGGAGGAGCAGGGAAAAGTGAGTCTGTGACACCTTGTCCCTGAACTAGACAGAAGTTAGTATTTTTTAAAAGAAGGGGAAAAACCTCTCTTCCCTCTAATAAGAACCATTCATTTTATTTGTTGAAAAATCAAAAAATAAAGACAAGCAAAAAGGAGAAAATAAAAGTGAATACCGATATTCGTACAGATACGTACATTTTTAACATTTCAACATATGCCCTTCCTTATCTCCTTCTGTGCATATGCAGTTATTGAAAAGTTATCAAGTTTTGTACTTACTTTTACACTAATGTATCTTAAATATATTTACAGGTCAATATATAATCTTTTATTTATACTAAGCACTTTTAGTTTGCAAAGAAGACACACAACTAGGTTATGTAAGTGATGAAAGCTAAGGTTAGGATATGGAGGAATCAAGAAAGCTGTCTTTGTAGTTGTTCAGATGTGCTGGGGACCAGACTTCAAGAAAAATTGGGACAATGGCTCATCTGCAAGATACAGGGCCAGCTCAGCGGATCTCCACCTCTGGTGATTTGGTTATTTTATCCCCTTGACACAGAGATCTATAGTTCCCTGCTAATTTCTGCTCTCTTACTATTCCTAAAAGAGAGAATGTTTGGATCAGTTTTTACATCATTTAATATGGAGCATGTGTATTGGACAGACAAAGTCTTAAGCCAAGCCACATGATAGAAAGCTAGCCTCCAAAATGATCGTCTTATACAAGTTCGCCTTGGTCGCTCATGGCTCAGGACCAAGACTAACATGTTGCTACCAGCATAGCAAGATTCGTACAACCCAATATATGACACTTCACATGAAAAAGAACTACCTGTGGTTAATTTTCCCATAAAGGAGTTATAGGAAAGGAGACACATAGAAAGACGCTGACCCATATATTCCAAACACATAGAATATTTGGGTTGGTTTCAGTTTTTTATGGTTATGAATTATACTGCAGCAAACAGCCCTGTGGTTAATCTTTGCACTGTTCTTTCATATACTCAGTGACATGGGTGACTTTCACAGGTCACTGTAATAACAATACAAATCATAATTGCTAATATGACATATAGACCTGCAATAGCTGTCAGTTAAAGAAATTCACTCATTTTGCTATATTTTTGTAGAATTGTTATGCCTGAATATTGTATTATAAATAGTTGAATATATCTCAGTGGAACTAAAGATCATTAAAGTCAAAGTGATGTATCCAGAGGCAGATGATTGGATTGGTGAACAATCTAGGGGCAGATTCCAGGTCTGGTGGCTCCTACTCCAGGTGTCTTTCCACTATACCTTGCTGCATTTCTCTTAGAAAAAAGTATTCTCAGAAGAGCCAGAGTATAATACTGTATAAAAATCTTTCCTATTTATACATTTTAGGAAGAATTTCAACAACAAAGGTAAAACAAAAATAGAGTTTTTCTAGTTGATTCTCAAGTAAACAGGAATGAAATTAGACAATTCCATTCCTAAATATTTTGGTAAATTGAAGATTTCCTGTAAATAATGATATTTACTTGGTGTCTGCTGTATACAAGTCTATTGGTCACAGCTTCTTAAGTCCCTGGGAGGTTGTAGGATTCTCCATTTGCTGCATCATTAACTCCCCTGGTCATATATATCTAGGAGGCCTCAGGGATCTCATGACGATGGTTTCCTCATTTATTCACCCTAAATAATCCACTTTTTGGGAATCTCTGGTACATTGCTTTAGGCATTTGAGCTTAACAAATGAAACAAGATCACTGACATTTCAACATTGTAAATTTGTGTTTAAGGTATATATCCTGAAATAAAGAGAAATAAAAATTTTCTACACATGAGCATATGGTAATAAGAATCAAATAGTTTAGCCAAAATTCTCCTCTGAGAGCTGAAGCGATGATTGATGAAATTTTCACTTCTTATTCGAATGTTTGGTGTTCCACAGAGTTTTAGCTCCTGGATGGTGGGAGAAGGTGAGAAACAGCAATCCAGTTGGACAGAGTAAATAATCAACAGAACATTTGTCAGAGATAGGAGAGGGGATGGGTGAGGAGAAACTAATATGTTCCGAGCCTCTAGTGTGTGCCAGGTACTTTAAATTGTTATCTCACTCACTTCTCGAAACAACCCTTTGGTTCTTCTATTTCCTCATCAGTCCTTTGCATAAATGAGGAAACTGAGGTTTTGAGAGGCTTAGTGATTTCTGAAAGTTCCTTCGCTGATAAGTTACAGGGAGACGATTAAAATCAAGGTCTGTGTATCTCTAGAACTTGCATCTTTCTGTCCACAGTATAAAACTGCTTCTTGAAAGTCTTAGGATTAAAACAGACTGAGTTCTGGAAATCAAGGCTCTCTCTTTAAATTCATGGAGTATGAATCCACCGTAGGCTCCTCCTCAGTTGAACTCTAATCAGTCCATCTTTAAAACACATGCAGGTTGGAAATTTGAGTCTTGAGTGTCATGAGAGCACAACAACCTGGGACTTGTTGGGTTTGTTGCAAGACTCAAAGCTAATGTGCTTCTAAATCCCTCAAAGGCACATTAGTGGGTAATTACAACAAATAAAGGCTAATGGGAGAACCACATCTGTTTTGTTGATTTGGCTTAGGGAAGAATTCTGGGTTAGGAGATTTAGTCAAATTGCTTGACCCTCTTTAGCCACCCCTAGCCCCAATCCAAAGCATACCTGCAAGGGGCCCATTGTCTAATGGAAAGATCTCTTGACCTTCTGTGTGCATAGGAAAAGCACAAGCAGCCACATACTGATTCTTGTCCTGTTTCTGACACAGTGACCTGGCTGATGACTTTAGACAAGCCACGCATTTTCCTGACCCTGGAAAGGCCACAGAATGTGCCTAGGAGGAGGAATGTCATGAATAGATTTTTATCTTTGCTGTCTCCCAAGGGATCTAAATTGTTTTCCAAATGAACTGACAAAAATCCATTTGGGAGAGAGCTTTTTCTGCTTTAAATGCTCCCAAAGTATCTGTAGTCCAGGTGCTAATGGTGTGAAACTTTCCAGGTGGTCAAGCGTTTATTTTTTGAGAAGTTAGTGTAACAAAACTTTCACTTGGGACTTAGAGAACCCATTATTAATTTTTTAATGCATGAAGTAATTGAAAACCTGTTCTTGTAGGCTTTCCCTATTATGTGATGTAATTCATATCTCTCTGTGGTAGAGACAATGTTACATGTTCACTAAATTCCATTTAATCTTTCTCTTCCTGAGGACATAGGATAACTGCATTTCCTAGCCTCTCTTCCAGTTAGGTTGGACCATGTGACTGATTCTTACCAATGGAGTGTAGGCAAAGGAACTGTAATCCATTCTCAGATCTGATCTTAGAAATATTACATCTGAACGTTCAGCCTGCTCTTTCCCTGACTCAGCAACCATAGAAGCCATGCGTTGAGTTCACCTCATTAAAAGATGGAGGCAGCCTGAATCCCTGAGTTACTAGATGGAGGAGAGATGCCCTGCAGAGTCATCTTCCCCATCAGACTTTATGTGAATGAGAATCAAACCTTTCTTTGTGTTAAGCCACTGAAATTTCTGGGTTTACTGATACCGTGGATAGCCAAACCTATTCTGAATAATACATTCTCCTTTTCATATGTTCTTATATTTTGTGCTTCAACATGAGTTGTACAGAATCTTGGCTTCTTATTGAGAGCCAAAAGTCCTCAGTCCTTAGCTAAAAGCATCCACCTGATGCTTGGCTCTCTTCTACCAGATCTCTTCTACCAGTCAAGGGTATTTCGTCTCCTCTTATAATAGCCATTTAGAGCAGCACTGACTTGATATATGCTCTTTACATTGAGCTGTATATTAAATGGTGCCTGTTGTACACATGGGCCATTAAACCAAGCTTCTAACCAGAATTTCCCTCATCAGCTAACCACATTTCAACAACCCACAGAAGAAAGCCACAAGTCTTAAGGGATATTATAAGTGTTTGAACAGTATTCCTAAATTAATATCACCATACTTAGGCTTGTGCTCTTCACCAGTGCCCCAAAGCTTTGCAAATATTAAAGTGCTCTCTACTTCCCCTCATTCTAACTACTCACTCACCATTTTGGAATTTGGCACTCTGGCATTGTTTTTATATTTTCCTGTGATGGCACTGTCTTAAATTGTCTCTAGAGAGGATCTCAGCTTAACTCCCACTTGATAGAATCTCACCTACTACTGTCCTGACATTTTTTTTTTCTGTCTCTATGTGTTTGTTTCTTGTTGTTATTATCTACTACTTAATGAAGGAAATCGTACGGTGTTTGACCTTCTCCCTCTGACTTATTTCACTTCTCATAATACCCTCAGTGTCCATCCATGTTGTCACAAATGGCTGGATTTCATCGTTTCTTATGGCTGAGTAGTAGTCCATTGTGTCTATATACCACATCTTCTTTATCCATTCATCTTGATGGGCACTTAGGTTGCTTCCAAGTCTTGGCTATTGTGAATAACACTGCAGTGAACACAGGGGTGCATGTATCTTTACCCATTGGTGTTTTCCAGTTCTTTGGATAAATACCCAGCAGTGGAATAGCTGGATCATATGGCAGTTCTATCCTTGATTTTTTGAGGAATCTCCATACTGTTTTCCATAGTGGCTGCACCAGTTTGCACTCCCACCAGCAGTGTATGAGAGTTCCCTTCTCTCTACATCCTCTCCAACACATGTTGTTTCCTATCTTGTTAATTATAGCCATTCTGACGGTTGTGAAGTGATATCTCATTGTGGTTTTGATTTGCATTTCCCTGATAGTTAATGATTTTGAACATCTTTTCATGTGTCTGTTGCCCATCTGTATATCTTCTTTGGAGAAATGTCTGTTCAGGTCTTTTGCCCATTTTTTAATTGGGTTGGTAGTTTTTTTGTTGTTGAGATGCATGAGTTCTTTATATATTTTGGAGATTAAGCCCTTATCAGATGTATGGTTTGCAAATATCTTCTCCCAATTGTTAGGTTGTCTTTTCGTTTTGTTGATGGTTTCCTTTGCTGTGCAGAAGCTTTTTAGTTTGATGTAGTCCCATTTGTTTATTTTTTCTATTGTTTCTCTTGCCCGGTCAGACATGGTGCTTGAAAATATGTTGTTAAGACCGATGTCGAAGAGCATACTGCCTATGTTTTCTTCTAGAAGTTTCATAGTTTCAGGTCTTACATTCAAGTCTTTAATCCATTTGGAGTTAATTTTTGTGTATGGTGTAAGGTAAGGGTCTACTTTCATTTTTTTTGCATGTGGCTATCCAGTTTTCCCAACACCATTTGTTGAAGAGACTTTCTTTTCCCCATTGCATGTTCTTGGCTCCTTTGTCAAAGATTAGCTGTCCATAGATGTGTGGGTTTATTTCTGGGCTTTCAATTCTATTCCATTGGTCTGTGTGTCTGTTATTGTGCCAGTATCACACTGTTTTGGTTACTATAGCTTTGTAGTATATTTTGAAATCAGGGAGTGTGATACCTCCAGCTTTGTTCTTTTTTCTCAGGATTACTTTAGCTATTCGGGGTCTTTTGTTGTTCCATATAAATTTTAGGATTCTTTGTCTATTTCTGTGAAAAATGTTATTGGAACTTTGATAGGGATTGCATTGAATCTATAGATGGCTTTAGGAAGTATGGACATCTTAACTATGTTAATTCTTCCAATCCAAGAGCACGGAATATCTTTCCATTTCTTTGTGTCTTCTTCAATTTCTTTCAGAAATGTTTTATAGTTTTCCATGTACAGTTCTTTCACCTTTTTGGTTAAGTTTATTCCTAGGTATTTTATTCTTTTTGTTGCAATTGTAAATGGGATGGTATTCTTAATTTCTCTTTCTGCTACTTCGTTGTTAGTGTATAGAAAAGCAACTGATTTTTGTATGTTGATTTTGTATCCTGCAACTTTACCGTATTTGTTTATTACTTCTAAAAGTTTTCTGGTGGATTCTTTAGGGTTTTCTATATATAAAATCATGTCATCTGCAAATAGTGACAGTTTCACTTCTTCCTTTCCAATTTGGATCCCTTTTATTTCTTTCTCTTGCCTGATTGCTCTGGCTAGGACTTCCAGTACTATGTTAAATAGGAGTGGTGACAGTGGGCATCCTTGTCTGGTTCCTGTTCTTAGAGGGATAGCTTTCAGTTTTTCACCTTTGAGGATGATATTAGCTGTGGGTTTCTCATATATGGTCTTTATTATGTTGAGGTACTTTCCTTCTATACCCATTTTATTCAGAGTTTTTATCATAAATGGATGCTCTATCTTGTCAAATGCTTTCTCTGCATCTATTGAGATGATCATGTGATTTTTATTCTTCATTTTATTAATGTGGTGTATCACGTTGATTGATTTGCAAACGTTAAACCATCCCTGCATACCTGGAATAAATCCCACTTGATCATGGTGTATAATCTTTTTAACGTATTGTTGCATGCCATTTGCTTGTATTTTGTTGAGGATTTTTGCATTGATGTTCATCAGTGATATTGGCCTGTAATTTTCTTTGTTTGTGTTGTCCTTGTCTGGTTTTGGTATCAAGGTAATGTCGGCTTCGTAAAATGAGTTAGAGAGCTTCCCTTCCTCCTCAATTTTTTGGAATAGTTTGAGAAGGATAGGTATTAAGTCTTCTTTGAATGTTTGGTAGAATTCACCAGGGAAGCCGTCTGGTCCTGAACTTTTATTTTTGGGGAGGTTTTTGATTACTGTTTCGATCTCCTTACTGGTGATTGGTCTATTCAAATTCTCTACTTCTTCTTGATCCAGTTTTGGAAGGTTGTATGATTCTAAGAATTTATCCATTTCTTCCAGATTGTCGAATTGGTTGGCATATAGCTTTTCATAGTATTCTCTTATAATCTTTTGTATTTCTGAGGTGTCTGTTGTAATTTCTCCTCTTTCATTTCTGATTTTACTTATTTGTGCCTTCTCTCTTGTTTTCTTGGTGAGTCTAGCTAAAGGTTTGTCAATTTTGTTGATCTTTTCAAAGAACCAGCTCTTGGTTTTATTAATTTTTTCTATTGTTTTTTTGTCTCTATTTCATTTATTTCTCCTCTGATTTTTATTATTTCCCTTCTTCTACTGATTTTGGGCTTGGTTTGTTCTTCTTTTTCCAGTTCCTTTAGGTGCATTGTTAGATTGTTTATTTGAGATCTTTCTTGTTGAGATAGGCCTGTATTGCTATAAACTTCCCTCTTAGAACCGCTTTTACTGTATCCCATAAATTCTGGCATGTCGTATTTTCATTTTCATTTGTCCCAGGTATTTTTTGATTTCTTCTTTGATTTCTTCATTGACCCAGTCGTTGTTCAGTGGCATTTTGTTTAATCTCCATGTATTTGTGGCTTTTCTGATTTTCTTCCTATAGTTGATTTCTAGTTTCATACCGTTGTGATCAGAAAAGATGCTTGGTATTATTTCAATCTTCTTAAATTTATGGAGATTTGTTTTGTGGCCTAATATGTGATCAATCCTGGAGAATGTTCCATGTGCATTTGAAAAGAACGTGTATTCTTCGGTTTTTGGATGGAATGCTCTGTATATATCTACTAGGTCCATCTGTTCTAGGGTATCATTTAAGGCCAATGTTTCCTTATTGATCTTCTGTTTGGATGATCTATCCGTTGGTGTAAGTGGAGTGTTAAAGTCCCCTACTATTATTGTGTTACCGTCTGTTTCTGTTTTTATGTCTGTTAATAATTGCTTTATATATTTAGGTGTACCTACATTGGGTGCGTAGATATTTACAAGTGTTATATCCTCTTGTTGGATTGTTCCCTTGATCATTATGTAATGCCCTTCTTTGTCTCTTTTTACAGTTTTTGTTTTAAAGTCTATTTTGTCTGATATGAGTACTGCTACCCCAGCTTTCTTTTCATTGCCATTTGCATGGAGTATCTTTTTCCATCCCTTCACTTTCAGTTTGTGAGTGTCTTTAGGTCTGAAGTGTGTCTCTTGTATGCAGCATATATATGGGTCTTGTTTTTTAATCCAATCAGCCACCCTATGCCTTTTAATTGGAGCATTTATTCCATTGACGTTTAAAGTAGCTATTGATAAGTATGTACTTACTGCCATTTTTTAACTTTTTTCTCTCAGTGTTTTAGTAGTCCTTCTCTGTTCCTTTCTTCTTCTATACAGAATTGCTGGTCTCTTTAGTTTGACCTCTGTCTGAAAGCTCTACTCTTTAACTCCCCTCCTCCCTCCTTTTATGTTTTTGATATCATATCTGACCTCTTTTTTTGTGCATTTGTATCCATTACCCTCTTATCATAGAAATAGATAATTTTTCCTATTTGTGTTCTTCTTTTTTCCCCTTAAATCAGTCCCTTTAACATTTCCTGTAGCACTGGTTTCTTGGTGACAAACTCCTTTAATTTTTGCTTGTCTGGGAAATTTTTGATCTCTCCTTCCATTTTGAATGATAACCTTGCTGGGTAGAGTATTCTTGGCTGTAAGTTTTTTCCTTTTAACACTTTAAATATATCATGCCATTCTCTTCTAGCCTGTAAGGTTTCTGCTGAGAAGTCAGCTGATAGCCTTATGGGGTTTCCTTTGTATGTAACTTGACTTTCTCTTGCGGCTTTTAGGATTCTCTCTTTATCTTTAATTCTAGACATTTTGATTATGATGTGTCTTGGTGTGGGCCTGTTTGGGTTTATCTTGTTTGGGGCTCTCTGTGCGTCCTGTAGCTGGATGTCTGTTTCCTTCCTTAGGTTAGGGAAGTTTTCATCTATTATTTCTTGAAATAGATTCTCTGCCCCTTTGTCTCGCTCTTCTCCTTCCGGGACACCTATAACACGGATGTTAGTGCGCTTGATGTTGTCCCAGAGGTCCCTTAGACTGTCCTCACTCTTTTTAATTCTTTTCTCTTTTACCTATTCAGCTTGGGTAATTTCTTCTAGTCTTTCATCCAGCTCACAGATCCGTTCTTCTGTATCCTCTACTCTGCTTTTGAGTCCCTCTAGTGAATTTTTCATTTCCAGTATTGTATTCTTCATTTCTGATTGGTTCTTTTTTATATCTTCCATTTCTTTGTTGACATTCTCACTGAGTTCATCTATTCTTCTCCCCAGATCAGTGAGCATCCTTAACACTCTTAGTTTGAACTCTCTGTCAGGTAGGTTGCTCATTTCTGTTTCACTTAGTTCCTTTTCTGGGGTTTTGTCCTGTTCCCTTACTTGGAATGTATTCCTTTGCCTCCTCATTTTGCCTCTTTCCCTGTGCTTGTGTCTGTGTATTAGGTAGGTCAGCTACGTCTCCTGCTCTTGGATAGGTGACCTTATGTAAGTGATGGCTTAGGAGGCCTACAGTGTGCTTCCCTCAGTTCTCAATGTTCCAGGGGTAACCCCTATGTGGGCTACGTGTGTCCTTCTGTTGTGGCCTGTTTGCTCTCCCTGTAGGTGCCCAGGGAGGCTGAGTTATGCTCCTGGCCAGCTGTTGTAATGCTCAGCTGCTTGTAGTTGTTGTGGGCCCTTCGGTCTCTTTATCAGGTGTGGGGAGCCCCAGCACAGTTGGCTGCAAGTTCTAATACCACATTTGTGTTGCAGTATTTCTTTAAAGTGAGTAGGCCCCCAGTGTGGCAGGTTGTTAGGCTCAGGGCCTTACAATTGCTATAAACCTCCAGCCTTTAGGTCTCTCGTCAGCTCTCTGAGGATTGCAGCTGGGTGGGGCTGGCCTCAGGCACAGGAGCACCCAATTGTTTCAGGCTTTTGAAGGTGGGGCAAACTCCCTATGTGGGTCTTTGAGAAGCACAAGTCCTCTGCAGCTGACAGGCCCGGCCGCCCACAGATCCACACACACAGTCAACACAGTCCTGCCCCGTGTGCGCGCCCCGACCTCGCGAAGTGGACCCAGTCTCTCCACGGCGGGAGCCCCACACACTCCACCACCGCCCCACACTCTCCACCCGCTCCTTGTGCACACCCTGCCCATCTGAAGTCGGCTCAGTTGTCAGGCTGCAGAGAATCCAGTCACCAATCTAGGCAGACCCACAAATTGCCTGAGGGCTTGTTGTTGGGTGGGGCCAGTCTCTAGGGTGGGCTGCCTGCCCTGGCTGAGCTTGATTAAATCGGTGCTCTAGTGGATGGGGCAGACCCTGAGCTAACAGGCCTCAGGGAGAACTGCAATGGCGTCTGTGTCAGCACGCCCACACCAGGCCACAACAATGACCGCCGCCAATGTCCCAGTCCCTGGAGAGGTCTCACCTCTCACCGAGATGCACTCAGGGCCTATTAGGTGAGTCTCTTTTCACCAAACACTGTGCACCTTTCTTTATGGTGATTTTAGGTTGCTTTCTGAAATGGGTGAGTTTGCGCGTGGGCCCTTTAAGAGCCGGTTTTAGTTTCTTTGTGAACCAACTTTTCTGGGGCTATTCCCCAATGTTTTAGTAGCAGGCAAAGTCAGATATTATGCCACTCGTCTCGATTGTGCTGGGTCCACAAAATGCCCACAGCGGGGGCGCTCCCCGGCTCAGGGCCCCCCTCCTCCATGGAGGGCTGCATACCTTTGTGCTGCTCCCGGGCGGCCGAGATGCTGGCTGCTTGTGAAGGCGGCGTTTTTTCTCTCCAGAAGAGAGTTTCTGCCTCTTCCACCTCAGTTAGGATTGTCCGTTGTTGCAGGCATTTCTCTTATCCAGTTTTCAGTTCTGTCTCAGGGGTAATTTTTCCACGAGTAGTTATAAATTGGCTGTGTCTGCGGGAGGAGCTGAGTTCAGAGTCTGCCTACGCCGCCATCTTGACTTCTCCCTGTCCTGACATTTTTGTAGTGGTCTGATCGGACCAGTCTAGTCCTGTGCTCCTCAGCCTCGCTGACTGTAACCTGGAAAAATTTAGGATTAGAACAGGCAACTCATTTCACATGATATCCAAAAGTCAAGTCTAGTGAGACACATGACAAAAGAGATCTACCAGATTAGAACAGAGGCCCCCCTGTTCTGAGAAAACCTTTTTCAAGATAACTGTGCAGAATTTTAGGAAATTTTAATTTTCTTCTCAGAGGTCACCTCATCTGAAAGGTTGTTTATGAATGAGAAAACTCATTATTATAAGGATTTCATTCATCATCAAATGACTTTATAAACTCAATGCAATCCCAATGAAAATCCCAAAAGTAACTTTTGTGTTGGAAAAGTTATCTATCCATTTGGTAAAAATAAAATAAAATGAAATAAAATGTAATCTGTTCTCAATCTAATTACAAAAACAAATTCCATATTGATGAAACATATAAATGTAAAGAAAATAGAAATGCAAAATCATTAGAGGAAAATATAGACAAGTATGTCTCTGATGTTTAGAGCAGGGAAAACATTCTTCAGTAAGATTCATGAAGCCATAAAGGAAAAGCATAATAAACTTGTCTATATCAAACAAATAAAACAATAACAGATAAAAAATCTTTGGTATGATAAAATACATTACATATTAACAAAGTTAAAGAGACAAACAAGAGCATAGCCAAAAATATTTGCTACATAGAAAAAAGATAAAATATTACTCTAAAGAACTTCTACATATTAGGAAGAAAAGAACAAAATAAATATAAAAATGAGCAAAGGAAAGGATAAGGAAGATCCTGAAATATGAAAGCCAATGAGAAGATGATTAGACTAATTGGCTTTACCATTTTTCAAATGATTTGGTAAAAGTTGCAAAGTGGCTCACATATAAAACTTGAAAGGATGTGGAAAATGATGAGAGTAAGTTGGTACAGCCTTTTAGGAGAACAATTGGCATTATCAACTAATGTGTGCATACCCAAGACCTAGCAATTCTACTCTTCAGTATCTACTGTAAGAAATTCTTGCAGATTTGCTCAAGGAATCATGAACAAGGACATTCGCTGCAGCATGGTTCATATGAATAAATGACCAACAGCGATCCAAATGGCCACTAATTTTTGAAATAAACTAATGCTATGAAAAGGTCTCCAGGGTATGTTGAAGACTGTAAAATGTAAGTTAAAGAACAATAAGTAATAAGAAACAATGTATGTGACCTCTGCCCTGCCCCCTGGGTTCAAAGTCATGGCTTTGACCTGCCATCACTGGGACCACGCTGCTACTGCTCTGCACTCCACCCCTTGGGTCCCAAGCTGTGGCTTTGGCCCACCATCTCTAGGCCAAGCTTCTCCTACTCCATGCTCCTGCCTCTGGGACCTAAGTCTCAGCTTTGACCTGCCACCACTGGTGCCAAGCTGTTCTGCACCCTGCCTCCTGGGCTATTGCTGCACCCTGTCATCCCTGGGCCTGTGCCACTGCTGCATCCCTCCCCCCCCACACTCTCCCCAGCTAAGTCACCGTGGTGAGCCCCAGAGACTCAGACCATAGTTTCATGGAGGATCTGCAAATGACCATACCTCAGACACTGGTGTCACCTCCACAGCAAGTGCACCATGCACCATGACCTCAACTCTGCTGCCACTCTGACTGCCAGCACACCAGACCTGGCACCATAAGGGATCACCTTAGCTAGTGCTTCCCCCATGGATGAAAAAGGAGAACAGAAAGACTCCAGCAGCCTTTGTCACTGAGGACCCCAATAGCCCTAGCTGCCACTGCCACGTCAAGGACCTCTGCAGTCTTGGCCACAGAAGACTCCTACAGTATTCACCAACATTGACCTCAGCTGACAGGGCTGCACAGAGACTGGAGGCTGTGCCATTGTGCCCTCCCCAAAACTAGAGATGCTCCATCCCAGCCATCTGGCATCATTGCAGCCACCTTCAGGTGAAAGTCTTTCCCTACCAAAGCCAGTTCAAAAAGGCTGGAAAAGGTGACTACTCCCTCAAATGTGCAGGCATCAATGCAAAGTCACTAGAAACATGAAAAAGCAAGAAAATGTAACACAACCAAAGAAACACAATAATTTTTCATTAACTGACCCCAAAGAAATGGAGATTTGTGAGTTACCTGAAAAAGAATTCAAAATAATTATTTTAAGACAGCTTAGCAAAATTCAAGAGAACACAGACAGACAACTCAATAAACTCAGGAAAACAATGCATAAACAAAATAAGAAGTTCAACAAAGAGACAGAAATCATAAAAAAGAACCAAACAGAAATTCTGGAACTGAAAAACACAATGAATGAAATGAAAAATGCAATAGAGTGCTCCAACACCAGGCTCAATCAAGCAGAAGAAAGAATTTGTGAACTTAAAGACAGATCTCTTGATATTATTCAGTTAGAGAAGGAAAAAAATAAGAATAAAAGAGTGAAGAAAGCCTACATTAATTATGGCATATCATCAACAGAAATAATATTTGCATTATGGGAGGAGAAGAGAGAGAGAAAGGAGGAAAAAACTTATTTAGAGAAATAATGGCTGAAAACTTCCCAAATCTAGGGAGAGATATGACCATCCAGGTGCATGAAGCTCAAAGATCCTCAAACTGATTCATCTCAAAAGATCTTCCCTGAGACACATTATAATGAAACTCTCAAAATTCAAAGAAGAATTTTGAAAGCAGCAGGAGAAAAAAGGCTAGTCACATATACGGGAACCCTGATAAGGTTATCAGCAGGTTTCTCATCAGATCTCTTGCAGACTAGGAGAGAGTGAGATGATATATTCAAAGTGCTAAAAGAAAACATTTCCAAATGGAATAGTTTCCCTGGCAAAGTAGTCCTTCAACTTCAATGAAGGGAATATAAAGACTTTCCCAGACAAATAGAAGTTGAGGAAATTTAGCACCACTAGACCTGCCTTACAAGAAATGCTAGAGGGAGTTCTTCAAGCTGAAATGAAAGGACATTAATTAGTCACATGAAAACATACTAAATATAAAATTCACTGGCAAAGATAAATATATAGTAAAATACAAAATAATCTAATATGCAATGGTGGTGTATAAATCACTTTGAACTCTAGCATATGTGTTAAAAGACAAAAGTGTTAAAAATAACCATAGCTACATATTTTATTAATGGACACACACTATAAAAACATGTAAATTGTGACATCAACAACATAAAATGTGGGAAGAGGCAAGTAAATATGTAGAACTTTTTTATGAAATCAAAGTTAAGTTGTTATCAGCTTAAAATAGACTGTTATAATTGTAAGATGTATTATGAAAACCACGTGGTAATGACAAAGCAAAAACCTATAATAGATACACAAATAATAAGAGGAAAGAATCAAAGCACAAAAAAATCATCAATTTATAAACAAAGATAGGAAGAAAAAACAAAGGAACTAAAAAACGATTAGAAAACAATTAATGAAATGGTGATAGTAAGTCTTTACCTATCAGTAATTACTCTAAATGTAAATGATTTAAATTCTCCAATTAAGATATATAGAGTGGCTGAATGGATAAAAAAAGAAGACCCAACTATATGCTGCCTATAAGACACTCACTTAAGTTTCAAAGACTTTCATAGGCTGAAAGCGAAGGGATGAAAAAAGATATTTCATGCAAGTAGAAAAAGAGGTAGCTATACTTATATCAGGCAAAATAGCCTTTAAGTCAAAAGCTGTAATAAGAGACAGAGAAGGTCACTATATAATGATAAAGGGGTAAATTCATTAAGAGGATATGACAATTGTAAATATATAGGTACCCCATATTGGAACATCTAAATGTATTAAACAATTATTAACATATCTGAGGGCAGAAATAGACAGTAATGTCATATTAGTAGGGAATTTCAATGCCCAACTTTCAACAATGGATAGATCATACAGATAGAAAATCAATAATGAAATAATAAACTTGAACTACAGAACAGACCAAATGGATCTAATAGACATATACAAAACATTCCAGCCAACAGCGGCAGAATACACATTCTTCTCAAGCACTTATGCAACATTCTTTAGGATAGATCAGATGTTGGCCGCAAAACAAGTCTTAACAATTTAAGAAGATTGAAATCATATCAAGTATCTTCTCTGGTCACAATGGTGTGAAAGTGAAGTCAATAACAGGAGGAAAGCTGGAAAATTCAAAATATGTGGAAATTAAACAACACACTTCTGAGCAACCAATGGGTCAAAGAAGAAATCAAAAGGGAAATAAAGCAATATCTTGAGAAAAACAAAATGTAAACACAGCATACCAAAACATATGGGATGCAAAGAAGCAAAATTCTACAAGGAAAGTTTATAGTAATAAATGTCTATATTAAGAAAAAAGAAAGATCTCAAACAACCTAATCTTACATCTCAAGGAACTAGAAAAAGACCAAAGTAAACCCAAGTTAGCAGAAAAAATGAAATAATAAAGATTAGAGCAGAAATAAATGAAATAGAGACTAGAAAGACAATAGAAAACATCAATGAAACCAAGAGTTGGTCTCTTGAAAAGGTAAATAAAACTGACAAGTCTTTAGCTAGGCTAAGAAAAAAAGAGAAGGTACAAGTAAATAAAATTATAAATGAAAGAGGAGACATTACAACTGATACCACAGATATACAAAGGATCATAGTTACTATGAACTATCATAATTACTATGAAAGTTATATGCCAACATAGATAATTTAGAAGAAATAGATTAATTCCTAGAATAATACAACTTATCAATACTGAATTGTTAAGCAATAGAAAATCTGAACAGTCTAATAAAAAACAAGGAGGTTGAATCACTAATCAAAAATCTCACTAATCAAAAATGTGGACCAACAAGTAAGCCCAGGACCAGATGGCTTCACTGGGATTTCTTCGAAACATTTAAAGAAGAATTAATACTAATCCCTCCAAACTTTTCCAAAAAATTGAAGAGGAAGAAACACTTAAAAATTCATTTTATGAGGCTAGTTTTACCCTGATACTGAAGCCAGATGAGGATGCTACAAGAAAAGGAAATTACCAATATCCCTTGTGAAGATAGATACAAAAATCCTCAACAAAATACTAGCAAAATGGAACTTAAGAGCACAATAAAAGGATCATACACCATGATCAAGTGGGATTTACCCCCGGGATGCAAGGACAGCTCAACATATGCAAATTAATAAATGAGATGTCCCACATGAACAGAATGAAAGATAAAAATCATATGATCATTTCAATAGATGCAAAAATAGCATTTGACAAAATTCAACATTCTTTCATGATAAAAACTCTCAACAAATTAGGTATAGAAGAAATGTACCTCAACATAATAAAGGCCATATTTTACAAGCCCACAGCTAATATCATACTTAACAGTGAAAAGTTAAAAGCCTTTCCTCTAAGATCAGGAACAAGGCAAGGATGCCCATTCTTGACACTTCTATTCAACATAGTGCTGGAAGTCCTAGCCACAGCAATTAGGCAAGAAAAAGGAATAAAATCATCCAAATAGAAAAGGAAGAAGTAAAATGATCTCTGTTTGTGGATGACATTATCTTATAAATAGAAAACCCTAGCTGATGGAGCTGATAGAACTAATAAACAAATTCAGTAAAGTTGTAGGATACAAAATCAACACAAAAATCAGTTGCATTTTATACACTGACAACAAACCAGCTGAAAGAAATTAGGAAAGCAATCCCATTGCAATAGCATCAAAAACAATAAAATACTTAGGAATAAATCTAACCAAGTAGATGAAAAATCTGTACATTGAAAACTACAAGACATTGATGAAAGAAATTGAAGAAGACACAAGTAAATGGAAAAGTATCCTACATTTATAGACTGGAAGAATTAATATTGTTAAAATGTCCATGCTAACCAAAGCGATTTACAGATTCAAGGCAATCTTTATCAAAACTCCAATGGCACTTTTTGCATAAATTGAAAAAACAACCCTAAAATTTGGATGGAACCACAAAGATGTCAAATAACAAAAGCAATCTTGAGAAAGAACAAAACTGGAGCCATCACACTTCCTGATATCAAATTATGTTAAAAAGCTATAACAATCAATACAGTATGGTACTGACAAAAAACAAGCACATAAACCAGTGGAACAGAATAGGGGTCCCGGAAATAAATTGATGCATGTATGGTCAATTAATTTATGAAAAAGGAGCCAAGAATATACACTGGGGAAAGGATAATCTCCAATAAATGGTGTTGGGAAAACTAGATATTCACACTCAAAAGAATGAAACTGGACCCCTATCTTACACCACTCACAAAATTAACTGAAAATGGATTAAAGACTTAAACGTAGGACCTGAAACCATAAAACTCCTAGAAGAAAACGTAGGCAGTAAGCTCCTTGACACTGGTGTTGGCAATGCTTTTTTGAATAAGACACCAAAAGCACAGGCAATAAAAGCAAAAATAGATGGGACTGCATCAAACTAAAAAGCTTCTGCACAGCAAAGGAAACAATCAATAAATTGAAAAGGCAACCTACTGAATGGGTTGAAGCGTATATATGCTAAGGGGTTAATATTGAAAATATATAAAGAACTGCTACAACTCTATAGCAAAAAAACAAACAATCCAATTAAAAAGTGGACAGAGGACCTGAGTTGACATTTTTCCAAAGAAGATATACAAATGGCCAACAGGTACATGAAAAGATGGTCAGCATCACTAATCATCAGGAAAATGCAAATCAAAACCACAATGAGATATCACCTTATACTAGTTGGGATGGCTATTATCAAAAAGGCAAGAGATTACAAGTGTTGGCAAGGATGTGGAGAAGAGAGAACTCTTATACTGTTAGAGGGAATATAAATTGGTGCAGCTACTGTGGAAAACAGTACAATAGTTCCTCAAAATATTAAAAATAGGGCCGCCCCTGTTAAGCGGTTAAGTGCGCGCGCTCCGCTACTGGCGACCCGAGGTTCGGATCCCGGGTGCGCACCAACGCACCGCTTCTCCAGCCATGCTGAGGCCGCGTCCCACATACAGCAACTAGAAGGATGTGCAACTATGACATACAACTCTCTACTGGGGCTTTGGGGAAAAAAAAAGGAGGAGGATTGGCAGTAGATGTTAGCTCAGAGCCGGTCTTCCTCAGCAAAAAGAGGAGGATTAGCATGGATGTTAGCTCAGGGCTGATCTTCCTCACAAAAAAAAAAATATATATATATATATATTAAAAATAGAACTATCATATGACCCAGCAATCCCACTCCTGGGTATATATCTGAAGGAAGTGAAATCAGTATCTCAGAGATATAGCTGCACTCCCATGTTCATTGCAGCATTATACAATAGCTAGGGTATGGAAACAACCTAAATGTCTTTTGATGGATAAATGGATAAAGAAAATACACACACACATGCACCCTCCTGCCACACACACAGGACTGTTATTCAGCCATAAAAAGGAAGGAAATCCTGCCACTTACAACAACATGGATGAACCTTGAGGGAATTGTGTTAAGTGAAATAAGCCTGACAGAGAAAGGCAAATACTGCATCGTATCACTTATATGTGGAATCCGAAAAAAAAAAAAAAAGCCAATTTCATAGAAACAGAGAATAGAAGGGAACTTACCAAGGGCTGAGAGGAGGGGAAAATGGAGTATGTAGGTCAAAAGGCACCAACTTTTACTTATAAAATGAATAAATTCTGAGGATCTAAGGTACAGCATAGTGACTATAGTTAACAACACAGTATTATATACTTGAAATCTGCTGAGAGTAGATTTTAAGTGTTCTCACCATGGAAAAAAAAAAGAGTTAATTATGTAAGGTGATGGATGAATTAATTATCTTGATCTTGGTAATCATTCTATAATGTCAATGTATATCAAATCATCACACTGCACATTTTATATACAATTATATTTACCAATTCTTCCTCAATAAAGTTGAGGAAGAAAAGAAGTCAAAAAAGCAACCATTTATGTAAAATAGAACAGAAAAACATAAAGCATTACTATACATTTCTATAGACGTACATGTAACTATGTAAATGCATGGAAAAGGACAGAAAGGATGCTTATCAAATTGATTAATAGCAGTCACCTCTGGAAAGCAGACTGGGAAGAGGTTGGAGTGATCACAGGAACTTAGCTTTGTCTGTATTCTTTGCCTTTCTGTGAAATACAGGCATGTAATCACACATTTATATTTTGTAGAGTTAAATAAAGGTCAATACAAAAACTTTATTGAAGTTGATGAATATTATGTGTGACTTGATCGAGGCCAACTGTTGCCCTTGGCAAGGATAAGACTTAGTAAATACTGTCTTGCCTTCTGAGTTTTAGCTCAAAACACATAAATAAAGGGTAAAGGAGACAGTGAAGAAAATTTGGTGTTTTGTTGTTGTTTCACTCTCCCAGGTATTGAACACTATTAGGTGCTGAGGGTGGGTGTTGGCGCCATAGTAGAAACCTCTTAGCCAATAATAACTGGAACTGTTGGTGGGACAGTTATTAAAAGTAATGATAAAATTATGAAGCAGGGAAACATTAAAAATGTTACATATATACCTTAAACCAATTTTAAGTACAGTCATGTGCCACATAACAACCTTTCGGTCAATGACAGATGGCGTATACGATGGTGGTCCCATAAGATGAGTACCATGCAGGCTAGGTGTGTAGTAGGCTATACCTCTAGGTTTGTGTAAGTACATTCTATGATGTTTGCACAATGATGAAATTGCCTAACGACGCCTTTCTCAGAATGTATCCCTGTCGTTAAGCGACACATGAGTGTACATATATTCATTCGCCAAGCTTTTTGATGCAGGGCTGAGGCCTTTGCTCCAATTACGAGTCCCCTACTTGGGGTTTCCTATCCTCTTCTTGCAAAACCCACTTCTGCAAAACATCATGCTTCGTCTCCAGTTTTTCTCTCTTTAAACTACAACAAAACTGAGGATACTTGCGAAACAACCAGAGTGCAGACTCCTTGTTGATTTCTGCAATTTCTACCCAACCTTCTTTAGTTGTCTCTTTCTCACCTGATTTGACAGCAATACTTGTTTTAGCAATTGACCTTTATCCAACTTTCCAAAACACTCAACTTAGTTCTATAGAAAGAGCCCTCTTTTGATATTTATTTTCATCAATTTACTTAACACAAAATTAAATCACATAATTACACTAATACAACTGTTACAAAAGGTATTAGCTAACTGAATAAGCAGACAACTCAACAGTTGGGAAGAGAAGAGGCCAGGCATCACTCCCAGCATCTGAGAGCTGAGGCTGCTGTTGTGTTTGTCTTATAGAGGGAATGCCGAGACCAGGTTTGTCTCTGAAGTTGATCGAACAGGTTGGCTGGGAAAGCTTCTACTGTGTTTGCTGATATTACTGCCAGCCCCAGGAATCCACCTGTCCAAGGGTTTCTGAGGGAGATATACATATGAGAGAGTAACCTCACTTCTTACCAGCAGCATGACTCACTGGTGAAGAAAAATTGGTGTAAAGGCCACATTGTAGGGTCTCTCCACTGCCTGGCAAGCTTCATAGCACAGGAGCCCAGCTCAGGGACCAGCACACATTCTGGCATGGAAGACGAAGGAGGGCTGCAAGGCCTCCAGGTGGGCCTTGAGTCCATTTAACCTAGACTCATGCACAAGGATCTATGGGGAAGTATGGAGCCAACTAGCTTGCAGAGTAGATTTACCAACCCAACTGCATGCGAGGCACAAGTGGAACAGGAGAAAATGTGGTTTTGGTTTATTACTTGTTTTTGTTCATTATTTATTTTTAATAATATGGTGAACACCTGTGAAGCCACTGCCATACCCAAAGCCTGGAGTATTCCCTGTGACTTATATCTCCCTGTGCACTCCTCCTCTCTCCCACCCTGGCCTCCCCACCTAGAGCAGCCAGCATTCTGGGCCTTGTGCTCATCATTCCCTTAATTTATTTTTCTTTGTTTTGAATGAATGTATGCCTATGCTTTTTCTTAATCAAAATGAAAAAAAAAAAACAAAACACAACTAAACCTTTCTTGCTACTTGCTCTGTTGTGCTGCCTTGAAAGCCTAAGAAAGGGCTGATATACAAGATTCGATAGAAGCCTGTAAATAATTGCATTATCCAAGAGAGACTAGTTGTTTTAGAGGGAGTGGGAAAAGGCTAGCTTCTCACAGAAAATTATAAATAGCTAGTTTAGTTTCCTTTTGGTCTGAAGAATCCATGATCTTTTTGCACTTGTCTTTTGGTCATGCCAAGGGTTTTAACTCAGTGGATGAATTGCACCATGGAATGGACCAACAGTGTGGCCATGGTTGTGTTGGATGATCTGTTCAACTGCAGCCTCTGGAGCAGAGAGAACATTTTCCCACCAGGGGACGTGGTATGATTGTCATCCGCCTGATAAACGAGGAGACCACAAAAAGTTGATTATTCTAGAGGCTATCAACAAACTTAGACATGAATCTAACCATTTCTCAAATATATGAGATTATTTCTGTCCAAAAAAATTAGTAAAGAAAACAATTTAGGTGATTCAAACAAACTTTATTTACCACTTCATGAAGTGGACAGTCTCCATTCGGAGAACTGCAAGTCAAGCAGAAGGCAGGAAGCTTTTATAGGATAAAGGATAAAAAACAAGGAAGAGAAAAACAGAAAATGTCTGATTGGCTGGGGCTACATAGTCAACTTGGTTTGGCGTGAGAAGGCCCAGAGCTGGCTCGGCGTTTGGGGGTTGGCTGACTGGATTTACTGCATTTCTGGTCAAGTGGAGCCTTTACAAGGACAGGAAAATTATCTATGTTTTGGTTTGCTGACATGGGCACTCAGGGCAAGAGTGGCTCCATCTTGGGTCTAGAAATTTATTTCGACACTTCTCTCTATACTTCCCTCTTTCTACGTTGTCCTTTGTTTTCTTAGAGGGAAAAATATCCCCATTCCTTCCATCTGTGCTCTCAGATGCTTATTCAACAGACTGCTCTAGACCAAGGTTAAGATCTCTGCAGCTCCTTCTGGTGTCCTTTGCGACAGCCAGTGTTATTTTCAGTTTGGAATGGAAGAAAAGATGAGGAAGGTTCAGTGCCCAGAGTGGTCCTGAAGCATCGGCCTTAGTATCTCGCCTGAGGGGAGTTGATTTGTCAGTTGGTCCTGCAGGAGCCTGAGTCTGTTTGCAATGTGAAAACTCGAAGGCAGACTCGTGCCATTCAGATATCTGGAGTCTGGCTGTCGCCGCTCACACAGCTGGCTTCTCTGGGTTAGATCACAATCGATGATGGAGGAAAAATGCTTAATGGGAATGACTCAGCAGGGGCTGATGATAAATTGAGAAAACTCAGTCTGCATACCTCGATAAGGAAAATGTCAGCTTGCTTGGTAAGGACAATTGTCCAAAGGAGTAGCTCATCCACCCATGACCAGTGCACACACTTAATTGGGTGATTTCTATGCTAGGCACTCGTCTGGGCACAAGGGGTGGGATTGAGAAATAAGACATGTTCTCTTTTCACAAGAAACCTACAATCTCAATCTAGAAGGACAGAACAAAACACACCAATGAGAGTGATTCAGATTGATTGGGATAAATATCTCAAGAGACATAACGTAGGGCCACAAGGGTTTCAAGGAGAAAGAAATGGGCATTCATGGACTACTGCTAGACGCTGTCCTCACACGTGTAGTTTCAGACCTCAGCCCTTGCTCAACTCCGATGGCATTCTTCAGGAATCTTATCACCACTACAAAGCAAACAGAGAGGACAAGATAAGCTCTTGTTTCTCATTAGTTCTGTCCCATGACGAGGCCCTCATGTCATTGTTCAGGGGATTGAATTTGAACTTTGAAATATATTATAAAAAATCCCCATAAATTTTTGTGCTTATGGCCTTTTATGTTTTATTGCTGATGACGTTCACATATGTAGTTAATGAGATGGAAATAATCTTTAAAAAAATGTTGGAAATGAGGAAATAACAGTAGGTGAACATCAAAAAACCTTTGGATGGGACTTTTTTCTTCATTTTTCAGTTGCTTTGCTGCTGTGGATTTAGACAAGTCCAAGCATGACACTCCCTTATGGTGGCTGATAGAGAATTTTCCAGTGCAATATAAAGGGCTCAGTGATGTAACTCTGATACTAAAATCTTTAAGCCCAACTGAAAGGAGAACTGAATAATCAATTGAAAGAGAGCAGAGGTTCTAGAAGTGGTTCTCTACCTTTGCTACTTTAAAAAATGTGCGTGCTCCTGGCCACACCTCCAGCCAATTAGATCAAAATCTGTCACGGTGGGATTCAGCCTTCAGTATTTTTTAAGGCTCTAGGTGATTCCAATGTGCAATCAACATTAAGGAACACCTCTCCACATGTGATATTTAAACTCTAATCGCCCGTATGTTGTTAAAATACAAATTCAAATTCAACAGGTGGGGGTGGGCCTGAGATTCTGCATTTCTTACAAACTCCAAGGAGAGGCTAGTGCTGCTGTTGTGTGGACCACACTTTTTAGCCAGGGTGTAAGTGAAAGGTTTCTCAGGGTGAGGTGCAGACCCCTGGGAGGTGGGGGAGTGTTTGCCAAAAAGCAGATTCCTGGGCCCCACACCAGACCCCTTCGATCAGAATCTCTGGAGGTGGGCTAAGACTAATCAACTGAGGAGCTTTCTGTAAAAACATGCTCATGCTCATGTCCAATCATCTCATCCTCCCTCTTTCTGGATTCTAACTTGATTGGTTTCGCGGAGGCCCTGGCGAAACAGTTTTAGGTCCTTAAACTGTCCAGGTGACTCTAGTGTGCAGTCAGGGCTAGAACCCTGGGCTAGTGGTTCCCAAACTCTTCTGGACATTGGGAGCACCTGGAAAACTTCAAAAACTCCTGGTGCCTATAGGCCACCCCCAGAGATGGGGATTTCATGGGTCTGGGGTGTGGACTAGACTCTGGAGGGTTGACAGGTTTCCCAGGGGATTCCAATGTGCAGACAAGCTTGGGAACCACTGGGTTAGGGTCCCATATTTGAACACATTGTCCAGGCAATTCTTATGCATGTTAAAGCTTGAGAGCCTCTGTTCTGGAAGGAAAGTCCAAGTCAACTCTTTCATTAGTATAAGGGGAAGCTGCCTGCAAGGACTTCAGTTAGAATTCGATGAGCAATCTTAGAACTATGACTAACTCTTCAAACACGTGTTTGACTCACTGGAGGTAGGAGGATGCAAGTAAGCGACAGAAAGACAAGGTCAAAGGAAGAATAATACACATGCTCTGACCCTTTCAAAGGGATTTACTCCAATACGCTTGTACAGCGTGGCTGTTGAATTACTAGGAGTTATTACTAGAAGATTAATACAGAAAATATCTGATTGTAAGTAGGTGCTGTTATTCCTTTCTGAGTTACGGTTTTAATCATCAGATTGGAAGGTAATGATCTTCAGTGGTTACACTTATTTGTTTTAGTGTAGAGTTCTGTTTTTAAGGAGAAAAGGCCATAAAACTGTGGTGTACCTATTGTTTCCAACTGGCCAGCAGACCTTGCACTTCTTCTGGAAGAACACTCTCTTTTTTGAACAAGTTATTTTGCTTAGGGGTTAAAAGATTACACTTGAGTTATGTGTGTGGCCTTGGGTCATAGAACCTGAACTCTCCCTCAACACCAGACCTCAGCCAGGCTACTTTGAGTCCTTCTTTAGGATTTCTCAACCAGAGCTGGTTACTCTCTAGTCATACAGTGACATGCTGTGGCCATCTCTTATGGTTTGGAGGGGACCTGCCTGCAGTGGGAAAGAATTAGATGAGAGAAGCAGGGTGAGCTTGGGAAGGGAGACACCCTAGTTCCCATCCCTGAGGACCCTGCAGACACCTGGTTATATTCGGTCTCATCTTCAGTTCTGCGAGCTGTCCTAGTACCATCCCAATATATCACCTTTTTTGTTTAAGAGGGTTTGAGTACGGTTTCTGTCACTTGCAAGCCAAAGGATAATGCCCAGTTCAGTATGACAGCATTCCCTTAGTATATTGCTCTAGATGTGCAGGAGGAGGCACCAACCTCTCCCAGTTAGCCTTGAACAACTGGCAAGTCTTGATTACTGAAAATGTGGAACTAGGTCATTGCAGAGCACAGGAAGTTTTTTTTCTATCAGACATGGAAAAAGGGGCAAGTGGCTAGAAGCAAAGGAGAGAATCAAAATGTGAGAAGGGAGAAAAAACCCTTGTGCAGATACCAACAGAGAGAAGTAAGTCTGTGGGCTTCCTCTGATGCCTACCAAAGCAATGGGGTTGCATATCTTGGGACCAGAATTATTTAACAAGTGTCGCTTGTGCAGCTTGCCATGCTGGGTTTTGTTGGGCTTTTAAGGCAATAAGCACCAATATTTATACCACACCTTACAATTTACAGAGTGTTTTCAGATATGTTGTCTCCAGATGAAGAAAATTGCTCAGAAGGTGACTAAAGCTCCCCCAAGATTCCAGCTCCAAAGGATTGGAACCAAGACCCACATCCAGGATTTTCTAAGTCATTAATCCTGTGGTCTTTATCAATGCACCGCTGTGTCTGCCTCCAAGGGATAGATAATATCACGGGAGACATCAGCAACTCAACCTACTAGGGAGGTGTTTCCAGGAAAATATTGCTCTGATTTTATAATGAAAGCCAATCAGAAAATAGGAATTCCTGCCACTGTTAAGTGACAGATGTGTGTTAGACAACAGAAGTGGGCAGTGACTATGATAGGGATCTCTAAATGAGTATTTGTCTCAACAAATCAGTTCACCTGAGTTGTGTAAGGTCAATGAGCAGCTTTACAACAAGAAAGACCACAAGGCAAGGAAATCAGGAATCTGTATCCTAATCCAGTGTCATCATTAGCTGCTTGTCTCAACCACAGACAAGTTTCTTAACCTGCCTGGGCCTCAGTTTCTTCATCTGTAAAATGAAAGGGTTGGAAGAGATGATCTCCGAGGGCTCTTCCAGCCCTATAATTCTATGTTATTTACTGGAATGCTCATAGCAGATATGCTGCACTGTGGTTTATAGCTCACTGTAATTACAGGGTTCAGAGTAGGAAAGAATACTGAATCCTAAATCAGTTCAACGTCTAATTCCTGTTCAGTCATGTCAGGCCAGATTGTTTTTATATACATGAAATTTATGCCATTGCCCCCTTTGAGAGGAGAAGGTGAGGAAACTTCAGGTAACCTGTCCAGGTGAAGAGGCCAGAAAGCTATAAATAATCATGAGTGTGAGAACCAACTAGCACACCTACTTTTCAAGGCATGCTCACAGTAAATCCTTAAGACAGATGGGACAAGTGGTTGCCTTTTTTTTTTTTTTTAATTACTTTTTGTCAATTGAGGAAAGTGAGGCACAGACAGGTTTATAAGATTTGCCCAAGATCTCCTTATAACAGAGCCAGGACTAAGACCCAGATTTCTTGACTCCAATTCTAGAATTCCTTCCAACAGTCATGAAGAGTGTGTTTCCTTTGGGGAGTCATATATCATTATATTGTCATTAGCAAAATGTTCCTTTCTGATGACTAGGAAAAGGAATTGGCAAGTTTCACCCCTGTTGACAGGTGTCGGAGGGAGAAATATCATTAGAGTGCAAAGGCCACTTTTGAATGTTCTTTCTCACTTTTTCAACATTTGCAGAGGCAAAAGGTATATGCATCTTAGGGTCTTCATCACACGAGCTGTAACAAAAAGAGAACTTGGTTGGATTTGGATAGACCTATCATTATTTCAAATTGCATCTGGCCAAAAAGAAATGGGGTTTTTAGAATGTCGTCATCTGTTCTATCCCTTCATTACAAGGCTTGGTTGTAACTCCTGCCGACTCTTTCATCTGAGCACATTTGCAATTTTGCTTTACATGACTCATCTTAAACTTTATTATCACATTCATTGTAATAACACTAGTTGACAACACTTTAAATAGTTGGCTTGCCATGATAAAAGGCAATTAATTTTTATATTGCATCTTTAATACAAAGTATTGAGACAAAGTCTTTAAATATCAAACCAAAGTAGATAATGGTTTTGGGGGTACAGGAATGGGATCCCGACAGTATCGGAAAAGTTGACATGTAGAAATAATGGAAAGAGAGAGAGATTAGGATGAACGTTGTTAAGCACTGGAATGGGATATTGAGCAAGGTTGCCCAGGTATTTCTTTCTAGAGGCTTTGAAATGTTGAATGGTCTGGTGGTTTTTATGATGAAGGAGTCACTGTATCTGAGGCTTATTTCCCCTACTAATTTTCTGGAAAAGGGATTTAAAAATGACAAGACCTAGCTTACAGGAGTATTAATAAAAGGAGTCCGTAAAAGACAAAGAGTAGGGATTATAAATCATCCTGAGTAGAAGGGAATTAAAAAAGAGATGTTTAAAGCCCAATCCAGGGAGACCCGGGTGCTCATTGCCTCGGGCAGTCTTGGTGGTGGCACCGTACTTACTGAGAGCTCAGGGTGGATGGCATAGTGCAGAGGTGGAGGCAGATAGAGACACGCAGGGGGTAATTACACCGAACAGACTGAAAGACATGTTTGCTAACCTCAGAGCTTTCCAAAAATGAAGGGAAGAAGTTAGGGAAGTTTGGAGAAGAGGAAGATTTCACTCTGAACTCTGTATTAGAAGAGATTTGTTGTCCCAACATTGGCGTCAGTGCTATGGGGCGGGTTCAGGACCAAACTGGCAGAAACCCTTTGTCTTTTCAGCTACATCTGTACTCTACTGACTTGTCAGTAGCCCCGCCCTTCTCCTTCAAACTTCTAGTGCCCATGAACTTTCTCAGATCAAAGATGATTCCATGAGTTCTGCAGTTTCATTACAAGATTTGATTTGAACTCCCTCTAGTTTTCCCACCTGCTTCCGGAAGAGCATTCATTATCAGCTGTTTTCATTTTATATTAAGGGAATGTAAGAGAATGTGTTCTCTCACCCAGGGGTATTTGCACTTTCATTTCATGGTTAGAGACAGTGGGTAAAAGTTATGTCTCTTGTGACCTTCTCAGAGTCCCTTATGATGCAACCCAGATAATGACCCATTCCACCTGGAGTAAGGACTCTGTTACACAGCTCAGTTGCTTAAAGCTGCTGTATCTGACTCCTCCAACAGGGCCAGCTGCTCTGGCACACATTCTCTGTTTGAGAACAAAGTCCCAACCACCCTCCCACCCAGCCTCATACTTTGCTGTGTCCACACCTGGACTCAACCTGATTCTCCCAACTTTGACTTGACTACTTGTATTTGACTCTGTCCTTGGCCTGCCTATCCAACCTCACCCTGAGATCCTGCTGGCCAGGACTTGACTTCCTTTAAGCCTCTTCCTCTCCATCCCAGCAGGGGCTTCTAGCCAGCCTGTGATAATGTCCTCTCCCTGCCTACCGGGACCCCAGGCACTTCCTACCACCTGGGCTCCACCCTGTGGGCAGGGCTCCAGCAGCCGCTCTGATGCCAGGGGCAATGCTCAGACTGCAGAGGAAGAGGTATGCCCCAGCCTGTTTCACCGGAGCAGTTTCATGAGCCTCAGTCAATCTGTGGACTAGAGCAGTGGTTTTCAGAAATTTTTTTGAGCCGTAGGATCCTCTCTTCAAATGAAGTCTGATTTGGAAGTCTTCATTTGTAAAAAGCGCTGATCTATTATACTTAAAATGGGAGGCTGGGGGTGGGCCCGGTGGCGCAAGTGGTTAAGTGCGCGCGATCCACTGCGGCGGCCTGGGGTTCGCGGGTTCGGATCCCTGGTGCGCACCGACGCACCGCTTGTCAAGCCATGCTGTGGTGGCGTCCCATATAAAGTGGAGGAAGATGGGCATGGATGTTAGCCCAGGGCCAGTCTTCCTCAGCAAAAAGAGGAGGATTGGCAGATGTTAGGTCAGGGTGGATCTTCCTCAAAAAAAAAAAAAAAAAAGGGAGCCTGGCATCTCACCTGCTTACCCCTCTCACTGTCCCTCCCTCCCCCTGTGCCATGAGAAGCATGACTTTGAAACCATTTGACTGGAGGCCTCTCAGCCGTTTTATCACATTACACACTGTCCTTACCCAATTCCACCCACACCCGTGAATCAGCTGCCAGCTCACACTGGCTCACACTAAATCACCATCTATCCTGATTTCCAGTTGCATGTTTCCAGTTCGCTACTCAGAATTTACCCCACGAAGGTCCATGTATTCCTCAACATATCTGAAACTTCATCTAATTATCCTCCCTGCCATGCCCACCCCCCGCCTTTATATCTTCTATTTCTTACTTCCTATGTAAATTGATGGGATTTCAAGGAAGTTTGGAATTACGATAGAGTACTTCTGTAATCTCAACTCCTGCATAGCTAACCGGTCACCAATTCCTGTGATTCTAACTCAGAACTCTCTCGCGGATCTGTAACCTATTCTCTATCTCCACTGCCACTGCCTGGGCTGGGCTTTTGTCACCTTGGGGAGGGATCATGACACTAATATCCCGATTTAGTGCCTGCCCTGAGCCATTCCTGACTCTGCAATAAAGAAGAAGCTTCACAGAAGTGAGACTCGGATTCCCCATTGAAGAATGGGTAGGATATTCATAACACTTCCTTTGGCCAGTAATCATGATCTTCTATATTCTAAGAGTATGAAGCTCTTTTGAGGAAGTTTCTCATGTAAATGTTTATTGAGGGAAATACAAATACAGCACATTCACTGGTCTGCCTTTTTTGTCTTCTGTTGGGATGACTTTTTCCTTATGCACGGGTGTAGTGTTGTCAAACAGCTGTTCTAGTGAGCGAGGAATCCCATGGGCAACCCACTGCCAGTGCCCCTTCCTTCACAGAAGACAATCTGACTGTGTTTCTCATTGTGCTTCATGACTTGCCCACTGCAAGAGAAAACTAACACACAGAAGTGATTGTTCTGTCTCCTGTAGCAAGGAGCCTTATTATGACAGAAAAGTTATTTTCTTTTCTGTGGTTTCTTAAGGGTTCTCTAATTGGGTAACCCTCTGCTGACCCCTGGCCATGGTAGTTTCTATATTGACATCTTTGTTCCACTACTTGCACACCGAAGCCAGAGACGAGTAATTCAAACCAACACAGAGCATGAGATAATGGGGCTCTATAAACCGCTGGTATTTAAAAGGCAATGACCCCTTAAGTTCACGGGAGTTCTCTTCCATTAAGAATTTTTCTCACCTGCATATAACAGATGGGGTGTGTGTTACAGTTCCAAGTCTGCTGTGGATGTGGGCTGAATTGATCTGTCTGACTTCATGGGCTTGAACCTCGATTGCCTTGGAATTCACTCATATTCTACATATGCTTGGATAATAACTCAAAATTAGCACGAAAATTTTAATTTTTTTGTTTGGAGAGAAATTTAAAATATGGGAAAATATGAAGGATAATGTAACAAAGACCCATATTCCTACCATCTAGAACTACTAACTCTTCAAATTTTGTCTTATTTGCTTGCAGTTTTTTTAAGGAAATAAAACATTAGAGATAAGATTAAAATTCCAGGGGCCAGCCCCGTGGCGTAGCGGTTAAGTGCGCGCACTCTGCTGCTGGCGGCCCGGGTTCGGATCCCAGCCACGCACCAATGCACCACTTGTCAGGCCATGCTGTGGCGGCGTCCTATATAAAGTGGAGGAAGATGGGCACAGATGTTAGGCCAGGGCCAGTCTTCCTCAGGAAAAAGAGGAGGATTGGCAGATGTTAGCTCAGGGCTGATCTTCCTCACACACAAAAAATAAATAAATAAAATAAAAACTTGTTATTAAAAAAAAAAAGATTAAAATTCCCTTTAGCCTCCAGCCCTAGGTCCATGCCCATTCCCAGTCCCCTCTCCAGGAGCCAGTGTCATCACTTGGTGGTCCGTATCCACGCAGCCCATTCATTTATTTTCTTCTACCGGTATGGAATTTATTTATCGCATTTTTATCCTTTTAGTGGCAATACAATTTTAATATGCGTACTTATATTTATATTTTTTCTTTCAAAACCTAAAATTTATGGATGTCTATAGCCTTCTTCATAAGGCAGTGTAATTAGCACACTCTGTGATAGCTTCGAGCTTTCTCCTCGAAACCCAATGTTATCAACCACATCTTAGTTCAAGCTTATTTTAATCACACCGACATTTCTTTTCTTTCTTCTCTTCCTTCCTTTTTTCCTTTCTGTCTTTCTCTTTCTGTTACTTCTTTTGTACTTATTTATTAAAGAGTATTCAATTAGGTTTTCTGCCATTTTTTTTTTTTTTTTTTTTTTTTTTTTTTTTTTGTGAGGAGATCAGCCCTGTGCTAACATCCGCCAATCCTCCTCTTGTTTTGCCGAGGAAGACGGCCCTGGGCTAACATCTGTGCCCATCTTCCTCCACTTTATATGGGACGCCGCCACAGCATGGCTTGCCAAAGCAGTGTGTCAGTGCGCGCCCGGGATCCGAACCAGTGAACCCCGGGCCGCCGCAGCGGAGCGCGCGCACCCAACCGCTTGCGCCACCGGGCCGGCCCCTCTGCCATGTTTTTAATATTTCTTTTCTCACGATTGCTCCTTGCAACATATTCCTTCACTATGCGTTTGGTTTTCTTCTTGTGGAAGTATATTCTTTAGCAATTCTTCCAGTAAACATCTGAAAGAGTATATCTTCTGTGTCCTTATATATCTGAAAATGCTTTTATTTTGTCCTCATTCTTAAAGGATAGTTAGTGTAGGCATAGAATTCCAAGTTCATAATAATTTTGCCTCAGCCCTTTTAAGATTTTACTCATTCTTCTTCTAGCTTTTTTTTTTTTTTTTTTTTTTTTTTATTGTTCATGAGAAGTCTGCTATTGTTGGTTCTTTTGTGGGCAATCCAATTTTTTCTCTCATAACTTCTAGTGCTTTCTCTTCTCCTCAAATTTCTGCAGTTTTAATATGGTATACATAGATATTTAAGTTTATTAATCCCAGTGGATATTTTTATTCTGACTCATATCTTTCTTTTTTCCTAGAAATTTTCCCAGTTTTTAAATTTGTGTATTTTCTTTCCTTTATTCTTTCTATACTCTCTTTTCTTTTTGGAAATCTGTTAATCAAATTCTCAGCCTATTCTCCATGTGTTTTAAATGATTTTTTAAATAATTTCCACGTCTTTATCTCTCTGTGCTGTGTTCTGGGACATTTTCTCAGTTCTGAATTCTAATTCACTAATCTTTACTTTAGCTGTATTTAGTTAATGAATTAACGCATATGTATTTTTCCTACATAACAATGATTATTTCTTGCTTTTCTTGCCTTTGAGTACACCTACATTTTTTTTCTTTGAAATGATTTAATATTTTTCTAAAATGTCTATAATTTGGCATAGGAGGCATTTCTATACATTAAAAACAGAAGGGAGGAGTTTAGTGTATACTCAATACACAATCTTGATTACTTTTTTGGGTTATAGTAAATTTTATCCTTTCCTGAATTATTGCATCTAGTATTGTTGCAATGACCATATTTTCCAAACTAAATACCAAGTTTCATGGTCTGACAAAAGGATTGTTTTATAAGTTGTCAATTTATTTAAATAAAAAGTCTTACAAAAGTATACAAACAAATCACATTTAACAATTTGTTGAAAATAGTAAAATTACATGAATCTTAATAATCCCACCAAAATCCAGACTAGAAAAGTCACTATAAGTAGAGTAAACATTTCTGAATCTATGTTTATGACTCAAGCAGCTAGAGGGCCTGGAAGATTCTTTCTTGTTCTGTTAAGTCTCTAGATGTAGGAAGTAGAGATAAAATGAATATGCACGAAGTGAACATATTTTATAGGGTTTCTTTACAAATCTCAAAGTAAACTGTTTTCTTATGATTTGCTTCTTTCTGACCAAAGTAGGGCCTAGCAAAACATTTCAGTTATTTGAAATTCTTCTGTGGACTGATGGCAATTATAATGGTGGATTTTGTTTGTATTTGAGAAATGATCACATTTACAAATATATAAATTATATCCATTGTGAAACTCATGTGTCTTTATTAAAAAAAAGTTTATAAAACATTTCTTCATCATTGCCTCAACATCATTTTTATATTGTAGTCAAGGCTAGAAGTCAGTAGCATAAATAGTTAAATAAAGGAAAAAGTAATCCTTTTTTGTAAATGGAGAAAGGGATTGGGTATTCTTTGTTACTTTCAGTACTCATGTTTGAAGACTTTTGGTCATAAAGTCAGGAAATTGTATTACACTTAAGAGCAAATATCATATATAAATCTTCCTATGTCTTCTTGGTTATTAATTAATGTGCTAATGATGCCAAGAAGTTTCTTAGCTGGAACTTGTGGTTTTAAGTGGCTGTTCTGGGAAAAAAAAAAACCTTGGCCCAATTCCCTTTATAGACCTAAAGACTTTAGTACTTACCAAACAATTAATGATTTGTTCTCATTTTTGAAAAACTAATGAAACTGGTAATTTGTGATTCATGTCAGTTATACTGAAGGAAATCACAACAAAATTTATGTGCACTTTTTCAAAAGACAAATTGCAATAATTGCAAACAAATGAAACAGTACATATAATGCTTCCAAAGTCTCTGGGAGAACAAGCTCTTTCAAAATTAAAATTATTTGTTGTTTAGTGTTGTTACAAATGAGGCACCTGTCTATTAAACCTGCTTCAAGTGATGTATTGGAGTTATAACTGGTGACACTGCCATCATGTATGTCCTGGGAGAGGTCATGGGAGGGCTCCTAACAACCCCACTTCCCCCACGTAATGAGCTGGTTGTATGTAAAACTCTCTAGATGTCTCCTTGCAGAAAGATGTGTGTGGGGTAGAGATCTGCTTAGACATCTGAAAAACAAAGAAAACCCACAAGCAGAGGGTGACACCAATGTGGGTAATATCTAAATCTTTATTCTTACTCTATTTTGCGGTAGAAACTAAACGGGCAGTAGAATAGTTCTTTTAAAAGAATTAAAATTAGGCCTGGACTGGAAAGAAGGAGTCTTTGCTGATATTGACAATGGCCTAAATCCTTAGTCACTGGATTTAACACTAAGTCACATGAGTCACTAAGATTTAACAGGTTTTGATATCTACTGTTTTCTTACCAGATCTCTTGAGTTTCTACGTCTGTGAAGATCCGTCTACACAGTGGCTGTTTTCTTTCCAGATTCCTACCTGGGAATATTTAGGATCAACATCCAAGAATACACCATTTCTTATGGGATGTTGGTATTTTCCTCTTAGGTGAAGATAAAAATTAGTTAAATGAAAGTAAGCTAAACATTTATGAAATGTGAGAGAAAAAAATGCCTTGAAATGCATTGAGTAACAATCTTTTAAGACTATTTAGTCTTTTCTGTACATAACTCTGTGTATCTTTGCAAATTTCTTTGACCTTGAGAGCAAGAAGTTTCAATTCCTTTGCACTCACGTCCGAAAGCTGAAGTATCCAGAAAAGAAACAGCTTCTAAGAGGGATGCCAGAAATCAGAGAAGGAGCTAGGTGTTGAAATCAGGTTTCAACTCTGCAACCAGAGGGTAAGTTGGGAGAAGGGCTCCTATGCCAAAACATGACAGTGACAATGCTATTTGCAGTAGCTAAAAGCAGATTAAATTTAAAGGTGTTTAGTGTGAAAAGTAGGCACATAGAAAATTAAATTTCTTCTAGGGGAAGAGAGTTACAAAAGAGCACTGGCGTTACCTCATGCAGCCTTGACAATAATGTACATACCAAAAGCTCCTGACATAAATTTTATGGTATTTTTCATCTAAATGGAATCTCCCTCACTTGACTGTGACACCAGATTTGAACTTCCTAGATGCATATTTTTAATGTTTTTGAAAACACAGAGTTGATGTAAACTGATACTTTGTGCTGCCAATCCCTGGTGCAGCTGAATAACCAAGGATACCCCTACCACTTCCCCTGCGCTAACCCCTTGACCAGGGCACCCTAGAGGAGGCAAGCGTTAAGAACAGCAGCCTTAGAGTTTTACCTAACACCCTCCCACTCCAGCGCCTCTGGGTCCCCCACAGCATAATACCTTCATTTATTAAATATGTGCCTGGAGAGTTTCCCCAAGAGCCACATTCACTTATGTTCACATTTTATAGAGGTAGGTTGTAGAGATGGAGAGAGAATATGCAAGTGACCTGCCTTAATGAGGACTTTGAAAAACATTCCCAGTCTTCCATCTCATTTTCAATTTATACTTCGGGAATAAGGGCGAAGAATTAGGAAATCAATGGGATTAGCTAAATTCACTGCCCTCTTATTCCTTATTTTTATAACACTTAAGGGTTTTTTGTCTCATTAAGAACCTGGCTGAGCACTACATTAAGCAGTCCCATGTTCCAGATAGGAGTAACAGGTTCTATTTCAATTTTTGGCTCATTTGTTTCAAATATTTCTTCAGCAACACAAGAGTGAGTGTCAGATCGCCTCCCCCAGGAATGAAGGAACTGGCTTCAGGAGAAATTGTGCTAAGACCACCTTTGTTTTGAGCATGTAAAAATCCTTAGATCCTACTGTATTCTAATCATTGCACTGAATTGCAGAGGTCCTGCCAGGTTTTTATCAATATTGCTTTCTTTTCCCTCTCCGTCTACTGCATTAGCCTGTAGCAACAAGCCAACAAACACAACAACAAACAAAGAAGCCTAACACTGAAATGCAGAGCAGGGGGAACGGAGAGATGAGGCAGGAGGGGACATTGAGAGCTAGAGGTCATGTTTTTACACATTGTGTTGCCTGGTTCCATTCAATGATCTTTGGTTTCCTTTAGTCCTGGGAACAGGGATTTATGCTTATTTTTCTGACTACGTTAACTATCTCTACAATGAAATAATTCAGAGACTCTTCTATTTCAAAGACCTCAGGAAATATGAGGAAGAAAGTAAGGAAGAAAAGAGTGACCTACAATCCAAAGCCTTGCTTGCATTTCCTATAAGAAAGCTGCAAAGTGTGTCTTGCAGCAGCTGGAGGCCGATCTCCAGTCTGAGAAGAAACACTTCTCCCCAGTGTATGAGGGGGAGCTGCCGGGGACTCCGCTGGCATGAGCTCATGTCACTGCCATTGCTGCTTCTGTATCCAAGACGCCTGGATTAGTTTCCAAGGGCTGCTATAACCAGCTACCACACACGTGGTGGCTTAACACAACACAAATGTATTCTCTCATTGTTCTGGAGGCCAGAAGTCCAAAATCAGTTTAAATTGGTCTAAATTGAGGTGTTGGCAGGGCTGCGCTCCCTCCAGAAGGTCTAGGAGAGAATCTGTACCGTGTCATCTCCAGCTTCTGGTGGCTGCCAGTGTTCCTTGACCTGTGGCCACATCACTCCAATCTCTGCCTCCGTGGTCACATGGCCTTCTCCTCTTCTGTCTGAAATCTCCCTCTGCCTCCCTCTTGTAGCACTTGTAATTTCATTTAGGGCCCACCCAGATAATCCAGAGTAATCTCTCCATTTAAGATCCTTAACTTTATCACATGGGCAAAGTCTTTGCCTTATAAGCTAACACTCACAGATTCCAGGGATCAGAATGTAGACCTGTTGAGAGGCCATTACTCAGCAGACCATAATACCTACTCTTTCCCTGGCACTCAGATTTCTGGGAAGTGGACTTGTCTGTCATCTCTCGGAAGAGTAGTTAATTCCAAATAACGAATTCATGTTAGTAGTTGTAATTCTCAGGCCAGATTGAGGAATTACATTACGTGATGATCTGCACTAGGATTTCTAAGACTGGGACCTGATCTGGAGAAAGTGTGTAAATTATACTTACTTAAAGTCTCAATTTAATCTCCTGGTGTTGCAGCAGCACACTGTGTACTTTGAAGGATTCAGAATTATAGGATGTTTCCTATTGTCTGGAACTTAGTCTGCCTGCGGTGCTAAGACATGGGCATGAGAAGGGATACCCAACTTGGCATGGGGAGGGTAGAGGAGGTAAATGAGGAATGGAAAATTGGAGATAGCAACAAGAGATGGCATTTGGACTGGGCTTTGAAGGATGGGCCTCTCTTAGGAAACCATTCATGACCATGTCTCCCACTCAAGACTGATTCAGAGGATCCCGCTCATATTCTTCAGTATCTGTCTTTGCTTTTCTCTGTCTTAATTCTTCTCACATCATTTCTCATGGTCTGTTTACCTGGCTGTCTCCCTAATTAGGCTGAGGACAAGGGTTTGTCTTGCTTGTTGATTCGGAGATCCCCAGCAAGTAGCATGGTGCCTGGCATACAGGAGAAGCTCGATCAACAAGTGTTGGATTGGCTGAACGAGTGGAGAAGAGAAAGGAGGAAATTCTGGGCAGAGGGTTGGCACAAGAAATGCTTGGAAGCAGGGCAATTCTGTGCAAGTCAATATGGTGAAAGTCACAAGGAGGGAAGTGGGGCAGTGTGACTAACTTGGCCCGTGGCATGGTTTAGTGGAAAGGAAATGAGGAAATGGCTGCTCTCACCGTGGCTGGCAGTCTTCCCCTGGCTGTTCTTGGCAGGTGTGGAGGAGGTGGTGGGCTGTTCCTGGCAGAGCGCACCCCACTAATGCTGATGTGAGAGGCAGTGTGGCAGAGGGGATAAGAGCGCTGGCCTCGCAGCTCATGTCCTCGCAGCTCATGTCCTCGCTCTGCCACCTGTGTGAACTTGGGCGTGTCACTCAGACTCCCTAAGTGGTTTTCTTGACAGTGAAATGAAGATACCTGCAACAACTCTGACCTGAGGATAAATAGACCAGTCGTGGAGAGAGTGCAGCACAGTGCCTGGTTTGTGGGTAGTGCTATTATAAGTGTGATTGTAAATCATGTCTGTTAGGCTCCTTGCTGGGGGGTCCCGGCCACACCATGGTGCTGGGTGCACCTCGGTCAGCAGTTCTGACTGGTGCTGACATCTGAGCCTTCTCTTCCTCCCTGGTCACCATGAGCGACTAGTGGCTTGTGTGACACTGTTAGGTCACACAGGGCAACCTTGAGGAGAAACCTAGGGACTCCAGAGGGCAAAACTTAATGTCTCCAAGGCCCTCTGTGCAAGCATAAGCGGTAATTGGGCCTTTTCTAAGGACTGAGTTTTGTTCCTGGGTCCATAGTCCAGCTCGCAAAGCGCTTGTCTTGTAGCCTTGAGAAGCCAAGTGAAGGGGCACCAGGAGCCTTAAAGCATCCTAGCTCCACTTGAAAACAAGGGTCGAATGAGGCAAGATTTGGTGACAGACCTGATGTTAGAGCCAGATTATGTCTTTAGACTTACCTCTCAAAGAGATGAGACCCGGGAGCAGAGCCAGTGGGATCTTTTCTAGTGTTAATTGGAGTTAATTATAAATAACGCAGAAGCCCTTCGCTGTTGTTTCTTCTGGTGTCTGTCTTACATGCTGAAGTATGGACCTTGAATAACAATCTTGGAGAATGCTAGCTGGTTTCAAGGTCTTCGCCCTCATGGTGAAGGTTGTGTACCAGATTTCTTCCTTATCAAGAGGGTTAAAGGTCAGAAGGAGCAGTGCGTTTCAAATTACTTGATGGACTGGGTAAAACCCATTTACCAGTTGGAATATTTTTTTAATAGATGAGGCCCTCACCAGAGTTCTAATTAAAAATCAATGTGATATATAATTAAATTCTAGTGATCACATATGCACCAGCTCGTCTCTTTAGCTTTTAGCCAGAGGCAGAGGAGGAATGCTGTTATTGATCAGCTCAGGAGCCCTCCGAGGCTGTCAATATAAGATGTCTCATCTGAGGCCCAGGTGGCTGCTCAGAGCCCGGCAGCGTCTGAGCACCGAGCTTGAAGGACACTCCACTGACTCCAGCAAAGAGTCTGATGTTCCCTGATCATTGAAATGCTCTGTTCAGAGGGCGGGGACGCGGTCCGCAGTCTCCAGCCTGCCTTCCATCTCTCTGAGCAGTGAGCTCCGAAGAGGAGGCTTTAGAAAGAGAGAGGATACAGATCAGTGTTGTCCAGACTCACCTCGTCCTTTCAGCTTCCCTGTTCCAATCCCGCTACGGGGAAGACCCCCTGATTATTTTCCATGAGGTCTGTCAGGTACAAAAGTGTCCACTGCGTCAGAGTGACTAAAGGTGACAGTGGTTACCTACTTCTGTGAAGGCATCTGATGCCCTTAGGTAGTTCAGCCCGGTCCTAGGATCCATCCTATCGCTGTACTGTGGAAAAGTGTTATTGATATTTTCCAATTTCTTTAAAAACAAGATGTCAGTGTTGCTTTGCATGCACTCATGGCAAATCCCAAGCAATTTCCTAGCACAGGCTCACATGTGTAAGCAGATAGTCCTCAAGACTTCCACACTTTTGATTTTTGTCCCCTCATCTGATTCTTGTCACAATATGGCGGAGGGAGGCATAGAAGTGTTATTTTTATTCCCACTTTACATATGAGTGTTTCCTTGGGTTAAAGGATTTCTCCAGGTTCCTCCAGCCTAGCAGAGTTGTGGAGAGGCACGCGGGTTCCTGCTCCACGTCCTGCACCATCCGCCGCTCAGTGACCAGTGTGCACCCACTCGTCCCTGCCAGGGCCTCCTGCTCTCTGAGGTCTTTCTCTCTCTCTCTATTTAAGATGGATTTAGTCAATACATTTTTTATTTATGACTTTTCCTCCTTTTTTCTTTAGATTTTTATTATGCAAATATTAATATATTTTTATTGTAAAGGATTTAAATTATGTTTGAGAATATAGAGCACAACGTGAAAGGGCCGCTCAGGGCTTGGACCACATTCGCTCCCACTGCCTTCCTGGGCCTCCAGGGCGTGCCCTCCTCCCTTTCCTCCTTTCCCATCCCCTTCCCCCTCCCCCTCTTCCCTCTCCTCCTCCTCTCCCCCCCACCTGCCCCTCCCCTTCCCCTTCCTCCTGCCCCTCCTATCTTCCCCTCCTCCTCCCCCCTCTTCTCCCCCTCCTCTTCTTCTTCTTTCTTCCTTCCTCTTCCTCTCCTCCTCCTCCCCCTACTCTTCTTCTTTCTCCCCTCTTCCTTCTCCTTCTTTTTTTACCCCTCTCCCTCACCCACCTCTCTCTCTCTCCCCCCCCTCCCCTCGTATATTTATATAAAACAGGGATACTATTTTGCATGAAGAAGATAATAGTTTTAGAAGCCTGGCTTGGTGGAAAGCAAGCATTTTGTCTAAATCTTTCCTTTATATAAAGGAGAAAGCTGAAGGCCTTAGATTTCAGAATGCTCCCATAGTGTAGAGCTGGGGCTAAAGCTGGGAAGGAGGAGGATATGACATAGATGAAGGGCAAGAGCACTTGGATGGTTCACCGCCCTAGGCTTTGTAGGGAGACATGGGGAGCAAGACAAAGAAAGCCCCATGCATCTCCTTTGGTTTCTCTTTCCCTCCTGTCCCCTATGCAGTCCACCAGCAAGTCTTCTCAGCTCTATCCTCATAATATATCCCAAACCCCACCCCCTTTGACCACCTCCCAACTAACATCCTGGTCCAAGCTGTGAGTATCTCTCCCCTGGGTTATTGCAATGGCCTCAATGGTATGCCAGAGCCGGCTTGCTAAAACCCAAGAGCTGAGTTAAATTTCCAGGAACTTTGCAAGTCGGTTGGTAAGTACAGCCATGATTAAAAATTAAATAATGTCCATTGACAGATGAATGGATAAAGAAAATGTGATATACATATACAATGGAATATTATTCAGCCGTGAAAAGAAGGAAATCCTGCCATTTGCAACAACATGGATGGACCTATGGTCATTATGCTAAGTGAAATAAGTCAGACAGAGAAAGACGAATACTGTATGATCTTATATATGTGGAATCTAAAAACACTGAACTCATAGAAACAGAGTAGATGGGTGGTTGCCAGAGGCTGGGAAGTGGGGAATGGGATGTTGCTCAAAGAGTACAAACTTCCAGCTATAAGAGGAATAAGTTCTGGGGATCTGATGTACAGCATGGTGACTATGGTTAACACTACTGTATTGGATACTTGAAGGTTGCTAAGAGAGTAAATCGTAAATAGTCTCGCCATAACAAAAACAACAAAATGGTAATTATGTGAGGTGATCGAGGTGTTAACCAAACTTATTGTGGTAAACATTTTGCAGTATATACATGTATGAAATCATCACATTGTACACCTTAAATTTACACAATGTTATATGTCAATAAAGCTGGAAAAAATTAAATAATATAAGCTTATCATTAAATTATATTAAAAATCAAGGTAATACATATTTAAAAGTCATCACTTGCTAATTTTATTCATTTTACTAGTATCTATGCTCTTGAGGTTATTGGCATCTATTGTATTTGTATGGTGGAAATACTATATAATGGTGGCCACTTAGCATCTCTTTCTAACTCTGCTTTAGTCTTATCAGTAGCTCCAAACCAGCTATGGTGGGAGTATTAACACCGTGGAAATCAGCAAACACTACAAATCAGTACTGGTCAACACTTCATGAAAACCTACTGTGGATGTTTCAATCTGAATGGACAAAGTCTCAGTCTTCTTAAGTAAGAACTCATTAGACCTGAAGTCAACCCACAATGCCCATCTCTCTTCTTCTCCAATCTGGGTCAGTTTATCCTGGTTAAACACTACTCTAAAACCCAGCTAAAGTCTCACCTCCATAATGAGACTTTTCTTCTGTTTTTTCAGTCTGGTCTTCTTTTCAAACTCTTTTCATTCTGTAGGCTAGTCTTAGCACTAATCTGTTCCATACGTCTTGGATGGCACTATAAGTTCTTGGGACAGAGGCAGTAGGCATTAGGTGCTAAAATAGGGCACACCAATTGATTCAGGACCAGGGACCTGGCCTAGGAGAAAAGAATGTTGCCAACAGTAATGAAAGATATTCAATAACATAATTATCATACGTGTCATTATTATCATCTGATGGAGCTTACATTTTTGCTCTGTCCTCTGTGTCACTCATTCACATAACAATCTGTGAGATATGCTGTGTTATCTCCACTTTGCACATGAGGAAGTCAAGAAATTTGCCCAGGGTCAGACAGCTAATAGGAGGCAGTGCCAGGAGTGAAATCTGTCCTCTTTCTAAGAGGAGGAATTTTCAGCAGACTTTATTGGAGGAAAATGTCTGAGGTCTCTGTGAAAAGTTGAATTTTCCTGGGAACATGAAGTGATGTTGGAGAATGCTCGCTATGGTACCATGGAAGCCCTACCATTCACCACCCTTGTTTTCCAGATAAAGAGACTGTGAAAGGAGGTATAATGACTTTCCCAGGGTCCCAAGGTCTACATGAGGCTTTCTGTGTTCCAGACATTCATAATGAGGGGAGTAAGTGCTATCCTGGCGGGCTGGCCTGTTGGAAGTGATTTGCCTTGGCTTCTCAGTGGAGGGATCTCAAGTCAGGGGCAAATGACACCAAGGTAATCATAGCCCTTCTTGCCATATGTGGCTATGACAAAAGATGACACGTATCATCCCCTCCACAGCTTGCATGGGGATTCACGGGGACTTTAGAAGCACGGACAAAATCATGGCCTTAGATGGCCCTCTTCTTCTGGGTCTGTCTCAGTTATGCTGCGGCCATCATGGTGGACCCAAAATCAAGTAACACAAGTCGACCCAGAACCATGTTGGGCTCACTAGATCTTAAATTTTGAATCTCTTCTGATAAATTTAAATCGTATTTTAGGACAGCAGCAAAAAGGTACACGGCTGTTGAGATCTCTTTAAATTTTAACCTTGGCTTTGGCTCTTGCTGGTTATTGCCCCGAGGCCAGTTATTTTGCACCTCTCAGCCTCAATTTCTTCATTTGCCCAGTGGGGATAATGCTGGGATTAAATGAGATAAAGTACGTAAAGAGCCTACTAAAGTGCCTGGCACATGGTCAGTGTGAATCAAGTCTGCATTTTCTTCCAGAAATACAGGTCAGGGCCCCTCAGCAGAGATTTAGTGGCCCCACCTGATGTCATTCTTCCCACCGGATTCAAACTGGGCTGCTCGCCTCTGGCCAGGGAGTGTGTTCCAAGGCATTCCTGTTTGCCAGCTCAGGCCTCAGGGCTGCTGTGAAGTTGCATTCTCTTTCATGGAGCTCATGTGTGTGACAGGGTGTGTCCAGCTCTTAAAGTGCTTTGATGAAAATGCCTTTGTGCTAAAAGCTCTGTAAATATAAGGAGCAGACCTGGGCGTGGTGTTTCCAGCATACTCCCAATGTTAGCCGTCATCAAAGGCTCAGGTCATAGAAAAGTTGGAAATGGAGGTGGTTTGCCAATTCAGTGATTCTCCAAAGCAGAGATGGCTTTTCTTTTTCAGCTTCCATTTCTTGACTCACTTTGCTTGATTGCACAAGGCCCGTCTTGCCTTTCTTGCGTCTCCAGAGCTACAAAAACCTCATTTCAAGTATGTTTTAAAAGAACTACTAATTGCATATTGTCTTTCTACCCACCTCTACCCTACCCAACCTACCCACCCGCCAACTCTACCCAACAGCGCCCTCTGGTGGCCAGCAGAAAGCTTCTCTGACCTCACCTTATCTCTTTCCTTATCCTTCCGGAAGAAGGTACCATTCATTCATTCATTCATTCAACAACTTTTTATTGGTTAATTGCTATGCACCAGGCATTGTAGACACTGGAGATACCAATATGAACAGATATAGTTCCTGCCGTCAAGGAGTCACAACTCAGTGAGGAAACAGATAGACAAATAAGAGATTATAATTTAAAATGATTGGCGCAGAACACAGAAGTATACACAGGGTCCCAGAGAAGGAACCAGAAGCATACTTATCTTGGAGCAAGGAAGCTAAAGCTTCAGGTCCTGCTCACTTGCACCGGCCACTTCCGAGGCCCTAACAATGTGTTCATATGGCCATGTATTTTTATAAAATTTGCAAAAGTAAGCTGTTTTAAAGGAGCCAGTTAAAATTACTTTTCTTCTACGCTGACCTTCTGTCTGTCATAGCTCTCCTTGTATTAGGTGGCATGGAAGCAGCCAAGGGCATTTTTGTGACCGGCTAAGGGAAGGGTGAGTTTGGGAGACATTTTGTTTGGGTTTAGTGAGATATTTTTACCTGGTTCATAGTTAACCACGTTAACTTCCAGAAATACTCCTCTCACCCACTGTTGTGACTAAGCAGCACTATGACGTAAAAGCTTCATGATCAGAGGTTATATCACAGTTTAAACATGTCTTCTAGCCCCTGCACCAGAACTATGTGAGTATTAACCTAAGAGAAATGTGATTTTAACGTATGGAGCTAGAAGCTAGTCTGTGGAACCTTCTTCAAGTTATCAGACACGTCATATCGTAAGCAGAGGAAAAACTTGAGAGAAGTTTCCCAAGATTTGACAGAAATCTTAAAATTTTTATGACATTTCCAATACTGAGCTGTGAAGCTGAAAGAAATATTTCCAAACAATCTGTAATATAAACCAATTACCATCAACTATGTTAGAGGAAAGAGAATGGATCTTTCTATCCTCTATACAGAAGACACAAGATGTGAAAATATCCTATGAAGAAATAATCAAAAAGTATGCAGCTAAAAAGTGGAGGAAAAAATTGTTATAGGGTATGTAAGGCAATCACTATTACAAAAATAGTGTAATATTTGTGATATTTGTCAGATGTTGCAGGTGCATAATCTCTCATGATTGTTTTTCTCATTCTAAATGAATGTTCACTTTCATAACGAATTTTCTCTTTTAATTTTGTATTCTTTCCTGTAAAGAGGGTTCCCATACTGTTTTAACTTCAGACCCTACAAAACTTGGAGCAGGACCCAGAAAGAGACCCTGAGTTTGCCCAGGCGAGACCAGTGAGGGTTCACAGGGGTCAGTGTGTGAGCAGAGAGATGGAGGAAATCTATGAGGCCGCCGAGTGGAAAGTGATGAGGGGACTTTTTAGGCGGGACAAAGGTGAGAGGCATATGGGAGCATCCGTACAGCAAAGGGGGCCATTGTGACTGGGGCACAGGAGCCTAGAGAGGCCCACAGGCCAGGTCATGAAGCGCTGCTTCTGCTGTACTGAAAGGTTAAGCGACGGAGAGGCAGCAGACGGTTTAGGCAGGGAAGAGATGGGTGCAGGTTTGGGATTTCTCTAACTTTTCTCTGTCTTTGTCACTTGGAGCTTTTGGTGAATTCTACCTTTTTCAATCTTTCTCATCTCTGTGTACACATCCCCTTCAATCTTCCTCCTTCTCATACTTTTGGTTAATTCAAGAGAACATTTCCCTGTTTGCCCTCCTCTCTATTCCGTACACGCAAATTCTTATTTGTCTCTCTCCAATTCATTTGTGAAATAGGAATGACTACAATCATTAAATGAAATAAAGCAGTATTGATGACCACCCCACTGTCTTAGTCTATTTGGGCTGCTATAACAAAATACCACAGACTGAGTGGCTTATAAACAATGGAAATTTACTTCTCACAGTTTGGGGAGCTGGAAGTCCAAGATCAGAGGGCCAGTGTGGTTGAGTGAGGGCTCTTTTCCTGGTTCCTAGCCAGCACCTTCTTGCTGTGTCCTCACAAGGTGGGAGGGGTTGGGGAGCTCCCTGGAGCCTCTTTTATGAGGCACTAATCCCATTCACGAGGGCTCCACCTCATGACTTAAGCACCTCCCAAATGTCCCTGTTACTAACACCCCCCCACTCTTGGGGGTTTGAGATTTCAACATATGAACTTTGAGGGGAAACAAACATTTAGACAATAGCACTCACTATGTGTTAGGTGCTGATTAATTAGCTGATAATGAAACCAGTGAAGACTCTGCCTTCGTGGAGTCTATGGTCTAGTGGGAAGTTCAGCTAAATAAGCAACTAGACATCTGATTTTTAATAAACTCTGGAGGAGAAACCATATACCACAATTTGTTTATCCGATCATGCTGTTTCCACCTTTTGGCTATTGTGAACATTACTGCTATGAACCTTCACGTACACACATTTGTTTGGGTACCAATTTTCAGTTCACTTGGTTGCATACCTGAAATTGGAATTGCTGCCCCTTGTGTTTCTTTTTTTTTGTTTTGTTTTGCTAAGGAAGATACACCCTGAGCTAACATGTGTGGCTAATCTTCCTCTATTTTGTATGTGACCTGCTGCCACAGCGTGGCTGATGACAAGTGGTGTAGGTCCATGCCTGGAAACCAAACCCAGGCCACAGAAGTGGAGCATACCCAACTTAACCACTAGGCCACCAGGGCTGGCCCTCCCACCTCCCAAAAAGTGTTTTTGATGCTTTATTTTTCTTTCCCTCTAGAATATTGATTTATCAAGTGTTCTCTTTGTTTCTTCAATCTTTCCATTTCTACTGCCTCCTTCTCTCTGGTGTACAACACACTGAAATACCCAACCTGAAATAAGCATTTAAATATCTTCAAAGCAAGTTACTATGATTTTTGGATACAGAGTGCCTCAATGTTAATGACTTATAGAAAATCTTTACAGAGGAATCTGAAAAATATGATAAGAACTGAGGAAAATGAAAACCTCATCAAACGCAGTTACAGGAAACTGTGTCTTACGAGTCTTAATTCTAGAACCATCACTACTGTGGTTGGTAATTTCCACTGCTATGTTGCTTGGTTTTTATCATACTCATGGATTTATGAAAACAAAATTTTCACACAGATTGAGGCCAACTTCTCTACCTTTCCACATGTTGATTTATTTCTTGATTTAGTGAGTTTGCAAGCATAGCTAGATTGCTTTCAAATGCTGCTTCATGAGGTGGAGAAATCTGAAGTTGGGTAGAGAAGAGGTGATAAAGCCAGCATCCGGCAAAGGTCCTGGCGCCGTGTGGCAGGAGGGGTCAGGTCTGGGGAGTCACAGACTGTGTTCCTGGACAACCAATCTAGGGCATTCTGTACTCTGCAGAACTTGAATATATCTTTTCAACAATGTCCAAGTTGCTTTCTAAGGTTTCCTTCAGCTTTGAAGGCCTAAGATTCTAAATATAGTGCTGGTCTTGCCACGTGATCAGATACAGAAGTGGCACCGTTCCTATCGACAGTTCCTACTCTGAGTCTAAGCACAAGAGATGTGTTGAAATATAAATTTGCTGATAAACATATTTCCGTTTCTTGAAAGTACGTTTACTTCACTTCCCTTTGAACTTGTAAGTTGTACGTATTTCAAGTGGAGTGTTTGGGAAAGAATGTCTCATAAGAGGATCCCGGCTTTAGCAACTTGAGAGAATACTTCAGTTGAAACTCCGTGTAGTTCTTACCAGATCCTTTTTCAAGTCCCTAAATAGGAAGAGTAAAATGTCTTAAAGTTTTTATAACGCTTAAAAGACATTGTTCTGTTTGGTAAAACTGTACCACCTCATGTAACTACTACATTCTTTGCATTCTCTTCTCATTTAATCTCAAAGATACTTGCTTCTCTATGGGTGACTTCGTATTTTTTTTTCACATGTTATAATTTCTTTTATTTTTCTTTATCTGGATAGAGTGACCATATCCATGATTTTTTAAGAAGCGTGCTCGAGGTCTAAGATGCTTAATGTATTCCAATAAGAAGTGACTATTTATCCATTTAGGCATGCCCGTGCTGCTTGCCCTTGCACTTGCTAAGCCGGGTACATTTTTGGAGAGCCTCCACATGTGTTCATCTATCTTCTCTGAAATGGGTCTGTTGTGTGTTGTTTCAATTCGTCTACACAATCTGGCTGAGGTAGTCTTCCTGCAGTTTGTGCTTCTTTCTTCCCACACATGTGTCTTCTGTTCGTAACTACTTGGAGACACTGGACTTCATTGATTATTTCTTGCAGTATTTCCGTTACCTCTTCATGTTCTGACTCTAAAAGGGGCTTGCTCAAACCATGTCTCCAGGACAGATGGCATAAAGGTGTTAGTCACTTAAACATTTCCTGCCTGTATGCGTCTTCAGGCATTGACAATGGCTGCCTGATGGATATACTGCTTTCATAGGGTCAATGGTTTCTGGATCTTCAAGGGTCACCTTGCCTACCAATTAAGCCATGGAGATTTTTTTTAAACATATATTTGCTTTGACATTTCATTACATGGATTGAGCAACTTGAGTGTATTGATGTTAGAGTTGTAGTGGCTTCTCTACAGAAGGATGGAGAAAATTCTACATTTTCCTCTTATTTAATCCCAGTAAGATATTGTTTTTAAAATAAAGGCCAAATAGTTTCTAATCTATGAGAATGGGGTCCTCAGGAGTTGTGCATCTTGGCAGCACTGCAGCCCTGGATGTGTTTCTTCATCCCAGAAGAATTTGCAAGTACATATTTCATTTGAAAGTATTTGCGATTTTTACTCCCCAATAATGTGCATTGTGTAAATGCTCCCTTTGTCGAGTGTCTGTTCACTCAACAAATATTTATTGATGGTCCATTTTGTGGGAAGCACTGCGCTTGCCCTGGGCACCCAGATGCCTATAGTCAGCCCTTGTGTCCTTAAAGAGCTTGAAAAGTTGTTAAAGGGGAAAAAGAAAAGAGAAATGTAATTGAGGGGCTATTTGCATACAAACAGTAAGCGCCAACGTGAGCAAATTTAATAATGGTGCCCTCCAGTTAATAGCAAACAACTTTCCAGCCCTGAAGGCTTTATGTCCCTGCTGAGGCTGGGTAAATGATTTTACCACAAATTATTAGATTAGAAGAAATTCATTTATGGTGTTTCCATGGGTTATAACAAAAATGTGAGTGCCGCTAGAATATTTTTTACTAGTTTAAACTCAGAAAAATCTCTGAGCCTTTTCCTTTCAGTAAAGAAGTGAATTCTCTTTTAGCTGCTTTTTGGGCCTTGAAGACACAGACTAGGAGAAGTGACGGTGTAAAGGTACTGAGCACAGTGTTGGAGGGGCGGTGCAGTGAGCGGCTGCATCACGCCACCAAGGAGACCAGAAAGAGGGTGCTGACAGCAGGAGGAAAGTGGCAAAAATCAACCGCAGGTCCCTGCGGGCCCTGAGCCTTTATGTTTCCCTGCATCTCAGTGGTACCAAGGAAGGCATTTTTTTTATTTCGAATTTCTGGCCACTTCTATCACCAGGAGAAGCATAGCACACGATGCAAGAGGATGAAGCTGTTTTCTATGTTTGGTCTTTGCTCCTAGTGATTTTTTTCAGCTTGGTTTCAGGTCCTGGGCTGTGAGTGGATCACTGCCTGCTATGGTCTGAATGTTTGTGTTGCCCCCAAATTCATGTTGAAATGCTAACCTGCAAGGTGATGGTATTAGGACATGGGGCCTTTCGGCTGTGATTAGATCATGAGGGTGGAGCCCTCAGGAATGGGATTAGTGCCCTTATAAAAGAGGCTCCAGAGAGCACACTCGCCCCTTCCACCGTGTGAGGTTACAGAGAGAAGATGCTGGCTATGAACCAGAAAGAGGGCTCTCACCAGACACTGATGGCAGCCTCCTTGATCTCAGACTTCCAGCCTCCGGAACTGTGGGAAATCAATGTCTGCTGTTACAAGCCCCCAGTCTATAGTATTCCGTTGGAGCAGCTCGCACAGATTAAGGCACCACCTAGCTGGACTTTGAGGATGAATGTGTGTGTGCCTGGTTTTCACACATAGACTCCAATTCAGCCGTTTGGATTAACTGAGCCATCCTTTAGACTAAGTAGGTGGTTAATCAGGGAAAATGTTTTGAGCAGATTCTCATGTGGAGACTCTGTTGGCTCTATGACGAAATGTCCTAAGTGTTGGAGTCTAGACTGAATTTACCACGTGGTGGGGGGAGGGGGCTTTGGGTGGGGAGAAAAGTTCTTATATTAGGAGACCATGGAAAAAATGTCAATGCTTTCAGAAATGCAGTTAAAGTCACACTTCCAGGCTCTGAGCAAGTAAGAAAGTAAGAACAGAGAAAGTACTCTCTCAGCCCTTCCAAAATCCTAGGACAGGAGAAAGCTCGGACCACATGGACTCAACACATTTTGGATCCCGCTGTTGAAACACTAATGCTGTCTGAACTCTTGATTTGGCAACACAGAAACACCTCTTGTGAATTATAGCTTGGCTGCCTGAGGACATGTCTTTGTAATGAGGCTTGTGTAGAACAAGACAGAGAATCTGCTAGAAGGCTGCTCCAGAGTCAGAGGTCACTGGTCCTCTTAGGTCTTCAATGCTTGTTCCTATCTTGTAAAGGAGTGGAGAGGATGTGGGCTCTGATCTGTCTCCAGCACATCCCTGCCCTGCTGCGCATTTTCCCTTCCCCATCCTAGGACTACTCACTCCACACCCTATAGGATGTTTCCATAACTAAATCCAAGGCCAAAGCATTTGTTACCCCTTTCATCTCTAATGGCTACTTTTTATTACTGCCATGTAGCCGTGACTGAGAACTTGACTTCTGGGTTGAACACATATTTTGATCTTCTAATAGGGGAACTATTTTATTTGCCTATTGACACAAATTACCTGAAGAAGTCTTTGCTCATTCTATGAAGAGTTATTCCTAATTAAAACAAGAGCACTGAAAGAGGGGGCTTCGTTATTTTCTGTTTCCAGAAAAAGACCTCATGGATGATCCACAAATATAATGAACTTTGCATTTTAAACGTCAAAACCTTAAACATTTGCCTTTTTCTCTTAGCACAAAAACAATATGTTTATGGTATTTCTGTACATTTCTTTTTTCTACAATTACACAATTTATTAGCACATTTCACAAACACTTTCCACATTATTAAATATTTTTCTATAACCATGTTTTTAATGGTTTTATTATATTTTGTTCTATGTCTGTACTATAATCCACTTAATTTCCCATTATCACACATCCATACTGTTTCCAATTTCTCTTTTTTAGCAATATCACGATGTACACTTTTCCCAGAAACATAGAATAGCACCCATTTCCCCCAAAATCATCTACAGAGGGTATAATCATTCAAATAATTTTAAAATCAGTTTAATAGGTAAAGAAAGCATCTTGTTGCTTAAATTTGCATCTTTTTGGTAACTTGTAGGGCTGACTATATTTTCAAATGTTTACTGGCCATTTGTGTATTTTTGTGAATTTCCCCATTCTTTGCCTATTTGGAAAAGAGTAGTAAATTTTTTTCCAATTAATTATAAGAAATTTTAAAATTATATTATAGATGTTAACATGTTGCAAATACACTTAATATTTTGTAATTTGCCCTTTAACTGTATTTACAGTTTGTGTGTGTGTGTGTGTGTGCTTGACATATAGAAAATTGTAACTTTAATGTTGTCAGAACTACTCGAGTATCCCGGAAGAAATAAAAAATGAGTAAGCCACTGTCTCTGTCTTCCAAGAACCTACGATCCAACTGTGGAAATAAGATAGAAACGTGTGAAATAAACAATACAATATTTAAGGCATCAGCTTTTCATGAAGAAGGGGAGTAGCCACTAGGAGATGCGGCTGTTGGTTTTCAGAGTTTGAAAAACCCCCTTCAATGCTGCTGATCATCACTGTCCTTCCCTGGTTGATAACCGCAGATTTCAGTATCAGGCAGGACAAGACAGAGTGTCTCCAGGCAGTGTGATGAATGGCACATGCATGTGATAATGCACTCGGGCTGACCCTCCTGACAGTGCTGAGTCATTTTCTCTCTTCTGGGCAACCAACTGTGTATTTGTGCCAGCACCTTCTATAATATCAATGAGGTAACTTGTGTTTATCGCTGGTCTGTGAAAACTTAGAAAAGCGTCTGGCAAAATATTTAGGGAGAATGAGAATGGACGTTGACTTCCGTTATTTTCTTTTTGTAGCTTTCAAATTATATTGTGTTGTGCATAAGAGTCAAGATCTTGCTTGGTTTTTGTCTCTCTCAGCACTTTTCAGAGTACCCAGCACATTCGTCAGAATTTGCAATGTGTTTTAAAGATTCCAAGCCAATGAGACCTCACTATGTGTTTTGTGTGTGTGTGTGTGTGTGTGTGTGTGTGTACAGAGTGGGGAGGGCACAGGGACAGGAGACTAGGATTAAATGAGCTGGTTGTGGAAACTAAGAACAGAAACTCTGGGGGGGCAGCTGCCCAAGCTGACTCGGGCTCAGTGTGCAGCAGCTAACTTAGGACAGTTCTTCAAACCCTGAACGTTGTAAAGTTCAGCAACAATGCAATAATGAATTATAAAGGCTGTATTGTTTCCTTTATACGACCATTTTAGCTAATTCTTTCTGGTATAAACCTCAGTGGAAACAAAGCCTATTTTGTTATGAACCTCCAACCAGAAACACTGGACCTCAGACTAGAAGGAAATTTTGGTGAAGACTCCAGTCTTCCGTGGCATGTGTATTCCCACATACGTAAAATGAAGAATTAATACAAAATAGCATGCCAAGAGCACACTACTTAAAACCTGTGCATTTTCTATTAGAAATAAACTTGTTTTGAGAATAACTGATTCCTCCCCACCCCCTATAATTCAGAAGGGTTATTTCAGTAACTGGAAGATGCAGCTCATTTCAGAATTCACCTGAAGAAATGTTTCTGCGCAAAGACAATGTATTTGCAGTTAGTGAAGACCGTTCCTTTACACAAGGATGAGGATGCCATTGACAAGTTCTCTTTAATGAACTCTGTGTCCCAGAGGGAAACTTAGAGTTTTGGAAGTGATCGGGAGAAGAGGCGGTGTGTAAACATCACAGAGAGGTTTTTCTTACATGACAGAAAGTTTTTTTTTTTTAATTAAACTTTTTATTTTGAGATAATTGTAGATTCATATGCAGTTGTAAGTAATAATACAGAGAGACCCCATACACACTTTATACCCAGCTTCCCTCAGTGGTAACATCTTGCAAAACTATAGTACAATATCACAACTAGGATATTGACATCAATATGGTCAAGATACAGAACATTTCCATCAACATAAGGATCTCTCAGGTTCCCTTTTAAGCCACACCCACTTACTTCCTGCCTCCACTTCACCTTAACCCCTGGAAACCACTAATATGTTCTCCATTTCTATAATTTTATCATTTCAAGAATGTTATATAAACAGAATTGTTCAGTATGTAACCTTTTGAAATTGGCTTTTTTTTTTTTTTGACTTAGCATAATTCTCCGGAGATTCATCCAGGTTGTTTTGTGTATCAAAAGTTCATTCTTTTTTATTGTTGAGTAATATCCCACAGTATGGACATACTGCAGTTCGTTTAACCATTCATTCATTGAAAGTCATCTGGGTTATTTCTAGTTTTTGGCCATTATGAATAAAGCTGCTATAAACATTGGTGTGTAGGTTTTTGTGTTCACATAAGTCTTCATTTCTCTGGGATAAATGCCTAGGAGTGCAACTGCTGGGTCATATGGTAGTTGCATGTTTAGATTTTTAAGAAACTACCAAACTGTTTTTCAGAGTGGCTGTACCATTACATATTCCCACCAGCAATGTGATCATTCCCTGCATCCTCGCCAGCATTTGGTGTTGTCATTATATTTTGTTTTAGAAATTCTGATGGAGGAACAGTGATATCTCATTGTGGTTTTAATTTGCATTTCCCTAATGGCTAATGATGTTGAACATCTTTCCATTGGCCTATTTGCCATCTATGTATCTTCTTCAGTGAAATGTCTGTGTATGTGTTTTGTTATGTTCTAATTGAATTGTTAGCTTTGTTACTGTTGAGACTTGAAAGTTCTTTGTATATTCTAGACACTAGTCCTTTGTCTGATATGTGGTTTGCAAATATTTTCTCCCATTCTGTAGCTTGTATTTTTGTGTTCTTCACAGGGTCTTCTGCAGTGCAAAAGTTTTTAGTTTTGATGAAGCACAATTTATCAACTTTTTATTTTATGAATCACGCATCTGGTATCAAGTTCAAGAACTTTTTGTCCAGCCCTAGACCCTGAAGATTTTTTCCCCCAAATTTTATAGTTTTACACTTAACTCTATGATCCATTTTGAGTTAATTTTTGCATAAAATGTTGATTTAGGTTTGAGGTTCATATCTTTTCCCTATGAATGTCCAATTGCTTCCAGTATCATTTGCTGAAAAATTTGTTTTTCCTCCAGTGAATTTCTTTTGCACATTTGTCAAAAACCAATTGGGAACATTTGTATAGGTCTATTTCTGGGTTCTCTTCTCTGTTCCTTTGATCTCTGTATCTACCCCTCTGCTAATACCACACAGTATTGATTACTGTAGCTTCACAGGAAGTCTTGAAATTGAGTAGATTGGTCATCACTTCCTACTTCTTTCTTCTTTTTCAAAATTGTTTTGGCTATTCTAGCTCCTTTGCCTTTCCACATAAATTTTAGAATAATTTTGTCTATATCTACAAAAAACGTCTTGCTGGGATTTTGATAGAAATGGCATTAAATATGGGGAAAATTGACATCTTTACTATGTTTCAAGCCATAGACACAAACTATCTCTTCATTTATTTAGATCTTGTTTGATTTCATTCATCAGCAATGTGTAGTTTTCAGAATACAAAGTCCTGTACAAGTTTTGTTAGATTTACACCTAAATATTTCATTTTTTTGAGCAATTGTAAATGATGTCATATTTTTAATTTCCATGTCCATGTGTTCATTGCTAGTATACAGAAATGTGATTTTTATGTTTACCTTGTATCCAGTAGGCTTACGGATCTCATTTATTAACTCTAGGAGGGATTTTTTTGTAGATTCTTTGGGATTTTTGATGCGGTCAATCATGTCATCTGCAAATAGAGGTGGTTTTATTTTTTTTTCCAATCTGTATGCCTTTTTAAATTTCTTTTTCTTGCCTTATTGTAGGGCTAGAGTGTCTAGCAATATGTTGAGTAAACGTAATGAGAGTAGACATGCTTGTCTTACTCCCCATCTCAGGAGGAAGCATTCAGTCCATCACAATTAAGTATAATATTATATGTAGGTTTTTGTCAAGTTGAGGCAGTTTCCCTCTAAGATTTTTGTTTTTATTAACAGCTTTAGCAATTCAGATTATATCAACATTATAAAAGTTTTGCTTTCCCTTTAAAATCTTTTCTTTTTGACCTGACTAAAATCATATTTTTCAAGTTTACGAAAGGACTTTTGTCATCTTTTCTCACTGAAAAGATGTCACGTTGCTGTTTTATCTTTCCTGGATTTGTTGTGGAACACACTGCTCACATAGAGAAGATGTTTGCTGTCAACCTCAAGCTAACTCACCAACAATGAAAATAAGTCTCAGGTCATAATGTAGCTAGTGAAGGACCCACTTCTTTACAGTGTTGGGTGTGACACAGGAAGGTTGTTGACAAACAACAGAGAAGGGGCCCTGGGTCCTCCCAGTCTCTACTGGCTCTGTCTCTTCTGTCTCAGGCCTCTCGGGCCTGCAGGGGGTCTGGAATGCTTTTCCTTCTAACTCTGATTCCTTTGTGGCCACTTGGCATTGCAGAGGTCAGAGGAAGGCTCTGTTCTTCTCTGATCCTGCCCCACCACTCCTGAAGCCCTATTTCCTTTATCAGGGCTTCTCACATCAGGGCTTCTCACCCAGCCTGCCCAGCAGGAGGTGCAGGACAAGAAGGCGAGCCCTGTTGCTTTCCTTTCCTTCCTTCTTCGATTTCCCAGGCCCGTGGGTTTCTGAGCGTATCTCTACTGCTTGCCCACTAACCCTTATCCATTACACAACGCTTCTGGGTGTTAGATATTTGCTTTAAAAAGAGGAGCTTCAATCCTGGGCTGTAACTACCACCAACCACAAAAGGAAATGAAAATCTGGCAAGTTGTACAGTCCAGCCCCACAGATGTGAAGTAGGGTGGGCTTTCGTTTGTCTAGCTTGTCTGCTTTGATTATGCAGGTGGGTTACCTACATGGATCAAAGCTCTCTGGCAACTTCCAGGCCCTTTTCTTGCCCTGGTCTGTGCTAACATAACAGACTATAGGGCCCTGAAGTCTCATTTTGTTCTTCTTTTCTAGGTCTCCTCCTTGAGAGGTGAAACTCAAGTGGTGCTGCCCCCCAGGTCACCGTATGGAAGAGTAGTTCTTAGCTGCACAATATTCTAGAAACACCTTTCTGCCCCCTTTCACTGCACAATGCCCCTCATGGACTTCTGGCATTTTTAGTGACTTTCCTCTGAGAAGCTCAAAGCACTTCACAGTCTTTATTCTGCCACTGACCAATCATAAGATGCAACATATACCAGGGTTGACAGTCATTCCGTGGGTGGTTCTGTGTTTTATTGACAGGGTGTTTTATATACATTTTTTAAAGCACCTTTTTTTTTTATTACTTAGCTCTTTACAGCTATTTTTTTCTCCCCAAAGGCCCCCAGTGCATGGTTGTATATCCTAGTTGTAAGTCCTTCTAGTTCTTCTGCGTGAGCCGCTGCCACAGCATGGCTACTTACAGACGGCTGGTGTGGTTCCGTGATGGGGAAATGAACCCAGGCTGCTGAAGTGGTGAGAATGCCAAACTTTCACCACTAGGCCATCAGGGCTGGCTCTGCTTTATATAATTTTAAATGAAAACAATCCTATGTGCTTTAGCCTCCAGACCCTTTGAGTATCCCTGGTCTGAGAGGAGCGCTTATATTTGTTGATTTGGTTACAATATTTCCCCAATTGCTCAAAGTGATTTATGTCTTTAAAGAACATTAACAAAGACCCCAAATCTCCAGAACTGAGTAGAAATGTAAGGTGAATGGTCAGTTCCACTCAAGAAAGCTGGAAAGAAAGCTGGACACGTGCCACTGTGACAGAACCTTAGGACAACTGCGCCATAAGATTCAGTCTTTGCCAAATTGGTCTCAACCAAGTGGTGTCTCTACTAGGATGGGTAACTTCATGTACAATTTTGCATGGACTGTATCCTATAAGAAGCTTATGGAAACTTAGTTTGAGTTTTGGGGGATTAGAAAGAGAATTCCTCTGAATTGTCTCCAATATAAATTGCTGCCTAAGAGGAGGATTAGGACTAAAAATAGCCCAACTTGAAAAGAAGGAGCAGTCTTATAGCTCGAGGCAATATGATGGCAGCACAGCATTTCTTAGTCACTGTGGCCAAGCTGACCACAGACAGTGACATTGATCCACCTGCTGGGTCTTTGTATGGTTAGCATTTAGTGATTTAAGCAAGAGTGATGTCAGTTTTTGACTGAATTCACACCTCTCCGACAGTAAAGGGAGGGGTGACTCCCCAGACAAATGGTCATCCATGAGGCCTGTCCATTTTTCCATGTTCCTTTTACCAACAGCAAAAAACACATATTTATAAGAGGTGCACATAAACAAGATTCTTATGGGCACATTTTTGTCTTTCTGTCAGATTTTCCATTTCTGGAAAAACAGCAGCTAATGGGTTTTTCTAGTGTTGAAAAGTGGGATAAGTTGGTATAGCCACAGCTTAAGTACAGGTATAGCTGAAAAGTTTGTGGAGATAAAATTCAAGAGAGACAGACACTTAGGGAAGGTAGAGAATAGACAGGAAGTGTGAAAAGAAAAGAAATAATAGCTCTAATCATCAACACACACTAAGAATCAAAAGGTACATCTATCTTCTGTGAAAATTAGAAATGACCTTTGCATGTTCCGTCCCCTTTCTAGCAATATGCTGGCACCATTTACAGTCTGCTTGTTTCTCAGCACAAATGACCTCTCCCCTGTACGCTGACCATGATCACTCTAACCCAGAGGAGGTGGATTCTGGACCACGAATCTGACTCTGTAATAGACTGCTTTTGGTACAGAGTGATAGATATTTATATTTTTGTGCTCTTATCTTCTTTATCTACGTCGTATACTTCTTAAGAGCAGGGTCAGTGTCTTTCAGTTCTTCCTAGTGTGGTACTTGGTGCCAGTAAGTGCTACTGAATGTTTCGATTGATGATGGCTTGAATAAAAATGAATGGACACAAAGCTGAGAATTTAAAGAGGAAGAAAAAGTGCTTAACTCCATCATTTATAAAGTTCAATATTAAAGAAATACAATGTGTTGGAGTTATAATGTTGCTTACATTCTGGCCCTGTGTGGACTGTGTTCTAGAACGCACCCATACCCATACAGCAGTTAAAAATACCACCAAGACTCTGTTTCATTAGGATGAACATTGTATGCTTGCAAGCTGGTATTTGTGCCAAGTTATAGGATCGATTTAAACATAGTGATCATATCTTGAGTAGTCAAAGAGTAATTGGGGAAGGCAAGAAAGATTTTATAGCAAATGATTACAGGAAATCTTACCTGAGTCTTTTCAGGTTATCGTTTTACTATGCAATATTTCATTGGCTAATTGTTGTTGAGACAATGAAGGAGTCAGTTCCAAAACAGTCAATTACTTAGTCCAATTTGGGTAGTAAAAACATTCTATGAATTGAAATACAGTTTACTTTGAAAGGAAATCGTACCTCCCTGGAGGCTGTTAAATGGTTTGGGGAAAATGGTTCTACTATTCGCCTCTTTGTTGCAACATTATATGTTGGAAAAATTCGCTTAATTACATTTGGTTGGCTCTAAAGACTTTCTGGTGCAAACGCCTAAGATATTAACAAGGAAAAACTTGCCTGTGAGAGTTGTACAGAGGCGGAACTGGGGTCCCAGGGAGGAAGTAGGATGTGCCCATCAAAATGTGGCAGGGCAGAGCCGAGAGCCTCGATCTCCTGACTTGGAATCCAGGTGTCCTTCTGTTTCTTCATGCAGTAAAACTGCAGATAACCAAACAGTGACTCAGACAGATCCCCTATGAAGTTTAGGGGATGTATCTAGGATGCACAAGTGCTGAGGCCTTTGGAAATTTCTAAATTGTAAACTGCTATTTTTTTCTTATTTTATTAATTTGACTCTTGTTTTTTAGCAACAAAAATGCATACTACTCAACTTATACTTTTATGCTTCACTTTTATGCTTTTATGCTTCACAAAGAACATTTATGCTTCACTTAAAAAAGCTTTTTGATTGCTTTTAGGACAGCCTGCAAATGAATCATTGTCATAAAACAATGGGTTTGGGAGGCCTCAATGTTCTTGAAAAGTTTCCTTTGCCACTATTGTCCCCGTTGCCATGCTTTTAGGGCAAATTCCCTCTCCTAATGCCACCCTGTCACTCACCAAGCAACTCAGAAGGAGGGTTTTCTTGGGACATAAAGATGGTGAATGTGGTGATCCAGTTCCTTTTGCTTTTTAGAATAGTTTAAATGTTTCTCTCTCTCTTCTTTTAATTTGCTGTTTCCTCCAACTCCTATGCATGTCACTGAACTAAGAACCTCAAGAAACTCAAAAGGTGGGTTTGGAAGCAATTAACTGTTTTTCCAAGTTGTTTCTTTTCCTTTTGTAGGATGTAACCACCAACCATCCTGAAACTGACCAAGCGAGAAACTCAAGGGAGATGTAACCACCAGCCATCCTGAAATTGACCAAGCCTCCCCACAAGAGCTACTCCCATGAACTTTGCCTTATTTTTAATGCAAAGATCTCTCCAGGAGGAGCTGAGGCCTCATTATGTGGAAGCATGTTCTCCAACTGAGCCTGTGCAAGAGAATACGCGCCTCTCCCTTTTGAATATTCATTCCCCAACTGAAATAAAAGTTCATGCTTACCTTTGTTCTGGGACGCTATGACTTTGGAAATGATTCCTCATGGTCTCCTATTTGCTGCAAATACACTTTAGTTTGTGAGACAACTTCCACTGGTGTAGAGTCTTATTTAACTCACCAGGAGGCGTGCCCACTTGGTTTGGTAACATGCAGACACACACACACACACACACATTCACACACACATGCCTGAGCCCCATTTTGACGCTGGATTTGAGTTGTTTCTCAGATCTGACTGGTTACATGGGAAGGATCTAGAGCTGCCTGTGCCCTCCATTTGCATGCCCCATCGATGGTGCTCAGGGCCACGCTTACTCCTGAGGAGTGATGTCTACAAGTGACCTATTTGTCTGAGGAATCAGAACAGCTCTTCTAAGCATGGAGGACGTCATCCAAACCTCCGCTCTCAGTTTCCATAATGGGGTCCAGCAGTAGTGCTCCCCACCTGGGGTTCTCTGCTCAATGATGTGCCCCTGAGACACATTTGGTCCTGACGCAAGAAGAAGTGTCAAACTGTCAAATCAGCCTCTGTGAGGTGTCATACCTGTGTATGACTTTAGAGCCTGTCTCTGAAAGAGCGGAAAGAGTTTCAAATAAATTATAGTTTTGGTAACATGATGAAATTGGAAGCAATGTAATACTCAAGGAGTTTATACTATTAATTATTTCTCTGCATCACACCTTTACAAGATTACCTGTGACAACTAAAAAAGCAAAATTTGCCTATTATTTTATCTCAAAATAAGTTTATTTGGGAAAAGCCAAAAGAATTGCAAGTCAGGATGTGCGTGCTATGGAGAGTCATAGGCAAATCTGGGAAAGAAAGGAGGGGAGCTGTTTTTATAGAGAAAAAGAGGGAGTAGGGAGGGGCTGTTCTAAAGGAAGTCCACTGGGGGAAAGTAACAGTTCAGGATGGCAAAGGCTTCTCATTGGCTGAGCTGCAGCATTTCTCATTGGCTGAGCTGTTGCCAGGTGGGGAGAGAAATCTTCCTTCAGTAGTAAAGTAGTTGTACTTCCTATCCAAGATGCAAACGACCTTTCTTCCTGGTTGGTGTAATTGACGATGTGTACTAGGACATGAGAGCTCCCCCTACAGGCTGTCCTGACTCCAATTTAGTTAAAGTTTCATTTATTAATTTCCACACCTGTAGTCCCTTTCATACTAATGAGCACATAGTAGATATTAAATTTAACACTGTTGGAAATGAACAGTTTAAAGAGTAGAAGTGTTGTGCTCTATATACAGAGTATGGTTGCCTGCCACATTTTGAAATTACATGATATAAAGTGATAAATTGCAAAATACTATGCTCTGTGGTAGATGAATTGAACCAATGGCACCAGTTCATCCCATTTCTATGCCTTTTGCAAGTTGCCTTTGCCGTTTTCCCATGAAGAGACAGAATATATTTCTAACTTGCTTTGGCCAAAAGGATGTTAGCAGATTGTAATAAGCAGATCTTTTAAAAAGGTGCTTGCACATTTCTGCTTCTTGGTCCTTTGCCCTCACAATGAGAACATGCCCATGCTGGAAAATGAGTCAGCTCACCCCAGTTGTCCCAACTGAGGCCATCCCAAACCAGCTGACAGCCAGCTCACCCCCCAGGCACAGGAGCGATCCCAGCCAAGATCAGCAGAGCTGCCCAGCCAACTTTCGGTGACTGTCAGTGTCTGAGCAAGCCCAGCCAAGTCCAGAAAGAGTGCCCTGCTGACCCACAGAATCATGAGCAAAATAAATTCTTATTATTTTATACCACTGAGTTTCAGGGTATTTATCACCCAGTCTTATTGTGGCAATAGATTATCAATAAAATGTACACAATGTAATCTTTTTATGATTCATAAATTGCTTCAGAATTTTAATCAGAGTAACTGTTATGAAAATTAAATATCTTTGTCCAGTTATGGAGAAAAGGAAACTTTGGGGATTGAGGTGAATCTGCACAGACCCTGTTATGATAATGGCTGTATATGCATTTTGAGGCACATATTTGGGGTATGTGGTATCATAGCGTAAGGGATGTTATAACAAATATATTTGAATTGTGCTCAGATGAAAAAATGTACAATTGTTCTATATTCCAAGTTACATACAAATAAATAAACAACAAAAGCAAAACCAAAAACGCTCTTGGTTTTCTGTCCTTTGTCTTTTTCTTATAAAATTTTGAGACTTGGATTATTTAATTTATACTTAAATGGATTCTGGATAAGTATAAATTAATGGTGTACATTTACACATTTGATATATAAAGTATCAGATTTCTTTGTTTACAAGCAACAGACACTGACTCTGGCTTAATTAGAAAAAGAATTTATTAGAAGCTATTGGGGAGCCCACAGATCAAAGGGAAGGCTGGAGGGCCAGCATGGAAATAACAGAAATGAAAGCATCTTTTAGGATCAAAAAGGAAAATGAATGGAAAAGCAAAGAAATTTTTAAAAATTTAAAGTCCACCGTACAGACTGTCTCCGACTTACGATGGTTCAACTTACGGTTTTTTGACTTTATGATGGTGCAAAAACAACACAAATTTCAGTAGAAACCATACTTTGAATTTTGAATTGTGATCTTTTCCCAGGCTAGTGACATGCGGTCTGATCCTCCCCGGTGATGCTGGGCAGTGGCAGCGAGCGCAGCGCCCAGTCAGGCCCGCGATCACGAGGTGAACAACCGATGCAGACAACCATGCTGTACCCAGACAGCCCTTCTGTTCACTTTCAGTACAGTATTCAAGCAGTTACATGAGATGTGCAACACTTTATTATAAAACAGGCTTTGTGTTAGATTTTGCCCAACTGTAGGCTAATGTAAGTGTTCTGAGCACGTGTAAGTTAAGCGAGGCTAAGCTAGGATGGTCGGTAGGTTAGGGGTATTAAATGCATTTTCCACTTACTATATTTTCAACTTATGATGGGTTTATCCAGACATAACCCTATTGTAAGTGGTGGAAGATTTGCATACAGCTTCAGTGTTAGTTTCCACTGCAGTCCCTTCCTTAGTTCTCTTGTTCTGGGAGGAAGCAAGGGCGCTTCGAGGCCTGTTGAGTGATGGAAAAGCTGACTGGGCAGTTGTCAAAAATAACTGGGCAAGTGAATCTGTCCCAGTGGTCCCTAGGATTAGAGTGAAGTTAAGCCCCAAATAAATTCCTTGATCTGTGACAGGTACCCTCACAACTGCCTGGGAGGCCTGCGCTATTGTTCACCCACAGGCATAGCTATGCAAGCATGGCTTCAGATGGACAGGTAGGGACTCACCATCTAGGAGCAGTGGGACTCAGGTGAGTTTCTCAACCAATCCGAGCCCCAGTTTCCTTACCCATAAAATGAGGATAAAAAAGGGTATCTACCTCATAGGGTTGTTGTCAAAAACCTTTTGTACACAGCCACTCAAGGAAAGTTAGTTTAGTTCTGCTAGAGGGGAACCTGGCAGGAGGATGAGTTGTTTGCTGTTGACAACGCATGAAGACTGAGGCAGGTGGTGCGTGGAAAGACCTCGGGCTTTAGGCCAGACAAGCTTGGCTTCCAGCCTTGATTCTGCACCAACAAAAGGCGTGACCTTGGGCAATGTTCTTACCCTCTCTGAGCCAGGTTTCTTGTGTGTAAACGGAAGTAATACTGCCCTTGGAGGCTTGTCGGGAGGACTGAATGTCTGTGCAGTGCTTAGCTGTGTCTGGAATTTAGTGGAGGTCTAAGAGTGAGAGTCCCTTCCTTTGTCTTATAAGGGGCTGGAAGTGTTCCACCCTCATATAGCCCCTACTGGAAAAGTGGAACAGGGTACAGAATTCAAGGTGTTAATTTTATTACATCCTTGCTCTTAGGAAGGCACATCAGCTGGTAACAAGACCAGTCTAGTGCCATCTGCTGGGAAGCCTTTGTGCCCAAGCAGAGCCCTGCTCCCAAGATCACTTCAGGACAGCAAAGGCTGAGACAGCTGAGTCACTAACCAGTGCTCCACCTCATCCCAGCAGGCGACTTCCCTTCTCCTCCCCCTCCTTCTTCTCTGCTTTCTCCTAATATTACCAGTAATTTAACTGAAGGCGCCATGGGGAGAAACGTAATTTCATATGTGTTTCACATTTTCCTTTCCAATTCAGAGATATATTTCTTTGTCCAGTAGGTGCTGTAGTCTACTGAGAAGAAAATGCTCATATGGGTCCCTGACCTTTGTACACACACAAGTGAGCCTGCCAGGCTAGAAACATTTCCGACTTTTTGCAATACGGTTCTTGGCCAAATCGTTTCCACTTCTGGCTACGTTCCTACTCTGTCCTTAGAGTCGAGAGGATTTGGGGAAGGGAGTGGTGAACAGGGAGAGCGATAGCTTTCATTAAGAAAGGAAGGAAGGAAGGAAGAGAGAGAGAAAGAGAGGGAGGGAGGAAGGAAGGGAGGGAAGGAATTTCATGGAACACACCAGGGTTCAAGTTTCCCAAGTCAAAATTCATGTTCAGAAGACATAATGTTGGATTAACTCCAATCTGAATAGATATAGGGGTGTCCCTGCATCTGTACAGAGGCCACATTTTGTAGGAAAACCTCACCTCCCCATCTGCTTTCTCAGGCTCTCACAGGCACACTTTCTCTCTCAGACTTGAATGGAGATGCTATATCCTCTAGAGTGAGATTTCTTAGAGAGAAGAGCTTAAAAACTTGGCAGCCATTCATGTGAAAGCGAAGAGCTCTATTTGGGGCAAAGCTCTTCAGTGAAAAGATGATAGAACTTGGGAAATCTGGTTCAGCTTAATATCTGTGATTCATGCACAGCCAGAGCACAGGTTCTTTCTTTAAATAAAAACAAAACAGTGATTTGCTAAAATAATGGCGTTTCCCCTATGTGCTTCAGACAGCACCGCCTCCCACCATCTCGGGTGTGTGGGTGTGTGGCGACATTTCTGTTTCTACTTACCCTCTGAGTGGTTCACTGCTAAGCTTTCTCGTGCTCTGCTTTGTCAGGAAGGAGGGAAGTCTCTGGGCCAAAGATGCAATAGTTCAGTTGATTCTCCCTATTGGGTGACTCAGGTGACAAACCGACACTTTAACTCATTTAGAAAATGTGTTATTATGAATGCTCTCCACCATTCAGCCCCAATCTCCTTTTAGTCTTCATAATAGCTAAGATTTATGAAATGTTTTGAGTATTTTGTTCAAGGCCTTGCTCTAAGTGCTTTTTGTGGGTTAAGTCAGGCTAATCCTTGAGAATTGCCACAGGATATTTGTCTGTTTTTGTTTGTAGATGTATCCCAAGGGCCTGGAACAGTGCCAGGCAGATAGTTGGTACTCAATACACATTTTTTTTTTTTTTTGCAAGGTAAGAGTCGCCCTGAGCTAACATCTGTTGCCAATCTTCCTCTTTTTTTCCCTCCCCAAAGCCCCAGTGCATGGTTGTATATCCCAGTTGTCAGTCCTTCTAGTTCTTCTTTGTGAGCCGCCACCATAGCACAGCTGCTGACAGATGGGTGGTGTGGTTCTGTGACCAGAAAGCAAACCCTGGCACCAAGGTGGTGAAAGTGCTGAACTTTAACCACTAGGCCATCAGGGCTGGCTCAATACGTATTTGTTAGTGAATAAAAATCCTTCACTAAGGCCCCACAATGAAGGTAGTTTATAGATAAGGAAATTGGAGGTGGAGAAGCCAAGTGACTGTCCCAAGGCCACGTGGCCAGGAAGTGGAGGAGTGGTGTAGGGCAGGACCTGGCTATTGGCTGCAGAGCCCATGGTCTTGGCCACTGTGAGGTGCAGTCTTGGCTCCCCTGAACCTGCTCCAGGAACCTCATGATCCAGAAGGCTGGTCCCTGGATAACAATGCCACAGCGCTGGCGTAGTCCTGCTTCGGGCTTCACTTACTTCCCTCCAACCCATTACTGCCATTCTCCCGTTGCTTTCTCTACCCTCTCTCCAGCTGGCACCCGTTAAACCTCATTTATCTTTATGCCCAACTGAAGCCCCACTCTTCCCCAAGCCCAGACAGCCTCTGCCCTCAGGGAGCCCTCCTGGCCTCCTATGCCGTGTACCTGTTCCATGCCTTCAACGCTAACCAGATTGAGCCTCAGTTACTCTTTATACAGATGAAGATTTTGTCTCTCCAATTCAATCACAAGCTCCTTAGGGGCAAGTGACAATCTCGGACGCCTGGCATTGGGCCTTGACCAAGCAGTCACTTGCTCTCCTCTCCCCCAGTTCCTCACCTTCACTATGTGCCATCTGTTCCTCATGGTAAAGAGAGATTGTATTGAAAGGGGCTGGGGATTAAACAAAGGCTAAATAAAACTGAAGAGAAGGTTTAGTGTAGGAGAGAATTTAGCACAGCGGTTAATGTGGAATGTGGACTCTGCTCTCAGTTTCCTCAGGTTTGAGTCTCAGGGACATTGTATTGATTATCTATTGCCACGTAATAAATTACCCCAAAACTTAGTGCAGTGAGGTCAAAATAAAGATTATTATTTCTCTGGGGCCTCTCATGAGGCTATAGTCAAGATGTTAGGGCTGCAGTCATCTGAAGGTTCCACTGAGGCAGGAGGACATGTGTCCAAGTGGCTCCATCCCAGGGCTGGCTGTTGATAAGACGCCTCAGTTCCTTGCCATGTGGACCTCTCCGCAGCAGTTCTGACATACTCTAGTGGTCACATGGACCAGACCTGACACAGTCTGTAATGGGACTACGCAGGGCACAGACATCAGGAGGCGAGGATTGAGGGGGACCATCTCGGAGGCTGGCTGCCACATTCACCATTTAGAGCTGTGTCAGCTTGGACAGTTTACTTAACAACTTTAAACACAACTCCCTCATCTGTAAAATGGGGACAATAATTGGTACTATATCACACTATAAAGCTATTACAAGAATTAAATGAGTTAATGCAGGTAGGGTGCTTAGATCACTATTCAAATATTAACTATTATTATTAGAAAGCGCAAACTAATCTCAGAATAGCAGAGGGGGCCTGACCTGCGGCCTGGAGCCCCCCATGGCCTTTCTTCCTGCCTCTTCCCCAGCTCTGAGCGTGAGTATGTAAGGTAGCTGTGGAGTGAATGCTTTTTCAGCATAAAAGTACTTTCCAAAGAGGATCTTTCAGTGTAAGAAGAGGCTTTTGTAAAGTTGAAGTTTTACTTTGCTTTTTTTGCTCAGTTTTCCTGCCAGTCAGTGGATTGATCAGAGACAATTTGTCTCAAAGACAAGGCATCTTGGGCCTATTTAACACCTAGGCAAGATGAAATGATATGGGATGGGCTTCCCAGAAAAATGGGTGGATGTCATTCGCTCCAACTGGTACCACTTACTGAGGATCTGTTTGAGAAAGAGAAATAGTCAAGATGGAAAGATAGTCCTATGAATATGCAGAGAGTAGAAAAGACAGTCATTCGTTGATGAAATACTTTTCAAGCATCTGCCATATGCCGGTCACTATGTTAAACGTGGGAATATAATGGAGTTCCTAAAGCAAGACAAATAAGAGTTCCTGACTTCATGGAGCTTATAGCTATTCTGGTGGAGCAGGCTTCAACCAAAGAATTACCCAAACACATGTATACTTACAATCAGTAAAAAAAACAGGTATAGTGCAGTGGAAGTCCTATTGGTGGTCCAAGGTGGTGAACATATGATTTGGTTTGCCAAGGACAGCCCCAGTTTATAAGTGTACCCTAGCATAATTAATCACAGTGCTTAATTTCACTCTCAGAAGGGTCCTAGTCTGGAAGAGAAGCTATAAGGCCACACTAGTAATGGAAAACTTGAGCTAGGCAGGAAGGTCAGGAAGACTTCCCCGAAGAGGTGATCGATGTGTTGAGATCTGCAGGAACATGAATTAACCAGCCAAGGGTGGTGGGGTGAGAGGATATTCTAAGCAGAGGACACAGCACTTATGCAAAGGTCCCATCACAAGAACAAGCACAGAACATTCCAGGAGCTGAAAGTGTAGTGTGCTTGGAGCACAGCGAACAAGGAAGTGCAGCCCTGAAATGAGGTTGCCCAGGTTGTTGGGGCTGACCATGCAGAGCCTTACAAGCCAGGTGAAAGGTTTGGGGTTTTATTGTGAGACCAACAAGAAGCTAAAGAAGTGCTCTATCAAGGGAGTTACATGATCAGATTGAGTTTCCAAAAAAATCACTCTGGTTGCAGATGGAGAAGAGAATAGACAGGCATGAATGGGGAGGGGACTAGGGCAGAGATAGAGACGTGGCAAAATGTGAGAGATATTTGAAAGGAAAAGGTGTCCTACTGATACTGAGCAAGGGCTCAGTCTGCTCACTGCCGGACAAAAGACGAAGCAGGTGGAGAAAGAACCTTAATAAGCGAGAAGCTAGCATATCGGAAGATGGTGGACCTTCGTCCTAAAAATCCCATCTTAAAGGGAACTGATTTGGAGATGACCTATATAAGGCAACGGGGTTGGGGATGGGGCTCAGGAGTGTCGTGTGATGGGTGACCGCGGAACGTGGGGCGCCTCTCCATAGCGGATCTGCTGAATGCAACATTCCTGCGGAATCTAAGAAAACCGCAGTTCCTTCCTTATTTGGGACAGAAGGAACAGTTTGGGCAGAGGACATAAATTTTCTGCTAACAAGTTATTCTTTCTACTGATTATAGATTAGGTTGCCTACATGCAGTTCTAAGCATTTTTCCAAAGCACATTGTGAGAATTTGATGGGGTGGGGGAGCATGTGACCTTGGGGGCTGAAGTTCTAAAAGTCCTCTGTGCAGGGCGACTGTCTTTCATATTTCTTCATGGGCTGCATGTGCAAATTCAGGGGAGTTCTATGTGTTGCATGCAGTGGATCTTTAGTCTGTAACGTGTAAACCTTACAATCGGTCGTGTTAGCTTCTCAGTGCTCCTGCGTGATGCTTAGGCAGGCGGAGGGCTGTCGCAAGCTACTCGCTTATCAGCGGTCCTCCTGCTGTTCTGCAAGACAAACTCAGAAACTTTGGTTACTTTGTTTCCCACGTTAACCTTGTGGGTACAGGCACAGTTTCATCCTAATCTAGGGAAACTTTAACTCCTCTGTCCTCGGTTTCACTTCTAAGTGATAGTTTGGATTTGGGAGCTAGGGAGAGGGGGTTTCAAAAATGCCTCTAAAGTTTCTTGTTTACATAATGGGTTCATTTAGAGAGATAGGAAACACTGAAAGAGTATTAGGCTCAGCGCAAGACATGTGAGTTTGATTTTACACATACTGAGTTTAAAGTTTCTTTGAGATTCCCAAGTGGATTTATCAAGTAGGCAGCTAGACATGTGGGTCTGGAGTCCAGAGTAGAGGCCGAGGCTCAACATGAGTCTGTGAGTCATTTGTGTAGCTTGTGTCTGATAGACGCATGGGAGAGACTGTCTGCGGGGAGCAGTGGCCCCAGCATGGACCTTTGGGGAATTCCAACGTTGAAAATGTCGCAGAGCAAGCTGAGACAGCAAAGGAACCATAAGGAGCAGCAGAGTGGCAGGAAGCAGCCAGGAAAGTGAAGCACCTTTAAGCCATGGAAAAAAGTCACGCAGGAGGGCTGTCAACAATGCTGAGAGTGACCAAGAGGTATGATAGTGTGATAGGCTTAGAACTAAGCCTGGTGAGCAATAGCCTTTGCTGAGCCCCTCCTAGAGAAGGAATGCAGGTACACACAGTGAGCCATGATACCATGAAAACAAGGACCAGATAGAGCGATGGAGAGGACCAGGAGAGAGCAAACTGAAAGTAATTCATTAAATCTTTCTCCAGGATCTAGATTGTTCTTACCCCATAAGGATTTGATGCACAAATGAAACAAAGCAAAGACTGAGCTCTCCCTTGGTCCATGTCCTGTCCATACGGAGGCAGAAGAGGGAATGGGGGATCGTATGAATTAGAAATGTCATTGCCATGATCAGAGAGTCGTGTGAGTGTGACTTAAATCTGGGGTTCTTTGCATGCTGATTGATGGGCAGGAAGTGATACAGCTGAATAGCCACATCATCTGAAATGATGACAAATTTCAGCTCATGCAAATCACACACCCTGTGACTGAAATACATTCTCTGTGCCACTTAGACACATGATAATGATTGTGGTGGTCACTGCAGAATTCACATCTTTGAGTGAACAGCACAGAATATAATTATTTGTTGCTCACCCAGGGAACCAGAGATTAACTACATTCAAATCTGATTGCTTCTTTGTGGAAACCAGACAAATAGCAACACAGACAGACACGCACACTCACAAGGGGGCCTTGCTTTGGTGACAGACATGTTCCCGGAATGTTGTGTATTCATCAAAGTTTTGTAAACCAATTTATATATTTTTCTTTGACTTTAGGTTCTCATTTCAGAGATGATTTATCCTGATTTATTTTCGAATGACAGTGTGTCTTAATATTTTTGGCTAAATGTGACTTTCTTTGTTCCTTCTTTCTCCTTTGTTTCCCCACCCCCACAATTTTTTGTCAAGAATTTAATGATCTAAAAACACTTAAGGCCATTAGGAAGTTACCATAGGAGAAGAATCCTTTCACAATATTATTAATTCATGGCTCTGCTGGGGCCCTGAGGCCCAGCACATGTTTAGAGGACAACATTCTGGAGACGGGCGTCTGAACCAGAGGACTTCTGACTTCAAGGCCCCGTGAAGTTTATGACACAGAATAGAAATGTGACTTCTCATCTGCTTTGATTACTGTATCTGAAATTTTTCTTTCTAGGCCTGGACTTAACGCTGGAAGTAAAGAAAGGAAATTCTCAAAGACACACACACCCTCTATTATAGTCACAAACATTGGAAGAGGGTCAAAGGGAAAGAGAGGAGTCAGGAAGTAGCAAAGTTAAATTGAAACTTGAGTCCTAACTCACCATTTCATGCCTTGGCAAGGTAGTTAATACAACAATAATGTACTGGGGGGCCTTCCAACTATGGGTGGGAGAGCTACAAATTATGGGTTAGTTCCTTTTCCTCTGTACCCAGAATGGAAAACTGGCCCCAGCTTAAAGGCAACTGGCACAGGGAAAGAACTAAAGAGTCTCTGCGTGGACCCGACATGCATGAGTATAGAAAATGAAATTTTTTTCCAGTGGGTTTTCTGAGCATTTTAAACCTGATTAAGGAAGCGATATTCAAAGAAAAGAGAAATATGAAAGTTCTTTTTTCAAATGAAAAAGAGTATGAGGATATCAGCCATGGGGTTCCTATTCACAGGTTGCACTTTGGGGCTGAATCTCTGCAGCTTCTCCTGCCAAAGGAAAGAGTTGTTTTGAGCAATCACATTGCAACGCAGGTAGAAAAAACTTATTTATGTGGAGATTTTACTGCTATCAGGCCCTTTGGATATTGTTCATCAGTTGCCTGGAGAGATCGGCAAACTCTAATTCTGGGTGTTTTCTCTTCAGTCTTCCTGGAGCAGGTTAAAGATGGCTGGAAGTTCCTCAACACTTCTAAGGAGAGATGGAGTCTGTGCTTCCTCCCCATGAACCTGGGCAGGCTCTGTGACAACTGCGACAAATAGAGCACAGAGGAAGTGACGCTGTGCCAATTTTCAGGCCCAGGTCTTAAAGGCTTGGCGGCTTCCACTCTGTTTCTTACAGACCTGAGCTGCCATATAAGAAGCCCAACTGTTGCAGAAGAGACGATGTTGAGAGGCTTGGACACCGTATGGAGAAGGAGAGGGGCCCAGCTGAGCCCAGCCTGCCTGACTTTCCTGCCAAAGCGCCGGGCATACGCGTAAAGCCATCTTGGACCCTCCAGCCCAGCCTAACTGCCACCAAAACCACCTAGTGTCCCCCATCAATGCCACATGGAGCAGAAGAAATGCCTAGCTGAGCCCTGCTGAATTTGTGACCCATTGATCACAAATGCAAGGATAAATGCAAGGATTTTTGTCAAGAAGCAGGTCTCTAATAAGAACTTTTGAGCCACCCCAAAAAAAAGAAGGTTTCCTATTTTAGGAACTCCTTTCCAAGACACATGACTCATTTATAGCCACCTGCAGATTACAATCTACAGCACAAATTCCAGGCAGCATTGGGGCGTCTAAATTTGATTACGCAGACAAAAAATGCCTATAACTTTCTCATAGATGCCTTGAGAACAGATGCCATTCATTCTTGTTCACCTTTGCTCTACTGATTATGATCACATTCCCTGCCAGAAAGCGCAGTAGATTAGAACAAGTCATCATTTTTAATAGGCTATTTCAGGAGCAATATATTAGATTTGTAGAAACCTCATTCCAGAACATCAAGGGCAATTTTATTGAGGAAATGTAAGAACTAAGTCCTTCTACCTCTGCAAGACCTTAAAGATATTGGATGGCTGAAGTTACAAATTGATTTGATACACATCATACTTGGAGATATTACTCTTCTGTCTAAAATAAATCAATAATTTCACTCAGATTTTGCTCTGTGCATAGTGTGCTCCCTACAGATGGACCAACCCTTGTTTCTCTAAAATGGTCCAGTAATAGAATGTTCTGGTTATTCAAATATTTTACTTCATTGAGATTTTCTGTCCATACCATACAGCATACCAATTTCAAAGAATGTCAAGTAAATGAAATACTTTATAACTTCCTCTGAAAACGATTTTTTTTTTCTTATCTAGTGATTTGGAAGGTCCTTGCATTTCCACAGCGCCCAAGGGCGTCATTAGGAAGCTCCTGCTGTAGATAAAGTTCAAGAAACTGAGAAATCTGCTGTTAAGTCTATTCCAATTCCAGATTCCAGAATTGTGCAGAATTCCTCTTTCATAGCGAGCTGCTCATTTGTCATTTGTCTTTTGTTTCTATAAATGTAGAGCTTGGAAAAAATCAACCTACTCGTTTGCACTTTCTTGGTGTTCTAATTTGGTGTAAACCAGCGTTTCCTATACATAAACATGTACCTATTCCCTGGGAATAATGTTTTCTGCTAAGCTCCTGGAAATGGTGGGATGTATCTGACGGGAGCCTTGTACGAACAGTTAAAAAACTCCTTGCAGGAGCAAAGACGTTCCCGGGGAAATAAGCCCGAAACCCACGAGGGCGGCAGATGGAGGAAGAAGGGGAGCGAGGGCGCGGCAGGCTGAGGGAAGCGCCGCTTTCCTGCCCTGCCTTCTCTACTGCAGCGTGGCGTGCAGGGCCTTAGCTGGGTCCTTGACATCTACCCCGCCACCCCAGACACTGGCTCTCAAACCTCCATCTCTACCTTCAGTGCACTTACTTGGTCCGAACTGAGGAGTTACCTTTGGGATTGTGTAATCTTCGCCATCCCCTCATCGGCACATGCGGACAAGGAGGCAAAGACGTAAGAAGGGCAGAGCCGGCTGTGCTCCTTCTGCAGGATGCAGCCTCTCTGGCCATGTGGCTCTCAGGAAGCAGAGCCACAGAGGGGAAACCTGATTTGAATATTTTTTGTCATCACCCTGATTATAAATCAGCGTGAGATGTCATAGAGGTGGATCGTTGGGTTCAATGAGGGGATGAATCTGGCTCCCTCCAGCCCTGCTCGGAAATGTCTGTGCAGCCCTTTTCTAATGACCTTGGCCCCAGCATGAGAGAAATTTCACAGCACCTTCAGCAGCCTCAGAGGCCAGCCTTGGGCAGGCCATTTCCCCAAACACTTCACAGCCAGTTCCGTGTGGCCAAAATGGTCTGCTTTAGAGACTTCATCTCCACGGTTGGCATAAGTAACCCCAAATTTTTAACCAACCTGGACCCTCCACTTGCAAACTGGCTTTGAAGCACGTGGAATTTTTTCTTGAATATATATTATTTGTAGAAAAAAAGTAGTTATCAAGCCAAAAGCTCCTTGTGCCTTTCAAGCATTGCGCACATGAAGCTTGGTGAATGTATGAATGGAGGGTGAATGAATGAATGGCTATGCCATTTACTGAATCATCAATGTCAGTTCCCTGCTGTGAACCCACGAACAGCTGCCAATAGAGGAAGGCAGGCTGTATATGAGTGAATGAATAGGTAAATATCACATTATTATTTATGTCTACCAGATGATTGAGTGAATTAGATCTAAAGACGTTGCATTTTCCCAGTCTGAACTTTCTGAAGATGAGAATGCTTTGGGTTACCAGGTACATACTTTTATTCATTAATTCATTATTCATTCAGCAAATATTGATTGAACGCCCACTGTGTGCCTGGCCCTGTGCTAAAGGCTGAGACTGAAGCATGAAACTGGGCAGACGTGGTCCCTGCCTGCATGGAGCTTACACCAGGAGGGGAAACCGTGTTAGACATATTGTTACAGAAATCGTTAATTACAATGTGACGAGTGTGATCAGGGAGATATGCCGGGTCCAATGAGGATGTAAAATAGGAGATCTAACCTCGAAAGATGGTAAATGACTGTAAGCTTCCCTGTAACAGAGACGCTGAAGTCCACAGGGGTTAGCAGGGCAGAAGGAGAGAAAGGTGTTCTAGGCAGAGGGATAGCAGTGGGCAGGCCCTAGAATTAGATGCAGCTTGGCCTGTTGGAGGAGCTGAGAGGAAGCTAATCAGTCAGTGAATCAGGAGAGGTAGACCGAGATCACCAGGGGCCTCACGGAACTTTCTGAAGATTTGGGATTTTATGCTAATGATATTGGGGAATCACTAACGGTTTAAGTAGTGAAGTGACGTGATCAGATATGGATTTTTAACAGATTATTTGGCTGCCCTGTGGAGAATGTACTGGAAGGAACAGGAATGGACACAGAGAGCAGTTAAGAGAGTACCACAGAATCCAGGAGAGAGAGACTGGCAGTTTTGCCTCAGGGCAGGAAAGAACCATGATGCTCCATCCCTCTGCCCCCCAACCTGCTCATCACACAGCTCACCACTCATTCTTGAGATGGAAACTGATCATCGGAGAATAGGGGCAGGAAGGGAAAATCATCAAAAATCCAGTCATTCCACAAATGTTTATTGTGTACCATATCAGGCACTGTTTATAGCACTTGAGGGTACAGAGGGAACAAAATAGAAAACTAAATGACACTCTAAAGGCAAGTGGCCTTAAAGGCTGTGTTCCCGATGTCCTTAACCTCTAACACTTCCCTGTCCCACATGATGTACTTAAGGAAGTGTTAATGTAATTTTTACCATTTTCCCTGCATTTCCTTTATTCAGCATTTTCGTTTTTCTCTTCTCTTCTGTGATATAATCTAAGGATTTAGTGTAAATTTCATTTCACTTTTCTGAAAAAAATGATTTGAGAAATGAAATGATAACCAATGAAAATGTATCAGAAAAATTACCTTCTGTGTAGAGAGCTATCTCTTCCTCTGTGGTCCAGATTTGAGATATTTATTTATTTAGCATTTACTCCATGCCAGGCACTATCCTAAATGTTTTGTTTCTCTTAATATTTATCTTCATAGCATTAGTTAGTACTATTATTATCTCCATTTTAGAGATGAGAAAAATGAGGCACACAGCAATTAAGTCATTTGCCGGGGGCTACACAGCTAGTGAGTGGCAGAGGACCAGGCTGCCTTTCCAGATGAAGAGACATGTACAATTCCTTCTTTTATCCCTGTCCCTACTGGACCAGTGCTCTCAAATCTAAGCAATCAAATTCAAAAATTAAACAGTCACAACCAGAAACCCAGCTCCACTGGAATAAAACCCCCAGGACACTCTGCAAGCCCATTCTGCCACTTTCCCTCTGGGTTGCAGGCCTGTGGCTGCTGCTCTCCCTGTCAGGGGGCCTGGTTTCCTTTGTGGAAGCCATACTTTCCCATAGTGGACCCTCTACGTGTCATTGAGAATGAGGATAATGTGAGCAAATGGTACGTAGACAGAGAATATCCTTTACTTCAGTCAGCGCACTGGATGGTCCTTCAGAGGATGAAGTTTATAAGGCATGAGTGAACCTGAAATTCTGGCTGACCAGACTGTGAGAAACTTCCCATCTGTTTTGTGTTAAAATGGGCTTTTCATTTGTGGCGATGTTTCACATCAGGGCTTATGTTAAGGCTAGAGATGGAAATATTCCCCAAGACAAGATTATTCAGATGAGATTCCTTGGAGAATGTATTGAAGTTTGGTACCTAATCCATAACCTATTTTCTTAGTGAACGGGCGTAATCCTGCCTGGTCCTGCTCCTGGCCCAAGACCTCCTTGACAACCAAATAAAGAAAAGATTGGTGGGGACAAGGGACAGAGACAGAACAGGGAAAGGAGACAGGGTGAGGAGAAGAGAATGGTTAGGGAGGAAAGCATTTCAATAGATCAGGATGCAGCTCCATGTTTGTGTGGTGTTAGGACACTATGTACACTGTCCACAGCCTCAGTTTGATTTATCTTTTGTAAAACTACCATAGCACCAAAGAGGGCTCTGCCATGAAACAGATCTGCTTGATCACTTTTTAAAAGAGGTGAGGCCATCTTTTTATTACTTGCATTTCTCCTGCAATCTCTGTGGTCCCTAGCCCAAGGCAGGTTTTGAGAGAGAGAAATTCCCATGTCCAAAGTCAGAAAAACAAAAAATGCCTAAAATAATGTGGAGAAGCCACGTTCATCACTGTCATTAGAGAATGTTTGTAGGCTGGAAGCCTTGAAAGCAGTCCATTTGTATTCAGAGAAAAGTATCTCTAACACAGAAGTCTCTGTGAAGAACGCAGTCACCGGCTGGGCTCCATCTCCACCAAAGAAGACACAAGAGGAAGTGGGCTCAAATGGCGGCATGATGGACATGAGTTGAGCATGATATAAATAGACAGTGAAAGCAAAGCCCGTGTATAGGGGAAAGAATCTGACAGTTCACCCAGACCCCAGGGCATGGAACCCAGAAATTTTCTTTAAGTTTATCCTGAAAATACCTCTGTGTCTCTTAAAATGACAATAACGTCATTTTGGTGCACCAAAGAGTGATAGTTCTGCCCACTTATGACAATTTGGACCTCTGGGCCATTATCCCTCTCCATCCTAGAGACCAGCCCACCCCATTCGCCTCTGAAGCCGGACGCAAGGAGAAGCACAGGAGCAGGGTGCAAGTGGTAGTGGGGTGGCACTGATGGAGACGGTGGAGGTGGGAGTGGCAGATGTGGGCATGCTGATGGAGGGAAGGCCTCTGGCCCTGTGAAGCTAGTTAGAGACATGGTAACTCAAGAGACTTGAATAAATTTATCTTCTCTCCCCCAATCTCACTTCAAAGGATTGTAATTTTGGATGTGAAAATGATTGAACCAAAATATATTTAGGAGTGCTTCCAAACTTTGGATACAAAGAGAGTCAATTAAAGGGAGGAGCTTTATTTTGACAAAGGATATGAGGAGAATTTTAGGGTTGGCTTCAGATTGACGTTACTTCCTCTCATCCTTGCCTCAGAGATGTGCGTGCGTGCGTGTGTGTGTGTGTGTGTGTATTTACAAGGGGAAAGTATTTGCAAAGCTGGTGCCCATTTCACAAGCGTCATCTTAGTTGATTTCATGATATAAATGAGAGAGATATCTAGCACGTGTCTGACCATTTAATCTCCACTTCTGTCTTGATGAGGATTAAAGGCAGAGACTGCCAATAGGAGCCGCCCTGAATATGTTTTCCGAGAAGCTAAGTGATTGAGGTTGGAGTCTCCACGTAATAACACCACTTCCTCCTTCTAGAATTCTCAGAGGATTTTCCCTCTAACAATGAAGAAATAAAATCTCAAACATCAGAATACTCAGCATTTTATTTCATTTTCTCACCTGAAAGAGAACTCGGAACACCTTGTTGGACTCAGTTCTCGATTGTGCCATTAGGGGCTGAGAAAATTATAAGAAGTTCGATTTTTCAAAGTATAATTGCCATTGCTGACAGAAATCAAATTTATAACACCAGGAAAGTCTGGTTTTAATTCCCGCCATTTTCCTGGGATAGTGGGTGGCTTGGTTAATAAAGCTGATCTCTCACTTCTGGAATTGGATTGCATTCCCAAGCTGAAACATGTCTGCATTTAATTTGGAAGTCCTCGTGTATTCTGGGTCTGTGCTATCCAATGAGAAATGGGCTTAACTCTGGCACTGCAGTACTGGCTGAGGAGCATTTTAACTTGTTACGGGTCTCCTAAGACATGAAGATTTTTAAGCCATTGCTTTTCAAAAGTTGAGTTTGATTGTGCATGTGCCAAAGGGAGAGTGGGGGCAACAATGGGGGATATAGTATTTTACAAAGACTCATAAAAATACAGTTACATTTAGCCAGGCAATTCTCTTTGCTTACGTATCTAGGAAATAAGCCAGAAACTTAGAGAAAACTCAGCATGATTACTGATACCGAACAGCTCAAAAATGTCTCTCCTCTCAGTTTCTCCTTCTGCCAGTTGAAGACAAGGGGATTTATTTTCAGAGGTGGATGTTTCTAGAAGACTCAAAATTCTTGGTGCAAATTAATACAATTCATCACATGGACAGAGCTAAGAATAAAAGTCATATGATCATCTCCAATAATGGTCAAAAACCACATTAGACAAAAATTATCAACAATCCATGTTAGAACATAGGAATTCAGAAAACCTCCTTAACATGACATGATAAAATATATATACCTCAGCCTAAAGCCTGCATCTTGCTTAGTGGGGAGACACTAGAGGCTTTTGCACTAAGTTAGGAACAAGACAAGAATGGCCATTACTCACCATTACTATTTAAGCCTGTACTGGAGATATTAGCCAATGCAATTGGACAAGAGAAAGTACTCAGGGGGATAAGAATTGGAAAGGAAGAAGTAAAACTATTCCTCTTTGCAGGTGATCTGTTTATATATCTGGAAAACCCAAAGGAATCAACAGAAAAAAATCTACTCTAAAAATTTTAGTACAGAGAAAGCATATAAAATTCACCTATAGAAATCAAAATCATACACACACACTAACTAGTTACAAAAAATCAAAGAGAAACCACGTTTAAAGTCGCAAAAATGCAAAATACCCAGGCTTAAACTGAATAAGAAATGTGCAAATTATATGAGGAAAACTATAAAACACTCCTGAAAGCTGCAAATGCAAACTTGAATAAATGATAAGATGCACCATGTTTGTGCATAGCAAAATCCAGCAGATGTCAATTTTCTCTATGTTAATTTATATATTTAATGTCATCCAAAGAAGACTATTGTCAGTTTTTTTTTTTTTTTTCTGGAGCTAGACAAGTTGATTTCAAAGCCCACTTAGAAGTATTAATAAATAAGAAAAAGAAGAAGAGGGGTCTGGGGCTAGCCCTATGAGATATTAAAATATTTTTAAAGTCTCCTATAATTATAACAGGTGGTATTGATGTATGAATAGACAGACTGATGGGACTAGATGGAAAATCCAGAAGTAGGTACAAGAGTCTATGGAAATTTAGTATATGATAAAGGTAGAATCTCAACAGTGGAGGGAAAGAAGGACTTTTTAATATATCGATAACTGGATAGTCAAATGGGGAAATATAAAATTTAGATCTTTCCTCACACCATACACTAAGATAAATTCCAAATGGATCAGAGATCTAAATGCAAAAGGAAAGACCATTTGAGTACTAAAATAAATATGGGTGAATTACTTTAAATTCTTGAATTAGGAAGACCTTCCTAAGTATACTCAAGATCAAGCAACAATAAGAAAGCAGATGAATAAATTTGAGCACATTAAAATAAAAAAAAAAATTTGTGCATCAAAAAGCAAATAAACAAAATAGCAGCAGCAACAAAAACAAAACTACAGTAAAGTAAAAAGACAAAAGACTAACCAGGAAAAATATTTGCAACTTAAATTACAGAAAAGGGCTAATATTCCTAATATATAAAGTTTCTAAAAATTGATAAGAACACCAATAACACAATAGAAAAATGACGAAAGATATAAACAGATAGTTTACTGAAAAAGAAATGCAAATTTCTCTTAAAAATATAAAAGATGCCCAGCCTTGATCATAATAAGAGAAATGCAAATTAAAACCATGCAGAAATAACACTTTCACCTACCAGATTGGCAAAACTCCAAAAGTGTGGCAACATATTCCATTGGCAAGCCTGAGGAAATAGTCATTTCATAATTGCTGCTGGGAAAGCAAATAATATAGTCCTTACGGAGGGAAAGAGCAATATATATAAAAATTATGCATTTACCCTTCAGCCTAAAAGCTCATTTCTGGAAATCTATCCCAAAGATACACTGGCAAAAATATGAAATGGCATTTATATTCATTGTAATACAATTTGTAATATCTAATGATTGGAAATATCCAATGTCCATTAATAGGATACATGAACAAACTATGGCACATCCTTAAAATGGAGTATCATGTAGCTGTTAAAAGGAACAAGGAAGATGTCTGTAAATTGCTGTAAAGTGATCTGTAAGATATGGTGCTCAGTGAAAAAAAAAAACAGTGCAGAAGGATGTGTACAGTATGCTACTTTTGTGATAGAAATGGAGGTAAATATGGATACAGATATGTATTTGCCTATATTTCCAAAAATAGAAGGATAAAGCAAAACATTTTAAACTGTTTCCTACAGAAGAGGGAGATAGGGATGAGAGAAGGGTGGCAGCTGGAACTCAATGTTTTGATTTTGGAACCATGTAAATATTTTACATAATTAAAAAATTTTTAATGAAATTTAAACAAGCAATCTTAATTAAAAGCAAAACTGAAATAAATAAATAAGATTGATGTCGTCAAGACAGCAGGGCAGAAAGCCTAACTTTTATTCCTCTACAGAAATACCTGTATAACAAGATATTAGTACCAAAATACTTGAAGAGAAATTCAGAATACAGCAAGAAGTAGAAGCACCCCAGAGAAGCATGAACTGAGAGCGTTTATGTGGGTAAGAAGAGCAATTGCACTTTACCTGTGTCAGTCCCTCCCCCAAACTGGCTTAGCTCAGAGCCAAGACGATCACCGTGGCCTGTGGCTTCTCCCTCAGGGGGATAAGCGAGAGTGGGTTGTGCAGCTTGGTCGCCTGCCCTCCTGGACTCTCAGGGTGTCCTCTGTGGGACTGGTTTCTATCTCACCTCATACCCAGTGCTGAATGAGCTGCAGATTCTGGTGCTCTGGGACAGCTAGGAACAAAGGAGAGGGAAGGGCATGACCTTAGAGCCAGCACTGTTCTGGCAAGAGGGACAGAGCTGAGGTTTTCTCTCCACAGGAGAGGGAAGGAATCAAAGGGGCAAGTCAGAGTGCCCTCCATGGAGCTGATTTGTATCTCACCTCATACTACAGACTGAAGAACAGCAGCTCAATCCCCTGGGACAGTTAGCAACAAAGAAAAGGGCGAGTATCCTCTTGTAGCCAGCACTACTATGCATAATTGGGAAAAAGCACAGAACTGAGGCTTTTCCTCCAGAAAAGAGAGAAGGAAGTAAACAGGACCTTGTCTCCAGCCTTACAGTGCACTCCCCAAGGGGTGGGTCTCTATCTTGCCTCATATCAAGCACTGCTGATTTCTGAAAGTCTCTCCCAGTCAAAACCAGTCCATAAAGATTGCGAGAGATAGCTGCTTCTTCAAATGTGCAGACAACAAGGCAAACCTATAAGGAACGTGGAGAATCAAGAAGACGTGACACAATAAAAGAAAGAAAACAAGTCTACAGTAACCAACCTGAAAGAAACAGAGATCTGTAAATTGCCTGACAAAAAACCCTCAAAATAATCTTCCTAAAGAAGCTCAGTGAGTTATAAGAGAACACAGACAGTTAACTAAATGAAATCAAGAAAATGGTATGTGAAAAATGAAAATATTAACAAAGAGAGGGAAATGATAAAAAAGAACCAAACAGAGATAATGGAGCCAAAGAACACAATAACTGAACTGCAAAATTCACTAGAGGAGTTCAAAATCAGGTCTGATAGAGCAGAAGAAAGAATCAGAAAACTTGAAATAATTTTACATATTTTATTATTAAATAATGATCTTAAATATAAATGGATTAAATTCCCCTATCAAACGACATAGGGTGATGTAATGGATTAAAAAAAAACCCAAATATATGCTGCCTACAAGAGACTCACTTTAGCTTTAAGAATATACATAGGCTGAAAGTGAAGGATTTGAAAAAGATATTCTGTGCAAAAGGTAACCAAGAGAGCACAGCAGTGGCTATTCTTATATCAGACAAAATTGAATATAAGTCAAAAAGTGCAACAAAAGATGAAGAAGGTCATCATATAATGATAAAAGGGTCAATTCATCAAGAGGATATAACAATTATAAATATATATGCACCTAACATTGGAGCTCTTAAAAAAATATATATTATACATATAAAAATATATATCTAAAGTTATATAATAAAAAGCAAATATTAACAGATTTGAAGGAGAAATAAACAGCAATCCAATAATAGTAAGAGACTTCAGTATCACGCTTTCACAATGGATAGATCATTCAGACAGAAGATCAATAAGGAAATAATGGACTTGAGCTACACATTCAGCCAAATGGGCCTAACAAATATATACAGAATATTCCATTCAACAGCAGCAGAATACACATTTTTCTCAAGTACTCACAAAACATTCTCCAGGATAGATCGTATGTTAGGCCACAAAACAAGTCTTAACAAATTTAAGAAGATCGAAAACATATGAAGTATCTTTTCTGACCATAATGGTATGAAACTAGAAATTACTAATGGGTGGGAGGAAACCTAGAAAATTTACAAGTGTGTGGAGCTTGAACAACACAGTCCCCAAACAACCAATGGATCAAAAAAGAAACCAAAAGGGAAATAAAAAAAATATCTTGAAAGAAACAAAAATGGAGACACAAAATACCAAACCTTATGGGATGCAGCAAAAGCAGTTCTAAGAGGGAAGGTTATAGCAGTAAATGTCTATATTAAAAAAAAGAAAGATCTCAAATAAGTAACTAACTTTACACCTCAAGGAACTAGAAAAAGAACAAACTAAGCCCAGAGTTAGCAGAAGGAAGGAAATAATGAAGATTAGTACAGAAATAAATGAAATAGAGACTAGAAAAACAATAGAAAAGATCAACAAAACTAAGAGTTAGTTTTTTGAAAAGCTAAACAAAATTGACAAGTCTTTACCTAAACTAAGAAAAAAGAGAAGACACAAATAAATAAAATTATACATGAAAGAGGAGACATTACAACTAATATCATAGACATAGAAAGGATCACGAGACTACTATAAACAATTATATGTCAAGTTGGATAACCTAGAAGAAATGGACAAATTCCTAGAAACATACAACCTACCAAGACTGAATCGTGAAGAGATAGAAATTTCAAACAGACCAATAACAACTAAGGAGATTGAATTGGTAATCAAAAATCTCCCAACGAATAAGCCCAGGACCAGGCAGCTGGTGAATTTTACCAAACATTTAAGGAAGGATTTCAAAGTCAATCCTTTTCAAATTCTTCAAAAAATCGAAGAGGTGGGAACATGTCCAAATTCATTTTACGAGGCCGGCCAGATAACAAAGCCAGATAAAGACACTACAAGGAAAAGAAAGAAAATCATGGGCCAATATTCCTGATGAACATAGGTTCAAAAATTCTCAACAAAATACTAGCAAACAGAATTCAACAGCACATTAAAACAATCATACACCATAATCAAGTGGAATTTCTCCCTGGGATGCAAATCAACAACTGTGATACACCACATTAACAGAATGAAGGATAAATATCATATGATAATATCAATATGCAGAAAATTCTCAATATGCAGAAAAAGTATTTGACAAAATACAACATCCTTTCACGATAAACGCTCTCAACAAATTAGGTAGAGAAGGAATGTACCGCAACATAATAAAGCTATATATGACAAGCCCATAGCTAACATCATATTGAATGGTGAAAAGATCCGTAACAAGACAAGGATGCCCACTCTCACCACTTCTATTCAGCATAGTGCTAGAAGTCCTAGTCAGAGCAATTAGGCAAGAAAAAGAAATAAAAAGCATCCAAATCAGAAAGGAAGTAATATTATCTTGGTTTGCAGATGACATGATCTTATAAATACAAAACCCTAAAGACTCCACCAAAAAACTGTTAAAACTAATAAATAAATGCTGTAAATTTGCAGGATGCAGAATCAACATACAAAAGCCAGTTGCCTTTCTATATACTAACAACAAACTATCTGAAAAAGAAAACAATCCAATTTACAATAGCATCAAAAACAATAAAATACTTAGGAATAAATGTAACCAGGACGTGAAAGGTCTGTACAATGAAAATTATAAGACATTGATGAAAGAAACTGAAGAAGACACAAACAGATGGAAAGATATTCCATGTTCATGGATTGGAAGAATTAATATTGTTAAAATGTCCTAACTACCCAAAGAGATCTACAGATTAAATGCAATCTTTATCAAATGTCCAATGGCACTTTTCACAGAAATAGAAAAAAAATCCTAAATTTCATCTGGAACCACAAAACGTCCTGAATAGCCAAAGCAATCTTGAGCAAAAACAAAAACAAAAACAAAAACTGGAGGCATCACTCTTCCTGATTTCAAAAGGTACTACAAAGCTATAGTAATCAAAAAAGTATGGTACTAGAATTAAAATAGACCTATAGACCAATGGAATGGAATAGAGAGCTCAGAAGTAGATCCATGCCTCTCTAGTCACCTGATCTTTGACAAGGGTGCCAAGAACACAAAACAGGGAAAAGATAATCTCTTCAATAAATGGTATTGGAAAAACTGAATATCCACATGCAGAAGAATGAAATTGAACCCTTATATCACACCATATACAAAAATCAACTCAAAGTAGATTTCAAGACTTAAACATAAGACCTGAACAAGTAAAGCTACCAGAAGAAAACATAGGGAAAAAGCTTCGTGACAATAAGGTTTTTTGGATCTGACCCTAAAAGCAAAGGCAGTAAAAGCAAAAACAGACAAATGGGATTGCATCAATCTAAAAAGTTTCTGCACAGCAGAAGAAACAATCAACAAAGTGAAGAGGCAACCTACGAAATGGGAGAAAATATTTGCAAACTATATATCTGATAAGGGGTTAATATCCAAAATATATAAGGATCTCAGAGAACACAGTAGCAAAAAACAAAAAAAACACCTGATTAAAAAATGGGCAAAGGACCTGAGTAGACACTTCTCAAAAGAAGACATACAAATGGCCAACAAGTGTATGAAAAGGTGCTTAACATCAGTAATCATCAGAAAAATGCAAATTAAAACCACTATGAGATGTCACGTCACACCTGTTAGAATGGCTATTTTCAAAAAGACAAAAGATACCAAATGTTTGATAAAAGGAAACTTTGTACATTTTTGGTGGAAGTGTAAATTGTTATAGCCATTATGGAAAACAGCATAGAGGTTCCTAAAAAAATTAAAAATAGAACTACCATATAATCGAGCATTCCCACTTTTGGGTATATATCCAAAAGGAAATGAAATCAGTGTCTTGAAGAGATTTCTGCATTCCCGTATTGCAGCATTATTTACAATAGCCAATATATGGAAACAACATAAATATCTATAGACAGATGAATGGAGAAAGAAAATATTATATATATATATATATATATATACACAACAGAATATTTTTCAGCCTTAAAAAAGAAGGAAATTCTATCATGTGACAACATGGATAAACCTGAAGGACATTACGCTAAGTGGAATAAGTCAGACACAGAAAGGCATATAGTGCACGATCTCACTTATATATGGAATCTAAAAAAGTCAAACTCATAGAAGCAGAGAACAGAGTGGTGGTTACCAGGGGCGGGGGCTGGGGAAGATAGGGAAATGTAGATCAAAAGGTACAACGTTTCAATTATGCAGGATGAGTAAATTCTGGAGATCTAACATACAGCATGGTGACTGTAGTTAGTAAGACTTTACTTGAAATTTGTCAGGAGAGTAGATCTTAATTGTTCTCATCAAAAAAAGTAGCTATGTGAGGTGATAGATATGTTAATTAGCTTGACTGTGGTCATCACTGTGCCCTTGTTACAATGTATATGTATATCAAAACATCATGTTGCACCCCTTAAATATGTACAATTTTTAGATATAATTTTTGTCAATTATACCTCAATAAAGCTGGGAAAATAAAATAACAAACTCTAGCAAGTTGGTAGCAGAGCCACATTTCAAAAGACTTTAAAATATAGTACTGGATCATATATTCCTAGTTAAATATATCCAAAGAATAAAAACAAACCACAAGGAAATCTTAAACTACCTTCAATAGTCTTATTACTAGCACTACCATTTACTATTATAAATAGTTTCAAATATTACATATAAATTGTAGGATAAAGAAAATGAGTCATTTTATTAGTGTTATTAGAAACCAAGATTTTCAACTAAATAGAAAGCATTGCAAATGAAAGAATAGCCCAGTAACAATGAGCACCCCTCAAGTTCAGATTGTGAACTCTAAAAATCATTTCTTCCAAGAAGAAGAAAAGGTTGATTCTGGATCTGGGGCAGGAAATGTACACCTTGAGCCTGGTACTTCTTAAGTTATTTATAAAAGTCTGCTGGAATATTGTCAAAAGGACAAAAGAGAAAAAGAACATAGGAGCCAACTTGAAGGGGCTCTCACTGGCTCAAGATTGTATAATTTGAGCATCGAAAAGCATAACTACAAAGGATTGAAACTCATCAAATATAAAGTTGCATGTGTCATAATGATACTCTAAAAAGAAAACTCATTGGTCACCTTTGAAGGCTGTTGGGACATCAATTCGTTATTCTGAAAATTCATATGAGAAAAAATATTAAGTGTTTCCCTTGCCTTTCCTATAAGTATTGTCTTTCAAAGTAACCAAATAGTTAATGGAAGAATTTTCTTCTGTAGAAAAGCATTACTGTGAATAAATGCAGAAGGACTGATAGAATTAGAAAAATTACTAGTAGATCACTGATAGAAAAATTGCAACGCTAATGAAATAATGGATCTAACCAACAATCAGCAATGGCAACTAAAACCATTAGGTGAAATACTGATGGACACATTTTATAATAGACGGATTGGCTGACATCTGAACCCACTGGTGTATCTTAGCACCACTACAGTTGGGATAGCTAGGTTATGTGCATTCTCATGTGATGCATTAAGATGTACCCAGCACCACCTATGGAGTATTATTATCTACGACGTTGACCTCAAATATAGTCGAACCTTTAACTCTGACTATCAGTTTGCAAAATTATGGGGGTTAGAAACATAGTAAACAATATCATGAGATTGAGGGAACCTCCTGGACAAGTGATGTAATTTCTTCAACAAACAAATAACATGGAAATAAAAGGAGGAGAGACAATTATAGATTTCAAAAGACTTAAGAGACATAACAATTACGCGCAATATGTATTCTTATTTGGATTCTGATTTGAACAAACCAACTATAAAAAGACATTTTAAACAACCAGGAAAATTTGAACATGACTGATTATTAAGGAACTACTGTCAATTTTGTGGTGTATGACAATGGTGTTATAATTATGTTTTTAAAGTCCTTATCTGTTAGAGGTATATACAGAAATATTTGTGGAAATGATACAATGCTTGGGATTTAATTTAGAATACTGCAACAATCAAGTTGGAGAGGCAATGAAGCAAGTAGATCAGAATATGGATATGTGTTGAAACTAGGTGATAGGTACACAGGGATTCATTACACCTGTTCCTCTATTTTTCTCTCTCGACTTTTATTGTTTGAATATTTCCATATAGAAATGTTCTAAAAAAATCTTGGTGTCAGAAAGAGTCATTATGAAAATGCCATGCAGCATCTTAAGTGAAACCTACATAGTGAGAAAAAAGAATTTATATCCTCCAAATTCAAGAAAAGACTGATCGCTCTTTGGCTATAGTCAAGTTATGAATTTGTAACCTCCAAAATTGATCTTAAACTCTTCCCGATCAATCAGTGACAATTCTCTTCAGTACTCATACTTCTGTAAGTCAGCTAATCAGAACAGCCTCCATCCATCAACAAGGCTTTCACAGCCAAAGATCAACCAATCCCCAAACTTCGATTTCTGAAAGTCTCCCAGTCCCTGAGCTCCACGCTTCCCTTAACCCTAGATAAGATCGCAACTTTGATTTGTTCCGTGGGACTGTGACTTATAAGGACAGATCTCTCTTGTAGCAAGTGGTAAATTCAGGTGTTTGTTCCAGATAACGAGTGGTGGCCTCTTCCTTTGACAAAAGAATAAATCCATTCAAAACAATTTTTGGGGGCCGGCCCCGTGGCATAGCTGTTAAGTGAGGGCACTCTGCTTCTGGCGGCCCGGGTTCAGATCCCGGGTGTGCACCGATGCGCTGCTTGTCAGGCCATGCTGTGGTGGTGTCCCATATAAAGTAGAGGAAGATGGGCACAGGTGTTACCCCAGGGCCAGTCTTCCTCAGCAAAAAGAGGAGGATTGGCATCGATGTTAGCTCAGGGCTGATCTTCCTCACACATAAAAAAAAAACACAATTTTTGAAAGTCTGCTAAAATCTGCAAGACCAAATTCTAGGGCTTTGAATCTGTATTTGTAATTAGCAAGTTGCACTGGCCTTTTGAAGCAAATTCTAGATGAAGCCCAGCCATTTGATATAAACTTCCATATTCCTCTTTCCTGAGCAGAGGGAATCAACCCAATTAAGAAAACTTGGCACTACGAAAGAAGGGTTGGGAAAAAGAAGGATAGAGCAAAGTGATGTTTTATACAACACTCCATAAATATGGTTTGTGGACCTTGTAGATTATCTTCCATCCCGAAACACACTGATAATCAATAAATGTTTTCAAAGAGGCATTTCATGTACTTTTAAATAATGTGTGTTTGATTTAGACACACAGATTTCAATGTGCCTGTCATAAAAGGATAAACAGCTCAGGCCACTCTCTTAAAATGTGCATTCCACCTGTGATTTTTATACTGAGTTTTTTATACTGAGTTTATACTTTGGAACATAAAAAATTATGTTCCAGAACACGCTGTTTGATGTATGACTATTCCTGAGTGAAATCTATAGTTTACAGAAGTTCATGTATAAATGTTGAGACTCCAAAGGAATTATTCTCTGATCTATGATCTGAGTAATACTTTTCATTTGAGACCTCAAAAGGAGAAGGTAGGATATATAAAAATATATGATGTGGAGGAGGCTTGGATTAATTTATTCAAGATATAAGTTGTAAAAGTGGTTTTTTAAACTCCTTTTATCAAAGTTATCATTAGTATATTTGTTCAGGAGTCAGTATCATCTGTATCTTATCAAACTGTGAAGACCTTCAGTACGCTGAATTAGGGAGTTATTATTAAGAAATGTCATATAGTGCAGAACTTTGCTGCTATTCTTTGTGTACTAAGAAATGACCTCATAGATTCCTCTGGTGACTTCCATTAAGTTGATTTTAGTGTGTCAAACTGATAAAAAAACTTACCAACATCTTGAAATGATCAAATATTAAATACTGAACTATCTGTAATTTGAGTACATCGCTGAAAAATCAAACCCTTTGTAAATGAATTCAGTTTAAGAGAAATAATATTTGGGAGGTTGTGCCTGAATATCTTTGAAAATTGAGGCATACTTGTGGATAAAATACTCAATATTTTTTCTGTGGTCTAATTTTTGGAAGTTTCCATATAGATAACCTTTCAAGTACTTCTCTACCTTTACCAATGCCATACCAACTACCTTTATCTTTACCAACTACCTTTACGAGTGCCGTAGTACTATTCCTTTTTATTTTGTAAGTTGTGATGTTCTCGTAATTTGTTGAATGATAGGTAGAGAATTATAATATCAATTAGAACAAGTAATAAGTCTGGGTATAGTACAGTTACTGAGACAACTAAACCAAACAAATGTTCCAAAAGATAATCCTAACGTCATAGTGATAAGGGAAAGCCATTTTAAAACAGGAGTCTTACTCTGGCTTTTGGGGTCAGGAATCTCCAGAAATATGTACGTTTTTGGGAAGAGATTCTTTAGCCTATCAGATTTCAAAGTGGTCCTTGACCGTACAATCAGACTAAGGCCAAGGATGCAATGCCAGCCTTTGGACGGAATCTAAACATTTCAGCCAACTATCTAGATATTTTGTCTGCACAAACCAAATCAACCACTATTTGGTAACTGAACAAATTTTCTACTTTTATCTGGATATGCCAAGCACTTTCATTATTTTTTTATTTAGGTATAATTGACATATGACATTACATTAGTTTCAGGGTGAACAACATAATGGTTTGACATCTGTATATATTGTGAAATGATCACCACAATGTCTAGTTAACATTTGTCACCATACATAGTCGCAAAAATGTTTTTTCTTGTGATGAGAACTTTTAAGATTTACTCTCTTAGCAACTTTCAAATATGCAATACCATATTGTTAACTATAGTCACCATGCTGTACATTACATCCCCAGGACCTATTTATGTTATAACTGGAAGTTTGTACCTGTTGACCCCTTCCATCCATTTTGTCCATCTCCTACCCCCCACCTCTGGCAATCACCAATGTGTTCTCTCTACCTATGAGCTTGGTTTTGTTGTTGTTGTTGTTTGTTTGGGTTTTTTTAGACTCCACATATAAATGAGATCATATAGTATTTCAAGCACTTTTATTATTATCTTCACTTTCTAGACGAGGAAATTGAGGCATAGAGTGGTTAAGTAACTTCTACAAGTTTGAGCTGGGATCTAGGCTTAGGCAGTCTGATTCCAGAGCCCACTCTTGCTTAACTACTGTGCAACTCCATATACCCTGAGAATAGCTTAACTTCAGCTTAACATTTCAAGAGTTAACTCATGGAATTTTTTACACTTAGGGAAAATAAACAGTAATTTCAACTGAAACTAATTTCTTGTTTAATGTCTCTCTCCTTCTTCTATGTGTTCTCATTACATCCATTCATCCAACTTTAGTTAATTGTGGCTTATTGGTCTGTTTCCCTTCTGGACAAGAGGTCCTTTAGTATGGGGGTTGTGTCTTACACTTCGCTATACTCCCAGCACTTAGCACAAAGCTCTGTACAAAGTAAGTTCTAAATTTGCTGAATGAAGGAATGAATGCATTTTATTTCCTTTCATAGCTGTGCATGAAGGAGAATAATCTTTGAAGCTACTGCTTTTCTAGATTTGGAGTTAGTTTTAAATTGGTATTTGAATATTGGCCAATGAAGATCGGGCTAGATCAAGGAAAATAGGCTATCTCGAAAGTCAGATGCCTACCCTGAATCACTTTCTTATCAGCGTAATTTGACAATGGTAAGCAAGAGGTTAGGCGCCATGATTCTCAGAATTTTATCTTAGCTCTATAGTTAGGTAATACATAACTCTAGCCATTATCTTACACCTAATTAGGGGGAGGAGAGGATAACAAAACCAACCAACAAAGAACCTAAAGCTTGTGCCTTTTCTAGGTGCTCAGAGCTAGGACTTAGGGTTTCAGGAACTCCCTACCATGGTATGCAAGGTTCGATTGCATGTGAAAGTGAGTGCATCTCTTAGTACTCTGATTAAGAAACGCTGCTTTGGGGATCTATGTAATCTGGTGGTAATAACCACATCTTCCCCTGTGTTGTGCAATCAAAGCCTCTGTATCAGAGCCCCAGCCAGCCAATTCAGTAATTTTTGGTATACTTCCCCCCATTTCTGCTCCACAAAAATCCTTGAGAACAGTGTGTTTTCTTTCATTTTTTGCCCATAGCACCTAGCATGAAGCTTTATAAGTTGAAGTTTCTCAATAAAAAAGGAAAGAATAAATGGTCTAGAAACTGTAAAAGCTATAGTCTTCTGAAATCTTGTAGAATCTTCTGGAATAGTTTAATCCTTTATTATCATGTATCTATGTTTCTTAGTATATAAAACAGGGCTAATATTACATACTGTGGGTGGCAGTAGGGAATGAAAAAGCAAATGTTTAGCTACTTTAGAGACTAATTGTAGGAATAAGTTTTTATATTTTTTCTTTCTGGATTCATTAGCTTCACATTTTAATCACGAAAAATAAAAGACCAAGTATTTTTCTGACCAACTAGTTTGGCCAACGGTAGGAAAAATGCAAGTCTTGAGAAGAGCTTGTGGCTCAAGTCTGTTGAGATGGTCCTTTGAGAGTTTCTCCTCTAAAATTCCTAAAACTTTGTATTTTGCTGGGTGCTCTTACCGCATGCTTCCGATGAAAACTATTACTAGAATCTCACAGGGCTGGAAAGAATTTGAGCTGCGTGGACAGGGCAACCAGCATTGGACAGACAAACAAGAGCTTGGGTTTTAGTCTTAGTTCAGTTATTAACTCAAAGGTGATCTTAAGCATGTCATTTAATCTTTGATGACCTCAGTTTCATCAATCTGTAAAGTGAGAGGACTGGTTCAGATGACCCTTAAGCACTCTTTCAGCTCTCACAATCTATAAATCTTTACCTAGTTCATTTCCTCTTTTGAGCAGGGACAGTGCAATGTAGCCTGACGGTCTAATGAGAAGCAATCCTTTTGGATTAAAGTATGTGTGCTGGATTTCTCTGTATGCACCTCAGATCTATTCCCACCTTTTCCTCCCTATTCTTTGTCCCCAAGGCTGACCTTTAAAGATTGCATCACCAGACTCCAATGCCCTCTGGCTTTTCGTTAGGTTCAACCCCTTGGGGGGCACCAGCAGGAGATCAGAAGGTGGGAGGAAGAAGAGGTCAAGGTTTCTGTTATCCGGCCCTAGCCTTTACTGGGGCCTCCTGAGGACGGGAGCTGCACTTCTCTGTTCCTCTGCTGAAGGCCACATTCTGTTAGGGGCCTTCTGCTGGGCCTACAGCTCTGGGAATCCTTCTTACTTTTGTCTCTTTAGGTCTAGGGGTGATAGTGTCTTCCTGCTGTTGCTCCCCCTGGGGGGCTTCACCATTTCTTGTGGTTGGTTCCTCTTAATCCTGCCCTCATCTTTGTAAAGAGGTCATTCATTAAACTATCTTTCACCCTTCCCTGTTTTGAGAAGGAGGTAAGCTATGTCTACATGGTTAGTGGAAGAGTGGTTCTAAGCATTTTCCAGTTGGAATTTTTTATTAAGCTGATTTAGACATTTGACACAAACAGGACATTGTTAAACACTTTGCCAGAAGTGGATCTGCCCAGATACCAGATAGAAGTTACCTATACTTTTGGTCATGGGGTAAATAGACAATTTTGACTGGTGTTTCATCTTTCTTAAACATTGCAGTGGAAACGATTCCTAGATTCACTGACAGGTCCTGGGGAGATTAGGGTTGAAGACACATCTGTTTATAAAAGTGCACTTTAGTTCTTTTCCATTGAGTCTAATTTCTTTAACTAGAAATTCACTTTGGAAGGTAGAGCATATGTTTTCTAATAATAAAAAATAGTACCAGTACATACTAGAGGAATGAGAACTCTGCAATGTGGTTGACCAGCTGACCAATAGCATAAGTCAAAAATAGACTATTGGCATGTTGATGGCAAATTTTCTTCAAAAGAAATCTGGTGGAACTCACCTTAGTCCAACTCTATGTCCCATGGAAGAACTGTAGGGACAAGTGACACTGAGAGAAGATTCTGAGGACCCCTTAGAACTTTAACATGTTGAGATCTCTTCTGGAGTAAGATTAAAAGCAGAATTAGCAACTAGTTTTCCAAAAGAATAGGGGAAATCTGATCGTTTGCCTGATACATTAAGATTTGAATAAGTCTTAAAGGTGGGATAAAAATTCACCGTTAGAGTAGGGGAGGAAGAAAAGGCTTTCAAAGCAAAAAGAGAAGCTCATGCAAAGGCACTGAGGTGTGGGATGACTTAAACTATTCAGGGTCAATAAGAAGAATGGTTCTATTAAAGAGTTCAAGATAGAGAGGTAGCTAGGGAACAGCCCAGAAAGGTCTGTGTATGCCATGCTGAGAACTTTGTACCAGTTACGTACTATCATGAGTTAAATTTTCTCTCCCCAAAACTTATGGTGAAGTTCTAACCCCCAGTACCCGTGAATGTGACCCTATTTGGAAATAGAGTCTTTGCAGATGTAACCAAGTTGAGATGAGGTCATTATGACTGGTGTCCCTGTGAGAAAAGGAAATGCCATGTAAAGACAGAGACAAAGACTGGAGTGACGCAGCTGCAAGCCAAGGAATACCAAGGATTGACGGTTACCACCAGAAGCTACGAAGAGGCAAGGAAGGATTCTACTGAGAGTCTCAGAGGAAGCATGGCCCTGCTGAGACCATGATTTTGGGCTTACAGCCTTCAGAACTGTGAGGGAATAAATTTCTATTGTTGTAAGTCACTTAGTTTGTGGTACTTTGACTGTCCTAGGACACTAATATACTTACATAATTACCTCTAAAGACAAGGATTATTGCATAAATGGGTGAGGTGGGCCAAGTATAAAACAATAGGGGGTAGAGACAACTGTGGTAAGCTACAGAACTTGTGCTCATCTTCACATTAAAACATTTTTAAAATACGGCCTGCAGCAAACAGAGAGTCTGTGGACCACATTAGACCCATAAGTTCCCAGGAGTGTAACTCTCAGTACATAATAGGCAGAATCCAAAGAGTTTTAAGCTGAGGGATGATATTAGTTGCGCATTGTAGAAAAATTGCTCTGATGGCAATGAGGAGGATGAATTAAAGGAGCATAGTAAGGAGAATTTTGTGTGAACCAGTGAGATGGTCCAGATGTAGACCAAGACAAGGACAGTAGACAGGATGGCTGTAGGATTGATAGTGGTTTTTAAAGTAAGGAAGTGGGGGAGTTGGTTTGAGAGGGCACTGAATGGATGGTAATGTGAATGTTGCCATGATTGAGCTGTATAAGAAACCACCTCAAAACTCAGTGTCTGAAAACAACAATTATTTATTCTTATAGATTAAAAGGTTGGTTGTGGCTTGGCTGATCTGGGCTAGGCCAGCCAAATGGCTGCACTTCAGGCTGCGGCAGCTGGAACAGCTTCACTTCTCACTGAAGGTCTGTGGTTTGAAGTAGCGCTCCTGCAAGTGTCCTTCATCCTCCTCAACCTAGCAAGTTAGACAGACATCCTTCTGATGGCAGTGGTAGAGGTGCAAGAGGGCGAGAAGAAACACACAGAGCCTCTTATGATTAGGCTCAGAATGGGCACACTGTCTGCTCACCCATTTCCAGTGGCCTAAGCAAGTTGCATGACTACATCCAAAGTCAAGGGGCAGAGAAGTGAATTCTTCCCACCATGAGGCTATGGCAATGGTGAACATGCAGGAGGCGTAAAAAATTGAGGGCAGTAACTCAACTTACAATTGTCTGCTATCTGGCTACAATTATTCACATGCACACAAAATTCACTCACTAGCATCCCAGTACTGCCAAAATCTCATCAAATCACGGCATCAGGCTCAAAGTCCAAGATTTCATCATCTATATGAGGTCCAGATGTCGCTCTTCTTAATTGAAAGACCTATGAACTAACAGAGAAGTTATCTACCCCATACACGCCCAAAATATAATGGGGAAAAAAGGGGCATGATGACCACAACAAACTCTCCCATTAGAAACAGGGAAGAGACAGAGACATATTGCACCGGCCTACAGCAATTTTGAAATCTCACCCAGCAAATGTGGTCAGCTCTTCCTGACCTGGGTAGGAAATGTTCCTGGATTAGACCTGGGTTCTGTTCCCTGAGAGTGCTTTCTTAGTTTTTTATTCTTCATGGATCTTGGTTCCCCATTCTAGGATTTTCTGGGCCATTTCTGAAGAGAACATTGGAAATATGCCCATTTTGGCTACTGGGCAGCTCTCCAAGACTGCCACCTTTCCTGTAGAGGGTTAGGGGCCCAGAAGTCTCTATAAATTTTGATAAATCTAGGTTTCTTTTAATCCTGGTTGGCAATTCTTTCTTGAAGATATTTATTCATCTGCAGCTAAAATTAATCATTTCATATGTTTAACCCTTCAAAAAACTATCTTGCCCTAGTTCATAAATTCATTAGGTATCTTGTTTATCTTCCAAGTTATCGTAGGTAACAGTCTTACCAAATGCTTTACCACCACATATAAGAGGTCACCATTGTTTCAGCTTCCTGTAACAGTTTCTTCACTTCCTGCCACCCTGCTCCAAAGCCAATAGTACATATAATGAGTTATTCTTATGGGAGCACTCCTCTCCCAGAACCAATTTCTACATTGATTAGCTTTTGCTGCAAAACATTATTTTAAAACTTGGTGACTTGAAACAGCAATCACTTACCCCCATAGATCTGAGAGTTGGCTGGCATATGGCTGATCAGGTTGCACTTGGCTGAAAACATTGAGGCCATGGCTAAGATGTGGATGCAGAGTGTGTACCATTCACCACGATTTGTGAAGAAGAGGAAGAGCAACCTTGAGGGGAAAGGTAAAGAGTTCGATTTTGGATACATTGATCTGTGATGCCCGTGGGACACTCAAGCGAAAAAGACATGGGACTGGAGTCTAGGAGAATGGTCTTGGCTAGAGGGTGAGAGAGAGAGAGAGGGAGAAAGTCACAGGGTCATCAGATTGTAAATTGTGACTAAGGCCACGGGAATAAACGATTGCCAAATGTGATCCTATAAAGTGACAGAAGACTCTAATATGAAACCTTAGAGTGCACCAATATTTAGGAGGTATGGAAAAGAAGAGAAGCTCACAAAGAAAGCTTTGATGGAATAGAAATACAGGAGCACATAGTGTCATGGGAGCCAGAGGAGAAGAGTTTCATTATTGTTGGAGTGAATGACACTCCCGAATACTGCAGAGTGGCCAAGTTATATAAAAACAAAAAAGGGTCTTTTGGATTTGACAATTAGGAGATCATTGGTAGAAAGACCAAATAATTTATCTTCAAACTAGGCCACATCTGAGAGTGAACAGAAGTGTTATTAATAATTACAGGAGAACAACACGTGTTCTTAGGCAAACAAAGACATATGGTCACATTAGTCTCTGGGGATCTTGGCCAGACTGTTTCTCCAGGGAAAGTGGAGCGTAAGCTTGATTTGCAGTGAGCAGGAGTGAGATGGAGCAGGGAAGTGCTGAAACAGTCCGAGCAGATTTCTTTCTAGGAGCTTGCTTGGATGAGGAAGTGGGAAGAGAGGACAATGGGCTTTGTACAGACGTTTGAATATTCTTCTAACAGAGGAGTCCTCAAACAGCTTCTAAGATTGTGTATCCAAATATAACTGACTGTGAGGTTTCCAAGAGGATTTAGAAAGTAGAACCAGCTAGCGAGACCACCCCCACACTGTTTTTAGCAATATAAGGGGAAGATCTGTTGCTATCAGAGTAAATAAGGCTGGGATATTTTTTTCAGCAAGAACAAAACGATGCTCATATGCATGGCCTTGAAATATTCTATTGTCAGAGGACCCTAATGTTACAGCAATATGCACTGTGGAAAACCCAAGATAAATAAGGACATTATGATACAACTAAGTCTCAAATTGTGTAGAGAGTATTAAAACAATTCAGAATATGATGCATAGCTGCAAGTAGCATAATATTTCTTCATTCTTTGTCCCTGCTAACTTTCCCTCCAAGTCACTCCCCACCCTCCCATCACACCCAATCTACTGTTAACAATTATTCTGAAACCAGACTGATGGCCCGGGTCCCGCTTTAACAAACCCTCTTTGTTAGCCGCATCAGTTGGCTCAGGAGCTCATGTGAGCAGGCAGCAGGAATAATTTCATGATAATCTCGGGCGAGTTTTCTCTTTCCCACCAATCAGAGAGTGAGAGTGCCAGTTTCATTGACTTCAGGAGCCAGCACAGGCACAGGAGCCAGCTTTATCTGTGTAGTCATGTTTCTTCGATTGGGCTCTGTTTGGGGAAAACAGAATCTTGCTCTCAGGCAACACAGTGAATGATTCTGAGAGCTTTACTTGATCTCAAACCCTATCAGCATATTTATGCACATTTTCGTTCTTTTTTAGAACCCTTTCAGTTCACTAACAACTCATAGACTAACATTACGTTTTGGCTAAGCAGAATGTGAGAAGCCGAGCTACATTTGAAAAAGTATCTTTTAGTTGAGGACATAGAAGATAACTGACTTAACAATGACAATGGTGAAACCACTTTTCCTATAACAGAGTCCCAAAGATGAGGGCCAACTTACTTTAAACATTTCTTAATTTCATTGAAATTTCAGGACTGCTTAAAAAATTTAAAAGACAGAGTTTTAAAGGCAAGTATATAAAACATAAATTGCTTCCTCATATGATGGCAGGTTGTGGACCAGTGTTCCTATTCTTCTTTTTGAGTGAAGAGTGGACATGGTCATCAGCTCTGGGTTCTTCGCATGAGCTTGGATTTACTGAATGGGACAAAGGCTGAGTTACAGCTGCCTTCAAAGTCCCAGCTCCACTTTTTATTCACTGTCTTACTTTGGGTAAGTTAATTCAACTTTCTGTGTTTTATTTTTCCTCATCTATAAATAGGGAGAAATCATAATGGCTGCCTAGTAGGACTCTGTTGTAAATGTTAAAGGAGGTTGTGTTTGTAAAATATCCAGTACAAGATCTATCATATAATATAAAAAGTTCAGTAAATATTAACTATATTATTGTTTCTCTTGTCATGCCCTGACTGAGAAACCCCAGAAACCAACCTCAAGAAGATTCTAGAAAATCCTAGTATTTGGAGTGAACTACTGCAATCCTTCAAACCTCAGGTCAGAACAGTAGGGCATGAGCTTAGTACCACTGATGGCTCCCTACACATAAATGTTCAAGTTCAGGGAGCCTCCAGCATTAGAGGACTAGGGGGCCTAACTCAGAACAGGACTTCCATCTCCCTCAGCCCAGTTCAGGCCTGCCCTTGAGCAAATATTGGAATTTAGGTTCTGTGTGCTTCTCAGACTGGAACTCTCTTTTATCTTCCATCCATAGCCCTTGAACCTTTTGCCTTCTCGAGTCTTAGTTCTACCAGAACTGTGGTCACTGAACCCTGGCCTATGACCTGGCCTCCCAGCTCTGGCTTGTAGATTGTCTTGTAATGATCCTAATCCTGGCCTGCCACTCATCCCCCATGAGAGACCTTCCTCCACTGTTGGGACATTTTATCATTAATGATAAGGGATCAAGTGGCATATTACAACTAAGTAATATACAAATTTTACCCTCTCAAAACCAATCTTGCTTGTAGGTTTTACGTAGCTTGTTTATTGCATGTTTCTGTGTCATGCTTTCTTCAAAACACAATAAATATAGAGTGACAATAGAAAAGTCAGTCTCAAAATAACTCTTTATTATGTCTTTTATGATATGTTGTACAACTATTTTTTAAAGGAAAATCTTAGAAGCTTTTATTTTTAAAAAACAGTCTAGTTATTAAAATTAAAGAAGAAATTGTGGAAAGAGAAAACTTTCTTTGTAAGTACCAATAGAACAAACACACTACACTAGACTGGAATTCTGAAAGGAGAACAGTATTGATAGACATTCTGTCACCCCTGAGCATGTTACACAGTGCTTAAAAAGTCAATTTTGGGGCTGGCCCAGTGGCGTAGTGGTTAAGTTCGTGTGCTCCGCTTCGGTGGCCCAGGATTTGTGGGTTCGGATCCTGGGTGCAGACCTACATACTGATCATCAAGCCACGCTGTGGTGGCATCACACATACAAAAATAGAGGAAGGCGGGCACAGATGTTAGCTCAGGGACAATCTTCCTTGACAAAAAAAAAAAGTCACTTTTAACATGTGAATTAATATATATATATATTTTATAGAAACAATTTTATAGGATACCCTAAAAGTTTTGAACATGTTTATACCTTTTTACCCAGAAATTCCAATTCCAGGTATTGGAATCCTACAAGAAATATTTATTGAGTGCCTACTGTTGGTCAAGAACTTTTCTGGGCATTGGAGATACATCAAAGAATGACATTTGTCAGTGTCCTTTCTGAGCTTACATTCTAGCAGGTGGACACGGACAATAGACAGTGAATATAATGAACAAGTAAACTAGAGAGTGGTTTGGAGGGATTAGTGCTATGGGAAAACAGTAGAGCAGGTGGGGGGATCAGGAATGTGCGGGCAGCAAGGAGCAGGTTATGGCGTAAATAGGGATCCACAGCATTATTGTTAATAGCATTCCATTATTTGAAAGCACCATAATTTGTTATCCAATTTAGTTTATTCCCAATTCACTATTATAAATAAAGCTTCAACCAACATATCTGTACGTATGTGTGTAGTATGTACGTATGTATGTATGTATGTATACACTATTTATCTACCTGTCTGATTGTCTTCATAGAATACATTTCTGGAAGTTAAATTGTTAAGTCAAATACTATAAACAGGTTTAAGGCTTACCTTGTAAAAAGTCTGAACCAATTTACACTTCTTCTAGCACTTATACTTTTTACCCTTGCCCAATTTCATCATTAAAAAGTGATATCAACTAAATGTCCATGATATGTTCTATAACATCAAATGAAAAACAAAAAACAACATATTTGATATAACACAAACATATATTTGATGTAACAAATTAGATTACATGCAAACTTGACAAAGTGTTGATACATCAGCATTTTAAACAGTTTCTCTTTTTTTAATACTATACTACGGATGATTTTTGCTTCTTCATACTTTTTTGCATTTCCTAGTTTTTCTACACTCAATATGAATTTCTTTTGTCTAATAGTTTTTGTTTTTACTACTAATAAAGATAAATCAATTTTAAGTAAATAAATAATATTGGGAAGCTTTGTCAGAGTTTATCCCAATTTCCCAGCTTGGCAAGCACTATTTCTTCATCTCCTTGTTAACCTTCTGAAATGCTTCTGGTATCTTAAAACACGAACTAACAACTCTTTCTGTCCTCTTCTGGCCAGACTGCTTGGCTGTTTGTTTAGGACACATCAGAATAAGGCTTGTTCCTCTTCTGCTGTGTGGCTTGTTCCCTAAGGTTTAGAAATGATTTTTCCTAAAAGACCAGGCTTAATTCAATTTAAAATGTTGTGTTATTTGCTATGGCGGCTTGTGCAGGGTGGTCCTGCTCTTGAATCTGCCCAAAGAAGAGCCTCATCCCTTCACCCAAAAGCATTCTCTCAGGGGATCAAGTCTGTTAAAAGTGACCAAGTCAGCTACTTATTTATTCGTGTAACAAATGCTTATTGATGGACTCTTCTAAATGCTGAGGATCCAGAAGTGAATAAAACAGATTAAAAAAAAAAAATTCCTGCTCTCATGGAGCTTCTATTCCAGTGGAGGAGACCGAACAATAAACAAGATAAATAAGTACGTCATTGGTAGGTTAGGTTAGATGGTGATACATGCCAAGGAGAAAAAATACAGCAGGAAAGGAGGCTATGAAGTAGAGGAGGGTGAGGGGATGCTGGAATTTGAGATGGGATGACCAGGTGAGGCAGCATCTCTGGAAGCTGTGATGTTTTCAGTAGGACGGAGGCATAATTCTTGCATGACTTTGAGACATTTTGAGGTCAGGAGAATGACTGGGTTGCTGGACTATGGTTAATATCACCAGGGAAGTCCACTTGGGAGCTAGAGAGAGGGGTGGGAAATTAACTAACAGGAGAAGACAGCTGCGGTGTGTCTGGGAAGCTGGAGAGGAGAAATGATGAGAGATAATGAGAGAATTTCCCTGAAGCCGGGAGCCACGTCAGGGAATCTCTCGTAACTAAGCTGATTTTCCTCCCCTTGACTTTCCCTCCTTCCTCTCTGCTTTTTGGTTCTTTGGCTTCGCTCCAACTGTATTCCAGAAACCCTCCAAAACAAATAACCAAGACTCCTACGTGTTTAGAAAATGTAAAAGGTAAGAGTTTTTTATTGAAAGGCGATTTTGTGTCCTTGTAGCCACCACTTGTTGGCAAATACTGTGATTTTTTTTTTTAACACTGAAAACAAACAATATTTTAAAGTGGCAGCACATTTTATGTACAGAGAAAGAATGTTAATATAAAAGAACTCGTAGCATTAAGAGCATTTCTTTCTTACGGATAATTTACAAATCCTAATTACTACACAAGTCCCGGTCTTTATGAATTTGTTCATTCCTTCCTACTCGGACTTAAAGACGTGGTTTACACAGTACTCACAGCTTGTCCTCTGAGTGCTTCCAAAGCAATATGTCAGTTCCTTGTGAAATAATTATATCTTATACCTATGACAAAGATTAATGATGCAATGCAGGAAAAGATGCATATGGTTTAATAGTAAATAAACTACATGCTTTTTTGATAATATAAAGGTATTTTTTACCCAAAAGTCTTCAAACGCTTTTTAACTTTGAATTATGGTCAAGTTTCTATTTTCTACTGCTAGGACAAAAAGGCATGAAGTATCCAAACTGGTAAATAATCCCAAACTCATGTTTACTTGCTTTGGGATATATTTTTGCATGAACATTTGAATGTCATTATGTCTGATGTTCAGCATTAATAATAAGTCCAATAAAACGGAGTCAAATTATGATTTAGGATGCCGGGAGGGTGTATAGCGTGTTTCTCCATTTTGAGTCTATCTCAGTCTACCTGTAACTCCCCACCACTAAGACTTTGTGTCTTTAAGCTACTTCAGCTAGCTTTCCCTCAAACTTTCCTTGGAGGGTAACAGTGCCCAGAATATTAGAAGTACTCAATAAATGTGGAATGCCTGACAGATTGAAACCTAAAGAGTTAAATAAATCTGAAGGTTGAATTATAGTAAACGTAATATTGAGATAAAAGGAGGAACTAAATAGAAGAGGAGCTAATTCTTGATGGGAAGAGGTGTGCATCTCCCTTTTCAGGAAAACAAGCTATCGAGTTCTCTGGCACCACCCCATTCCGTCATTCTGTGTACCCTACCTCATTACCTGGTTAACTGAAGCTGGTACATATATAATGCCTGCCGTAAGAGGAGACAGGGAAGAGAGACTCAGGAAATAAGTCTGAGCTGTATTTATACTCTCAAGTGAAATATTTAAAGAGAATGTTACAGTTACTGGAAATTGGATTGGAAACCTGGTCATTTAGCCCGTTTTGATTCTTCCTTTGTTGGCCAGTGTAGATGGCGCGTATACAGAGCTCTTGGACCATGCCTCTGTCTGTCGGTGTTTGCGGATGGATCCCTGCCATCGTGTCATTGACAGAACAAAAAGGAAACCCGATTCAGATCAAATGCAGAGTGGTGTGGGCTCTGGCACCAGCCAGCAGTCAGAATTACTTAAGGTCCCGTACATGGAGTGACCTACTTAAAACTTTTTCTCTTGCTTTGGAAATCCCTTGCTCTTCCTGATTCCAGCCACCACAGGAAACGCTTCAGGGCTTCAGTCCAGACTGCTTTAGAAATTGCCTTTGAAGGGCCTTACACCATCCCCACGTCCCCCTGTCTGTTAACAGAGCTTGTTGCTCTTTGGTTCCATCCACATTTGGGGCTGCACTAGGCACTGGGCTATCTGGAGATTTCTTGGCTCCCTACACCTGTTTTCTCCCCCTTGAGGACAGGAGGCTTCCCCCACCCCTGTTTTAGATCAGGCCTTCTCTCAAAGAGTACCTGACAAGGTGGATCTCTCTTGTCCAACCCAAGCCCTGGCGGCATAAGTGAATACGTTTCGTTTTATATAGACCCTGCTCTCCTCCAGAAATCACTGGCTAGGAACAGGTTTGTCTGGCGTAGCTTGTAATGGTCAGGTCACTGCTGGCCATTCTGCTGGCGCAATGGGGGTGGAGGGTTTACAATTTGACCTTATTCAAGTTTCCCTGGGAGAAGAGGAAGTTAGGCTCACAAAGGAAAGCTTAAAATCACTCCATTTCCAATTGTCCTGGAGAGACAAGAAAACTATCTTGTCTATTTTTCCTTTTTACATTTTAAGCTTCTTTAATATGTATGTGAACATATATGTATATACAGTATATGTATATATGTATTTACGTGCAAGTATATATATGTGTGTGTATCTATATCTTTATCTATGTAAAGAAGAACTCGCAAAAGAGTTTGCAGCTGAAGCATACTTGGCTGTTACTACCTTATTATTGGTTTCGTATTTAGTTAATGTGCTGGGCAATCTTTTCCCCATCTCCACCTGTCCAGATCTTACACATCCTTTAACCTGTGATTAAACAAGATCCTCCATGAAATTTTATTGCTCCCTGTAGGGAAAAAAAACTGTGTTTGTGTGTGTGTGCTCGTGTGTATGTGTATGTATACGTTTGAACTTGCACAGAACCCCTTGAGCACTTATTGCTTTCTCTCTGATGGAATAGTTTTGTCTGCATTGCATTGCACCTTGATAAATTGCAAGTTTTGTACTTTACGCATCTGTTTACACTCCAGTGCCTGTGTCTGTCTTATGCAGAATAAATGTCCATTAGATAGGAGATGAGTTCATTGAGTGTGAAGGTGTAGGTAGCAGCTGGAGTAACAGAGACTCAGCTATTCGTATCAGTGGACTCTCTACTATGTGTCTAGCTAGAGTTGCGTTCTTACTCAGCTATCCCTAATGAGTGGCTGTCCAACTCTGGCTGCACATTAGTGTAACTTTAAAAAACAACAAAAAACCCTGTGTCCAGGAGCTACCCCTGACGTGGGCACATTTCTATTATAATCAAACAAACAAACAAACAAGTGATTCTAACATGCAACCAGGGTCTCGAACCTCAGCATTAGAGAACTGGTCTACAGCAGCACTCCCCAAACATTTATATGCATAGAAGCACTTGGGGATTAAAGCGTAGACTGGCACAGTTCTGAGGTGGGACCTGAGAGTCTGTATTACTAACAAACTCCCAGGCGATGTTGGTTCTTCTGGTCTGCAGACCAGAAGGCCTATCCCCTGAAAATTCTGCTTTGGTAGTTTGAGGGCAGAGCATGTGAATTTATGTTTTTAACAAACACTCTAGGTGATTCCTGTTATTTAGACACATTTGGAAATGCCCGATTTTAGCAGTGTTTTGCAACACTGGATGTTCACTAAATATCACTTGGTTGCTTTGATAAGCTAGTGCCCCTCCCTGCTGCAGGGCCCACTCCAGGTTCCAGGGGTAGTAGGGTCAGGACATCTACACTTTAAAGATCCAGAGCTCATTCCCCTGTGCACCCAAGGTTGAGCACCCCTGAAGGTGGCGACGGTGCTTTCTGCACTGTGGGGGACAGGAGTGTCCTTGGGTGCTGTGAAGGGTTAATGGAGTCTGCAGAAAGAGAAAAGGTTGGCATCTGGGGAATAATTAGTTTTGTTTCTGCAACTTACCAAATTCTGTAATATGGAAGGTTTGTTTCAGCACCTGGTCTTCATTAGTATAATTTCATGGGCAACCATTCCCCTGCAGCTTTAATAGAAGAAAGAGAAGTTGGTTCCATATCTGTCAGTTTATTTACCTGTGTATTGTCCATTCTTTCTCCCTTTGTCTATATAAATAAAGCCCTTAAAAGCCCCGCAGTGACTGACAAGAGTTGACCTTGTCTCAACGTCTTCTGTTATGAAAAGTCTACCTTTGCATGATCAAGCAGCTTCGCATGAACTTCCTACCCCAACGTGATGTCGAGGTTAGATGATGCCCACCTGCCAGTGCTGGGGGCCTTCCAGTAGGATGGCTTCAGAATGTGCTAGAAATGCAGCCAGGTGAGCGTTTCTTTCCGATGAAGCCAACAGGGCTTTGGCTTTGGTGGAAACAGTGACCACTCCATTTTGTAGGTGAAACAAGCGATCTCTCTGAAGCCCTGAGTCTTAAAGCAGAAGGAGAAGGAGAAGCAAAAATATGAGTCTCAAAAACATTTCCTCATTTCCCATTTCTAACCATCATGAGTTTTCCTGCTGGATACAAAAAAATAACAAGATGGACCTATTGTCCTTTGATCAATTATAATATTAGAATTTCCCAAATTGATAAAAATACAATTTTTCACCAGGAGAGGGATCATTGACATTTGTTGAGACTTTCCAAGGTGCTGACAAGAGCACTGGGTTGTCCTATTGTTTAATCTTATATTTATTTGAATTCTATTGATAATCTGATAGCCCAAACTTGGTTTTGGTTCAGATCAGGACAAACTTCCCAACAATGAGAGATATTCAACAACAGAATGGCCTTGGCCCTTCAAAATGGGAGGTTTTCTTACATAAATGATGCCTAACTGGAAGCTAGCTAACCATCCTTCCGAGATGAAGATGCACTGTATCTGTGTTTTCTAACCGTGGCCATTCATCAAAACCACATGGAGAATTAGGAAAACAGATTCTTGTAACCTATAGAGCTACTGACTCGGGTTTCAAGTTGGAGTCAATAAAATGGAATTTTTTCCAAATGATCTGAAACCCCCTGCTGGTCTGCATTCCAGCATGAAGGAGTAGACCCTGGAACATCCTTCTGACTCTAGCAGCCTAGGATGCACTGCAAGGTTTTCTATATATGCGATAAGTGCTTCATAAACTAGAGAATATAATGTAAACATAAGGTGTTGGTAGTAATCACCAACCACCCCCGTGTTTTTACCATGTGTCCATGTGGGGCTGAGCTTACAACTAAGGAGGAGAAATCAAGATAAATTCTAAAGAAAGGCAATCCTGTGAGTGGTGAAGCTGGTGTTTTACTGGAGTTTAGGTTGCTGTAGATATAGGGACAGGAAATCCAAAGCAAAGCTTAAAGGATTCAGTATGTATGGGGGTTAGAGGAAGACAATGACTCAGAATTGGGGCAAAGACAAAGAATATGAACCAGGAAAAGAAGTTGGATAGAAAATAGGCAGGTGGAAAACAACCTGTGGACACACATCTCAGACAGTAGTGAGTGAGCTGGGAGACCCAAACCCTACAAACAGGAACCAGGAGACCCGTAGGAGATCCACAGAAGCTTGAGGAGCAGCACAAGCAAATAAGAGAACTGCTCAAAATATCAGAAAGAGCCCTTATGATTATTGAGGCAGTGTCTCCTCATGGCGGGGCTCTTCTTCCCAAATGCAGTTGGCTGGGGCGATGGCAGAGTTTGCTGGAGAGTGTCCAGGTCAGAAGAAAGTACCCACAGACAGGTTGTTTCTGAAACAGGCAGACCCTGCTACCCAGAAGGTCACCAGGTCTGCTGTCTCTTCAGGCCTATAGGGTGTGAAAACCACATCCTGAGAGATTTGGGAAGAATCTGGGTTCTTCAGCAAAATGTGCCATTGCCTGGAGTTGCTATCCCTGGGCAAGCAAGCTACGTGACCTTGAGCCAACTGCATGCCCTTGAGCAAACTGCTTCTTCTCTCCAGGTTCAATTTTCTCTTCTTTCAGATGAGAGTGTGGGAAGGACAGGTGGCCTCTAAGGTCTCTATAATTCTAGGCATGTCAGCAGTGATGCTGCAGACAGCATTTCACAGGCAGATGCTGGCTCTGCCAGTGTTATCTCCACACTTAGGTGGGGGCAGCACATCCGGCATCCAGCCAGGCTGAGAAAAGGGAGCGAGGCTGGCACCTCCCTGAAAGCCAAGTTCACAGGAGTGTTGGGCTGTTGACTTCTCCTAGTGACATATTGCATGCTATCATGTACACTACAAACAGCACATAGAGATCGACCATGCCACTATCAGAGCACAGCGTGGACCTCTTCTTTCTTGATAAACATGCTACGTGGAAAGAGCACGTATCCCAGTTTCAGCTTTGTCAACTTATAACCTTAAACTTTCTGGGCCTTCATTTCTTATTAGGTTGAACCATATGAAATTGCCACTGTTTGGTTTTTGATCTACAAAAACAATGATTTCATATGGTTCAACTTAATAGGAAGAAAATGAGTTGATCCAACCAGCAGAACCATAGAGAAGTTTCATTTCTGGTTTGAGCTTTAATAAATATTTATTGAGTATCTCCGGGTTGGGCCTCGTGCTAGGTTCTGCATACACAACAGTGAACAAAATAGTCTCAAGAACTAGCCTCGTAGAGCCAACAGTCTACTGGAGCACAGCTTCAGAGATCTTTTGGCAAGTCAAAATTAAGTCTGATGATTTAAATGCTCCTAAAGTATTATTTAAATTGCATCTTCACAGGTGAGGGAGAAATCTACCACCTGGGGAAGGATTATTAAGCTTCATTCAGTCTCTAATGAAAAGATAATTAATACCCTTATCTGAAAATACAGTTCAGAGAAGAATCTGAGAATGAACAAGCAACACTGTTGCTTGATGAATTTATTCAAAGGCTGAGATAATGAAATATATTTGCAATTCAACTGTTTGAGAGAATGAAGGTTGAGGATACTATACTTATTTTATGACATGGTCAGGCAAATATGAGAAAATTATGGCATTGTAAAACGTGGCTTGTACAACAGGAAGTGTTTTGAAGTTTATTGAAGTTTATATTGCTTTTAAAACATAACAAATTTAAGCAAAAAATGTAGCTTTCATATTAACAGATCCAACACAGTCTCAGGGGAAAAAAAATCACAGAAATATTGGCCTTGATAAAAACTTAATGAAATGAGCTTAAATAATCATTTGTTGATAGCATCTTTTAATACTGTTGATTAATGGCATAGAAATGAATAGTTTTATTAAGGCGTGGTCTTTATACTTTAGACTTTTCAGAGTGATTTGTAATGATTCAGAGAGTGGATAAGTTTCACATTTTATAGGTTGAATCACATGCAATTGGAGGTTTTAAACTATTTTTAATCTATAAAATCAATAATTTTATATGGATCAACCTAATACCTAATATGGAAGTTCATTGGTTATTCATAGAAAGATGATGGCATAAATTCCACACGAGAATCTCTTTGACCAATAAGGAAATCTCCTTTATGATATAGCTCTTAAATATATGATGAGTATATCTGATGTTGCTATATTTTTTAATAAGCTTAGTGAACTCAATTAGCAATGTTAGCTCGCAATGTGCTAGCAACTTCAGAGTTGAACATGAAATTAAAATTTAAAGTTTTGGACCTGACATGAAAAGAGAATACATATCACTCTTCTGAAATTAAGTGAGTGTCTGATAGAAATAGGCACCAAAACTAAGTTTTCTGTTATTTGTTAATAAGATCACTGAAATATCTCATTGCATTACAGGATACATTTGAATGATTTTTTTCTGCCCCAAACGAACATATAAAATAGTTGCGGGGTCAATTTACCTACAGTGTCTAAACTAAACACTAACTGTAGCAGAAGGAATTTTGCAGCTGAAAGTAATAGAAAGCCCAATTAAAAATATCTTAGCTATAAGGACATTTCTCTTTTCACATAACTGAAAGTCTAGATGTCTCAACCCCGTCATCGGGTACCCAAGTGCCTTCACTCCTTCTGCCTCCTTAATGTGTTGTCCAGGTCCCTGGGCCGGGCAGCACGTGGCTGCAAAAACTACCATGCTTGCAAAGTTCTGGGGTCACAAGTACCCGCAACAGGGTCTTATTGAGTGAGGTCAGTTCTCAGATGTCCTTCCGCAGACATCCCCTCCAGTCTTGCTTCTTGGAAGCACTTCATGTCAAGGGGGTTGAGAACACCTTGATTCATTGGAATGGGTCAACTTTACCCTTGGGGGCTGAGGAAGATTCCAGCCTCCCCTGAAGGAGCTGACCTCTTACAAGAGGGTGAGTGAAATAGATGCTCTGCTAGCAGGGAAGAAATGGTAGAATGCATGTTAGAGAGGGAGCCAGGAGTGTAGGCTTCCACGCCAAAGTTAATAATAAATCAAAGTGAATCATAAAAAAAAGTTACAAGTGGATTAAAATCTGCTTTACCTTGGATTTTCCATAACCTGGCACCTCTGGATTAAGATCTGATTTCAGCTGGAGTGCAGGCCACGATGTGCTCTTACTTCATGGAGCAAGTATGTCCCCCACCTTCGCTCATGACTAAGCCGAATTTTAGTGAGTGAATCTAATTTTCCCATTGATTTGTTTTATAAAAAGCCTCTCTCACTCTTTCCTGTAGTCTGAACTTAAAACAGTCTATGGGAACATGATTAGGAAACTGATCAGGTCCGTAAAATATTGGGCCATATAGCAATCCACCCTTCTGGAAATGCTCTGTAACTGTGAACACCATTCCCGACCCACCATCTGTCCTCTGTCAGCTCGTCACTTTTGACCAAACTCCACAAGGCTTTGATTGTCTGACTCCACGCTTACCGCATGTGTCCTTAACTCCCATTCTCTCCTTTTGTCTGAGTGTGGAGAACATCTAATAGATCTTGTCGCGGTGTCACTCACACTGACCCTCCGTATTACACCACCTAACGGAACTAGAGCAACCAGAGGTTCATTCACGTCTAAACGATCTTTTGTCTGAAAGATTCAGGTTTTATACAATTGGTTTTGTTCTCTAATTTATCACCTTGACAGGTTAGGAATCTATAAACCAAGTAAAACAAAGGTTACTTGTCACATAAAGCGGTGCGTGTAGCCACTAGAGTGGAGTCCACAGTGAAGAGCAAGCAAGCAGCCTCTGCTCCCACTTGCTGTAGCCAGTGAGGGGAGAGGACTTTTGATAGTGGGGCTTGGGAAGTAACCAACTAAATAACTTTTGCATGTTAATGGGGAGAAGGTTAGACTAAAATGTGACGTCTTCCCTCCAAAAATCAGGAAGATTATGAACTCTTCCCATTGTTAAGCACAAAGAAGGCTGCCTTTTTTAGGAGGCAGAATGCATTTGCTTTGGAATAAAGGGAAGCTCCAGAATTTCAGTGTTTTAGTAGCAAATAGAATGATGGAGGGACTAGAGCGGTGTGGGACAGACACAAAGGCAGACCCATGGCTGAAAACAATATTGGGATATTGACATAAGACAAGAACATGGTCCAGGTCTAGGCTAGGCCTTTCCCTACTCATTCTGCAGAGTTAATAGTTAATAAGTAGGGTATAGCTACACTTCTATATTATCTGTGGGTACTTAGTAAATGGTACATAGTTCATTCTGTATATGGTTCAGTTCTTCCAAGCCATGTTTTTTGTATTTTCTTTCAAAATCTTAAGTTTGAAAAAATAACAAAATAAAACAAAACAACTCCTTCAGGGTTGCTGAAATGGATTGATCCAAATGAATTTTGTGGTTGCGAGCCTGGAACCTGTAGGGGCCAGCAAGCTACTTGACATTAAAAGGGGCATGTATAGGGCCTGCTCTCATTTATTTCTGCCACAGGGTTACATGCATAAATTTATAAAGTGACCAAGCAGTGCAGGGGGTCCACAGAGGCAGGAAGCCCTCCTTTAAAGAATCGCTTAAAGAAACTGCTTCTGTATCAGTCAAATAAAAAAAAAGCTAAGAAAACTATCATGCCTAATTTTTTTCCTTGAGACCCTATATTTTAACTCATTGCCTCAGTTTTCTTGCCAGGTAGATATAAAGCTTTTTACAAGGGGATTCATGGCTGTCTGACATCCTTTCTCCCTCTCCACTCCCCTATCCACCTTCCTCAATTATCTACATTCTGATATCTTTTCTGTCTTCCCAACAGAGATGGACCAATGATGCTTTCATGTCTCTCCTTCACCCACATCTCCACTCCAGATTCCAGAAAGCCCATCCTGCCCTCTCATCGACAAAACATTTCTTCTCAAGCTCAACATTGTTATTTCTGTCCAAAAAAAATGAGGATGAATTTTACCACTTTTAGGAAAAGAAATATGTAAAGCACAGAAATTCTTACAGTTAAAAGGGACTTTAGAGACAAGTGGCAAGTGGGAGAAAATAACATTTTTTTATGTATAAGCCAAAGGTATTTTTATTACAAAGAGTTAACACTAATTAGAAAAGATAAGATAAACAACCCAAGGAACAAATGGGCAGAGAATATGCATAGCAATTCTCAAAAATATATAAAAACCCAATAAACATGCATTTAATGCTTTAAACCTCATTATCAATCAATGGGATACAAATTAAAGAGTGAGAGCATTTTTACATATTAGACCATCAAAGTCTGAAAAGGCCTATGATCCCCAGTGTTGGCAGGAGTCTGATGAAATGGGATGTCACATACTACTACTGGGAGCCTACATGCATACAAACCTTCCCTAGGGCATTTTGGCAGTACCTCTCAAAACTTGAAACATGTTTAGTCTTTGAAGTAAGAGCGCTTTCAGGATTTGATCCTAAGGAAATAATTAGAGAATCGTGCAGAATTTTTATGTGCCAGGATGTTCCGTGTAGTGTTATTTGTAATATTAAAATAAAAATGGAATCACTAAGTGCATAGCATTAGAGTTAAATAGATTATGGTATATCCATGGGATGAAAGAGAATGCTAAACAAAAATCTTATTTTAGTCTCACCTTCAGCCCACTTCCAGAGGCAGCTGGTGCCGTCATTATCTGAGCAATTGGGGCCTCTTTGGTGCAAATATCTTTGTCTTTCCTCAGAGGGAGCCCAGGGTTCAGTGTTCTTTGGTCTTCTAAGTCAGTTACCAGTCATTCTTTTACATTTCAGCTTGCAAAATTCAGTTGCTATCGTCTCTTTTTCCATTCTTGTTTCCTTGTGGGCCTGTAGAAAACTCCCTTCTGTCATTTTGGCAGTGTTTGGGAAGGAGGAGAGTAAAATAGGAGAGTAAAATGCATATTTTCTTTTTCTTTTTTTTTTTTTGTGAGGAAGACTAGCCCTGAGCTAACATCAAATGCCAGTCCTCCTCTTTTTGCTGAGGAAGATTGGCCCTGGGCTAACATCTGTGCCCATCTTCCTCTACTTTTTTTGTACGTGGGACGCCGCCACAGCATGGCTTGACAAGCAGCGTGTTCGTGTGCGCCAGGGACCCGAACCTGTGAACCCCTGGCCGCCGAAGTGGAGTGCACGCACTTAACTGCTGTGCCGCTGGGCCAGCCCCTAAAATGCATATTTTCAATCCATTGTATTTAACTACAAGTTCAGATCTTAAGATTTTTGAAAAGTTGCTTGGTAGAGGCTGCTTGCAAGTTTTCAAGCAGAGGGACTTTCGTTTGTTCATTTGTATATTTAATTGGAGTAGATGTTCTAGAGCCTTCAGTGGGCCAAGCTGCATGGTGTGCTATGGTGGGAAAGAGGAAAGAAAGACTTCCTTCCTGTTCTGAGTTATACATTTTTTACAGCAATTTAGTAGGGTTTTGTTTTTTGGGTTTTGTTTACAGCTTTCTCTGTTTACAAAGGATTCTCAGATGAGTCATTGGAAGTTGGGATCTGAGAGTAAATCGAGGTGATAGGGACCATCATTCTGGCTTATTCTATTTGGCTCCTTTTTCCCTTAGGATTCTCCAATTTTCCTAGTTTCCCAGACATGGCTAGTCATGTCTGAATCCCAAGAGTAGACACAATTTAAGCTAAAGCTGGGATTCCCACTACATTTATTTATTTAGAAGGAGACTTTCAGATCATCTAACCAACTACCTCATTTTACAGGAAAGCAATCTGAGGTCTAGAAAGTTTAAATGACTTAGTTAAGGTCACAAGGCTAAGTAAGTGGTAGGATCTCGTGACTGGAGCTGTAACCAAGGAATTATGACACAAACTTGATATTCCTTAAGAAAATGATATTAAGGAAACAAGGAAAGTTATCTCACTGCATAAGACAGGAAAGGCAAATTTGCTGAGCTGATCCTAACTTTATAGAGATTATGCCACGAAACGTGACCTTCACATCTTATTCACTTCCTTCTATCCAGCAATGAAATCTTAAGAAAAAATAACACACAATTGCCAAAGGCTAAAAATTTCAGTCCACAATGATACTAGAGAAATGGAGGCTTTTTAAGCATACTAGTCCAGGGTATTTTTGGTTTCTCAAATCCAGTCCCCAGAGAGCCTCCCCATCTCCTCGTTCTTTCTGATCCTCTGTTGTTATTTATTTATAGTAGCTATTCCTTGCATTTCTCTTCTTCCAGAGATAGTTCTGATTTTCTCTTTGGAATTCACCTCTGCTTATACTCAGCCCGTGTGGTCTGGGAGAGTATGGAACTCAGGCTTTGCTGGCCACAGTAGTTTGTTAAGACGTAGGCATTTGATCTCAACTATTACAATCAGAGGATTACTTAGCACTTCCACTAGTGAAAGTAGGGCCAAGAAATGAAGAGATAGAAAAAACGTCATGCCAATTACTTTATTTCAGCTCTGCAGCAAGCCACACCTGAAGCCAGAATACTTCTGAGTTATAAGGTAACACATACTAATACATTTACTCCTTCCCTGCTTTTTATTTTCTTGATCCAGCTTCAGTACGGGAGAATGGTTTCTGTTAGTTATAAACAAAGGAATCCTAACTGTTAAACTATTGGAACAAACACACGAGCATATACACTCGTTTCTTAAGAACAAATATTATTTCTAAGAGACAATGCAATCTGCTTGCAAATTAAAAAAGAGAATATTTTCCTAAACACATAGTGTCCACACGTCTCTGCCTACAATGGGGATAGAGCCTCACGTGATGAGACTGAGAATATCAACCCTCATTTTGTTCCTCTTTCAGCTTCTGAATCTTGCCCAAATGCCTACAAGTGTGTAGGAAATATGGCCTGTCAATACGATTTCTGTACAACGGGACCACTGTTCCACCGATGGCCACTTGATGACATTTCAAATGTGTGAACCAAAGTATTGAAGCAACAATCTTTTTATAGAATGTCTGGTCACAGTCTAAATCTGGTTTTCACAGTACTTTCTTCAAGTGAAAAGATGGCATTAACAGAAAATGTTTATTGTGCCGAGGGCCTAACTGAGCTACCCACCAGCCAGTCTTGGGGTAAGAAGTAGTTATCCTTCTAGCACACCAGCAGCCAAACATTTTCTAAAAATCTAGAATTTTTAAACCTTCAAACACTATTATATCTATGCGAGGTTGTTTAAAGAAGGGACGGGAGTGACGGAAGAAGTTCACACCACCCTCTGTGAGAAGTTCCTGAGTCCAGAAGACCTACAAATCGCCAGGGAAGCTGCCCAATCACGAAAGGAGGAGGAGAGGTCTCTAAATTCTATAGACCCCTTAGCCTAACTGTGTACTTGAAAAATACTGAAAGGTTTATCAAAATCCAGTATAAGTTGGTTTTTTAAAGCATTGTTGTATATTAAATAATACACATATGGAGAAACCCCTCAAGAATTAAATTCCACAATGTGCTCTGTTAATTAAGAATTCCGTGTGTTTGGATTAAAAGGATGCAATTTTTTCCCGGTTGTTCTGGCAACCCGATATGCAGTGAAGACAAGGCCCATGTGTGTCTTTGGAACATCAGCAGTGACAGACGACAAGTGACACGAATGAGATCCTTTAGGAGATTAATTCTCTTCCATTTATTCACACTTTTATTTTCTAAAAATATCCTCATCCAAGCATACTTAGAAACATTACCACGAATTCTTCTGCTACTTTTACAGAAACAGAAGTTAACTAGATAAGCCTTTTCTCCCCAAGATAGAACTGAGGCAAAGGACTCCTATTTCCTCACAGCTGTGGAAGTTTAAGGTCTTGATCTGGGTGCAGAACTAGTGCTGAAGGCAATGGTCCTCAGAGTGTTTCTTGTTCCCAGGCCAGCAGCATCAGCCTCACCTGGGAGTTGAGAGAAATGCAGATTCCTGGGCCCCACCCCTGTCCTACAGAGTCTGAATCTGTGAGGGTGGGGCCAGCAGTCAGTGGATTCTGATGCAGCCAAAGTTTGAGGACCACTGTCCTAAAAGCCTGCAGTCTGCTCCTTGGCGAAGAAGCAGACCCTCAGCACATGCATTTTAAAACAAATTCTTTCTGAGAGAATGGTCTGGGCTGTTCAGGAGAGTGCGGGTAGATCAGCTGAAGCCCTCTGCGGGCAGGTCCCTCTGTATCTTTGATTCAGAGGTGAAGTCAGCAGAGTTCCAGATTTGCTGGAATGAGGGGGTTGTTCGTGATCAGAGCTTCCGGAGTTCAAGTAAATCAACATTCTTCTGAACATTTTCTAGAAAAAAAGAAAAATCCAAAAATCTATAAAGTTTATAAAAAGGCTGAATCGAATGTTTTCTTCAGTTCTTCACTTACTTGCTGGGCATTGATTGTGTGTTAGTAGTTATTTACAGCTCTAAGTAATTATTTGTGCTGGTGGAAATTATGCCCTGAGCACGATGGGGCTCCCTGAAGTGGGGCAGAGAGGGCCCCTGACTTTCAGCGGTACCTGTGAGATACAATTGCCCAGACATTTAGAGAACTCAGCACTCGGGCTTCCATCTTTCCTTGGCACCAGCGCCTTCCCAGAAAGCAAGATGTTGTTTTGTGTGTGTCCTATTTTTGTGTCGCGGTCGTAGGACGAGGGGAGACATCAACAAATAGTGTTTCTACTCGTGTTTGTGTGAACCTCGGACCACCTAAACTGCTCTGGGGTGTTTGTTAAATGCGGATTCCTAGGCCCTGCCCTAAAAATGCTGAGTCAGCATCTCCAGGGCTAGGTGGTGGGCATCTTCCTTTAATAAGCATCCCACGTTTCTGTTAGGTGCAGTTACGTTTGATAACCACCGATCTAGCCATCTGACTTTGCCTCTCTTTTAGATTTTGATTAGAACATACAATTTGTTTTACCACCTGGAATTTGGGCCTACAGAAAAAATATCAACTTGGGAATGAGTCTAACCTAGCTTCAATTCCTGGATCCAACAGTGATCAAAGGCAAGACTTCTGGCAAGTTGATGAGATTGTTTGAACCTCAATTTTCTAACCTGTAATATGTGATGATCATAATTTCCATATTGCAGGAGTAAATGAGAAACTGTAAGCAAAGTTATTTATATATATCTATTTCTACATGTAAATGTTATACATACAGATATATGTATATATTTAATGCAGAGATGTTACTTAATAACGCTTTCTAAGGGATTCATCTGTCTTCTAGCCCTAGAAGATGCTTTTTAAAAAAATAACCTTCCAAAACACTTTTCTCCCAATGGAGGGAGGAAGGAAAGAAGGAAGAAGAGAAGGAAGGTACTACCATATCTGATCTAATAATCACAGCCTCCCTGTGCGGCAGGGGTTTGTATCATCTCGAATTTACAGATGAGGCTGCTGAGAACCAGAGAAACAGGAGAAACAAATTTCTCAGCTTCCACACCTCAGGCTCTCTCCAGCTCCTCTCGGGGTAATCCCAGCTTTGGTGAAAGCCTGCTCCCGTATAACCCCATGGCGATTTGAAGTCACTGGAGATGTGGAGCTTGGCCCGTACACCACAGGGAATTCACCTGCGAGGTCTAAGCGGACATGGCCCCAGAGTTGAAAGGTCTCCCAGGGTCAGGTTCTTGGTATCGGCCTCCCCAAACCTCAAGGTTTTTATGCTGCAAGGGATGACTCAGCGCTTTACCACCGCTAGCTAAATAAACCATGTTCCAATTACCATGCCACGAGTGTGTTGTCTGAAAAAAGAGACCTAAAAAACCTGTCTGCCCTCGGTGGCGACAGAAGTCCTGGTTCAACTTTTAATGGCCTTAGTCATCCTATAGGAGTTATGGTGATTAAACTTTGTTTTGAATGTCAAACTTGATTCCAGTCTTAGATATGGCACCAGGACAAGCCCATTAAAACTTGACTCTGTGTGTGTCGCAAGAACTGGAGTTGGTATTTTGGGGCCTGAGAGAGCTGAAGATCACATCAGATGCCCAGGTCATTGATTATGTCACATGCACTGAATACCGAGAACAGTCCTGGGAAAGATCTCAGGCCTTGTTTGGAATGTCCAGTCCATTTAGGGCAAAATACAGCAACCACTTCCCATGGAAGACACCGTTCGCAGACTATGGAGTGTCTATGAGTTGAAAATGGACACACTCAATGCAAACCAGGATTCCAGATCCTTTTTGACTCAGAGTAGCAATGGAAAATAAACAATCCCGGATAATCTAATATGGCAACAAAATTAGCTGTATCTTTTCCTTTCATGCAACGTAAAAGCACAGAAGACAAGCTTCTCCTTTCTCCGTGGAAAAGTCAAATAATTTAAAAATCCCAAAGATATCAATTTCTTTCTACACAAGGGCCTTCCACGAATCTGGCTGGTCTTTTCAAAGCACACATACAAAGTGATCATATTTCGTGTGTAGGTGTAGCCATCAGTATGTCAGGGTGTGCTCATAATCACCCTAAAGGTAACAATTTCCGTGGAATAAATGGACTAATAGCAATGAACAAAGACAAGAAGACGTCGCAGGAATATAATTTTTATTGGCTCATTCCTTCACTCACTGCCTTGATAGGAAAATATCTGCCTAATCTCATAGCACAGCTCCTGGTGGAAACCTCTGATGTAGGATTTGGCTCTGTGGTCTCATCTGTAATCCTAGGACAATCCCTCCCCACCACAGCCAGTCTAGGCAGATGGAATCCAATTTAGGAAAACAGCTTCTGGACGATTTCTTTCTGGCTCCCTTCTCAGAGCCATGGGGAGCTGGGAGATTCCAGCTCCCATTGCCCATCCATTTGGGGGAAATCCTTGACAAATCATTTCTAAGCAGAGAAGGAGCAGCTCAATGATTTAGGGGGCTTTCCAGAGTCTCTGAAACCTGCCTGGAGTTACAGAAAATGCAAAGGCCGTGAAGAGGCTGCTGAGAATTATTGAGCGTGAGGTAAAGAATGAACCCTTGCCATGTTAACATCCATCATTAAAGCAAATGGGACGATTTATGTTTTCCAGAAATGGCTCTTTGGAAAGATTTGATGTTCAGCAGTCCTGGGCCCCAACTGACATTTGTCTTGCGTTGTAAAATATCGTCTTAGAGAAATATCGGTTCGTGACTTAACAGAGAAACAGTGTGTATTTAAAAGTTCTGTGTGTGTGTGTAAAAAGTTGAAATAATAGCAAGCTCCTTGCTGGATGAAGGGTACTGTATCAGAAGCCAACTGTTTGGGATACGCGTTGGGCTCAGGGAAGTTTTGCTGAATACCTTTTAGGTTTCAGACTGAATGTCCCTCCTCAGAGATGCGTTTATTGCTCATCAAATCTTAACTAGTCCTCTCTCGACTCTCTATATTTTTCTTTATAGCAGATCAGAGACTTCTTATTTTATTTATTTTTTTAGTTGTTTCTCTCTCTAGAATGCAAGCAAGCCCTCTGAAAATAGGAACTGCGGACAGTCTTGTTCACAGTTTTATCCTCAAGACGTTGCAGAATACCTGCTATCTACAGAGTAGGTGCTCAATAAATATTTGTTGAATTAATGGTCAAAATGGGTTGACTCTTCGGGGTAGGACATAAAAAGAGTACCTCCATAACCACATGTACCTCTATAATAGTGTGTCTGTAAAGGAAAACTGAAAATGGAAAGATACTAGATAAACTAACTTCTAAAGGGAAGATTCGATCGGCTCACCAATAAGGAGTGAAGCTTAAGTATAACATATTTATTTAAATTTGATTATATAGCGTATATTACATAGGGATGGGCTTGGGAGTGAAATCCTCATATTATCTCTTCGGTGGTCGTGTATTGTTATGGAAAGATCATGGGAATATGTCTAATGAACCCAACTCACACAGGGTCTAGCATGTGTGGGGTGTCCAGTCAGAATGCAGGTGGTGTGGCATGATGACTTTGCATAATTTCCCCATCCCAATAAGAGATGGAGTTGCTGTTAATGATAGGGATTTAGAGCAGAAGGAAACCATGCGTTACTTTTTAGGGTCTCTCTCTCCTGGAACACAAGTAAGCCAAGGAGATCCAAGCATGATTATCTTGTCCTGAGGCAATGTCCAACATGGAACTGAGGAAAAACTGTTCTTTATTAAGCCCATAGTGTGTGTCAGGCATCTGACACCCTCACAATAATTCATCTTCATGATGATACCTAGAGGCAGGCACTATCTCCATTTCTCAAGGGAGAATCTGGGGTCAGTGCCATCTGCCTAAGGCCTCTCGGGATTGAGTGAAGGTTCTCTGACTCCAGAACTTTGACTTGAGATCAGGACAAAGGCATAAAGAGTGATCCTCTTTCCTGGGTGGCAGGCAGAATGAGTAGGGGGGATCCACACCATTCGATTACCAAGGAGAAGGCCATCTCCACAGAATGTCTGAGGTGTTTGTCTGTTTAGCCCAAAGAGCGAGTTTGATGCTGAGCATTCAGAGAGCATGCAGAGAGTTAGGGCACTGAACTGGAAACTTCGTTTTCTACTCTGTAAAACGGACGTGGTTGTACCCAGTTCATGGTGTTCTTACAAGGCTCAAATTAAGATTGTAGGAACAAAAGTGCTTTGAAAAGCATTGTGTCTTACCCAATGGAAGATTATTTTTTTATTCCGTCTAAATTGTTTTCTAAGTTAAATGAAGACAAAAATAATTAAATTTCCATCCATTATTCTTGCAGGGGATCAAAGGTTGGCTTCTGTAGTTTTAAATTTGAAAAGAGCCACTTTCTCATCAAGTGTCTTTTTATTTGCACTTTCTGATTGTCTAATGAATACATGCCAGCAATTTCTTCGCGTTAGAGCTGGATTTTTTTCCCTTTTGGTGGCCTCTTATGGGCTAATTGTGTTTAAGGGGGAAAATCAGATGTTTGGAAAGCTCATTGGCCCAGACTCATTAATAGGCCCTTCTTATTCTATTGTATCCCGTAGAAAAGTTGTAAGTATGTCATTGCCCCTCCCCACCTCGCTTTCAAAAAACTTTTGACAAAGACCAAGCCACAAGTACACATTATAGATCATCAAAAGCCGGCACCAATTTGGCTAATGGTGTGCACTTTGTTTTCAAATTCTCTTAATACTTTAAGCACTTAACTGGAGCCTGTGTTCATTCCAAGCTCTAGCCTGTGGTTTCCAGGCAGAAGCAGCCCACCTGACATTTAGTGCCCCTGTCTGTGAGTTGATAAGGCAGTCTGGAGTCTCTAAACTCCTTTAAGTGCTAAATGTCGAGCTGGAATTGGGTGCCTCCTGCTGAACAATGTGTGTTGTTTTAAAATGATTACTTAATATGAAGAGGTTTCCAAGTGCACTAATGCGAGGGGTATTTAAACAGGGTAATGGGGTATCTTTAAAATGTCTTTTTAGCTGGCAACTTAATAATCTCTCTCTTGTTCAAATATTATTTACACCACTGTACATCTGATACCCTCCGAAAGTTAAACAAGCCATTCAGGAAAATGGGACTGAGTTGTGACGAGCCGAGCAGAAACCCTAAAAGATCTCGAGCTCATTGCTTCATGTATGGTAAGATACACCTTCGCACCCCTTTGTCAGTCCTGCTCGGGAGACGTGAGGAATTTTGCCTCCAGATAAACAAGGAAATGAGACACATCCAATTGCATCTGTTAGGCAAAACTCTGAATATATAAAGAGCAATATCTGCATAAAATTCATTTCTTTCTTTCTCTGCCTAAAGCTTTGGAAATAAGGAGCTGGAGCAATGATCACCTACATGAGAATGGTCCATTTGATGTAAAAAAAGGAAAAAAAATTGTGGTGCAGAGAGAAGCCCAGGAACACTTCCGCTCCCGAAGTCGGGGAGATGTCCAGCTGCACTCCTGTGGGGGCCTGGCCCAGGGCTGGAGCCACCACGGAGTGAAGTTGGTGGACAGTTGCTGCGTCACCACCCTCCTGTTATGGTGGTCGCCTCCTACATCTAGAGGCAGTGACAACAACCTCCCCAAACATGTGTTCTTTCCTATTTTCCCTTTGAACTATATTTATTCTCTATCAGTCAGTGACTCCTATTCTTTTGCTCCTTGACTTTAAAAAATTCTCTAATTAGGGAAAGAAAGAAGACTGTGAAAATAAGGACAGAATATCAGAGTCTAAGACCTATCATGAATCTAGTCCAGGAAATGCTTCAATTCTGAACTTAAATTAAAACTAAATTTCCCATCTCACACACACACACACACACACACACACACACACACACACACATATATATTTCAGTTTCAGAAGAGAAACTAAGAGTTTCGTGATACTCATTCCCTGGCTGTGGCTTCTCAGCACGTAAGATGTAAGTGAAAAATCTCTTCCATCTCCTGAGTGTTTTGAAAAGTCTGAATGTTTGATGTTCTGTAGGCAAAGCCTGGTGATTAATGGTGTGAAGGAGGAGAGGTGAGGAAGAGAAAGAGCTGTGAGCCAGAGATAGGCACTTGGCCTCAAGCCTGGAGTTCCCAAAATCTTGGCCCATGACCTTGAACAAATCTCAGGGCATTTGTTTTCCTTTCTGTCAAATAAGGATGGTAGGATCATACAAATGCCCGCCACCCGGATACTTGGTGTCACTGAGAGAGCAAAAGTGGGATAAAGGAGAGCACTTTCCTTTAAGACTCAAGATGCATGGCTGTTGTGATCACCTTTCCTGTTGAATAAGCCCCAGCACTGGGGGGACAGGGCTGCTGTGGCCACCACACTCCAACTGCCCGAGGGGATCAGCAGGTTGTGAAGACGCAGAACTCTTAGGCACACCCGGGAGCGCCGGTCTTCCTGGGAGTGGGCCACCGTGACTGTTACTATCACCAGTAACAACTGTCTCAGGAGGATTTCCCTTCAGAGTTGGAGTCCTTTCATACACTGTATCTCACTTGAGCTCTAAATCATGGCCCTCTAGCCGAAGCAAACCAAAAACCCCCACCATTTTCATGGGCCAGGTGGGCTGAATCTTCCTGGGGGTAAGGACTGTGAGCCCAGACACCTTCACACCCATGACCAGAGGAACAGCAAGTGACTTGGGCACAAAGTCCATTCCCCTAGCTCCTCAGGTCAGGGCTCAGGGTCACACTCCAGGCCCAGCAAGGGAAGGGACATACCCATGATTGTGTGGAGCAGAGTGCTAGTTTGTGTGGCCAAAACCAGGGCTCAGGTCTCCTAGCTTCCAGGCTTCTGCTCTTTCCAGCTGAATATGTAGCTCATTGGAGCCACTGTAGCGAGGGTTTGAAGTCCCCATGGCCTTAATTTCATCATCGGGAAGCTAGGATTAACACTGAATTGGTAATGGGAGGAAAAGCGGTGTTAAGTCAGAAAGAGGGCAATTTTCTACCCTTTGGCACTTGGAAGAGGCCTCCAGCGATGGCTGGCAGTCTTTGAAAATCCTTTCCAGCTGCTGGCATGAGAATTTGCCCAGCCTGTGTGGAAGTCATTGATCTTGGGGGGCTGTGGAGCAATAGCGTAAGCAGTTTCAACAGTCCTGAGGGCACCAGATCTGTTTCTAACTTATAAATCAGGTAGGAGCAAACCCTATGCATTGTCTTCTCATGGTTGGAGCTGCTGCCACCAATCTCAGGGGGCCCAGGCACCTGGCGTCAGCCCGTGGCTCCTTCCACCCCGAAGACGCACAATGACTGCTCTTGGTTTTATAGGGCCTGCTGTCTGTGACTGCATCTTTGCCCCTCTACACCTGGGCCCACACCAGTGCCCGTGTCAGGAGGAAGCAGACCAGGCTGGACTCTCTGCACTGCTGCCCACAGCTGGGTCCCACCCCTTGAAGTTCAGCTCCAGGCAATATTTCTTCAGTCCACTCTGCTTGGGCCCCTGACTCCTCATCAGGGAGCAGTTACTCGAGTCCCTTGTGGTCAGTCCCTCACAGTTAGGGCCTCCCTGGCCCAGCCCAGCCCCATCCAGCTGTGTCCAGGCCAGCTCAGGAGCCTGGGAATGTAGATGGTCCGCATACCATGATCACCGTGGCAGGATCCGGCTCACCGTTTAAGGGCACATGAGATTGCAAAGTGACCCTGCTCGGCTTGTTGAAGCACATTTCTGTGTAAAACATTAATATAGGGACGATTTTTAGCATTAACATACAAGAAAACATTCTATGAATATGGTTAAAAATTCTGGCGCCATTGATTCATTGCTCTGATGAGTCTCCTTGGCCCTGAAAGTTGTTTTGCCCTCATTTGGGCAAACAGCTCTAACTCGAAGTAGGATAAGCGTCACTTTCCATTCATTCTATCTCCTCGGTGTCAGCCTATGCACCAGAGAGGCACAATGTCTCTTTTATAATTTTCTCCAGTGGCCCACTGCTGCCAGCAAGAAAAATTATAGCCTCCCCCGTCACTAAATCCAAAAGTCTGGTCCAGCGACCTTTGCTTGGAGACTAAATTTCTCACCACTGCACCAAAAAATCCAGCAAAGGGCTTTGATCCTGAAAAGCATTAAAAGAAAACAACACACAAGACAAACAAACAAGTCAGCCCAGCCCAGCGTGGGTAAAGGGAGTTGTGTTTCATGTGGCTTCCTTTGCGCCTACATGCTGTGACAGGTTCAGGATGTCTCTGACTGCAATACACTGAGATTTCATGTTTGAAGAGAGTAAAGCTGACCGCCCAGCACAGAGCTGTATTCAGAATCCGTTGCAGGGCCCCAACCCTCGCCTGGCATCCTGCCCCACCACACCAGCCTCTGCGGCTGGCAGCTCCCATCTCTTTGAGCTCATCATTGCAGGATGGTTCACACAACACATTCAAGTGACTGTCCCAGAGCAGAGCTAAGGGGAGGCTGGGTGAGGTGTGTGCTAGGGGGACAGAGCCCTGTGGGTGCACACGGATGTTCCCCATTCCTTCCACAGCTGCAGTGGTCTGTGTGTCCCTCAGATGCTCTCCGCTCCAGATGCCTCTCTTTCAGCGTCTGTTCCCTGCAGGGACTGGGGCTGGGTTAATCAAGGGTTGCCAGGAGCCTGAGCCAAGAGTGGTGAGGAAAAGTCAGGGTTCCACCAAATTTTACAATCCTTAAGTTGAGGGAAATTTTGAACTTGTGTCTGAGTTCTATGACAAGTGTGTGTGGCAGGATATAAGTGTGAAAGTTTTACTAAAACATTCGACACTAGGTACACTGCTTAGATGCACATATTAGAGAGTGACATCCCAAAGTGAAGAGAGGCATTTGTCCCTCCTTGTAACCCTGTCTGCATTGTTATCTTGAGGTCACTCAGATGTGGTAGGTGCTGGGTATAAAATGTTGCATTGGGTAAATGCTCTGCAAGGCAGCAGAGCAGCTGTGGTGCCCACAGGACCAGGCATGCATTCTTTCACAAACACAAACCTCCTGGAGACTCTTAAATATTTGAGGGTTCAGCACATTCAATAAAATATGAAAAGAAATATGAAAATATGAAAAGAAATCCCCTCACCAAATCGTCACAGTGATCATCCTGATTAAAGAAAGAAAAAGGAAGTGGTTGTATTAGTTTGCTCAGGCTGCCATAACAAAGTACCACAGGTTGGGTGGCTTAAACAACAGAAATTTATTTTCTCACAGTTCTGGAGGCCAGAAGTCTGAGATCAAGGTGTTGGCAGGCTTGGATTCTTCTGAGGCCTCTCTCCTTGGCCTGTAGACGGCCGTCTTCTCCCTATTCTTTGGTTGGTCCTCCCTGCACATGTCTGTGTCTAAATTTCCTCTTCTTGTAAGGACGCCAGTCGTATTGGATTAGGGCCCACTCTAATGACCTCATCTTAACTTGATTACCTCTTTAAAGACCCTATCTCCAAATACAGTCACTCTCTCCATCTCTACTCCCATTAAAATTGTTGGGGATTTCAATATCTCTCCAATTACAATTTTTTGAAAAGTTAAAAACACTACTCTCATAAAAATATGGAATGAACACATATCAAAAATTTATTAATTCATTAATGAAGAAATCAATAAGATGATAAAGCTGATTCCAGGAGCACTTCGAGGATCTGATCATTTATAAACATTTTGAAAAAAAAGTCAGAATAGGATTGCTAGCTTACATACAAAACTGGTTACTGTCACACATGGCCATAAAACTATAATCTTTGGGGTTATCTCTTTCCTGCACAGAAATCTACAAGTTAACATGTAACTTTACAATGTCTGGATTCTAATAAAATATACATAGCAAAGTCAAACAGAGGTACATTCTCCTAGATAATTAAATGATCTGCAGATGGGTTTGTGAAACACGCTCCAGTATGACATTGAAGAGACACGTCATTGCCATTCACCTTATTTCCAAGTTTTCGATAATGTTTCTGAACATTCGCCATGGGTGATTCCTTCTGACACTGGGGCCTCTCGGTTCCCGGTCTTCATCTCCTCTGGTGACTTTGTTCTCAGTTTCCCCCTTGCTCTACCTCTTCTCCTGACTATTCTCGTGTCCCAGACCGCGTCATAACCAATCACTGCAACCCCTCCATTATCTGAATTGCAAGCATCCCACTTTCCATCCACCATCTCCTATCTTTCCAGCTCGCTCCCTCTAGTTTCCTAACTCCAATGATTTTTCTGCTCCAATGGGAACAATAATCCATTGATCCCATCTCCTTTGCAAACTGAGGATGGAAAATGGCCATTGGACTTGGCAACATGGAGGCCACAGAGGATTGAGCACAGAGCAGTTTTAGTGGGGTGACAGGACAAACATGTGGATGTAGTAGTTTGACAGGAAAATAGGAGGACAGAAGTCAGAGACAGTAAAATATATGACTCCGAGGATTTTTGTTGCAAAGAAAAGGAGAGAAATGAGAGAGTAGCTAGAAGGGGAAGGGAGGTCAAGAAGTTGAGAAATATCGTTTTATTTGTATGTTGACAGGGATTATCCAATAGGGAGAAAAATCGATGATGCAGAAGAGAAATTGCTGCAGTGGTGTTCTTGAGTCCACAGCACTGGCACAGTTGATGTATCCCTCCTCCATAAAACACTATTTTTTTTTTCACTTGGCTTCCAGAACATGATACTCTTGGGTTTCCTCTTGCCTTTTGGCTTCTCCTTTGTTGGTGAATATTCCAGGCATATTCCCACCTCAGGGCCTTTGTACCCCTCTGCTCCAAGTGTTCTTCCCCAGGTAGCATGTGGATCTCTCCCTCACCCTCTATTACTTGACAGTCGCCTTCTTAGTGAGGCTTCCCGTGGCCATCTCTCCAAAATCACAGCCCCCCTGCTCCACCACTTCCTAGTCTCCTTCCATGTCTTATTTTCTACCTAATACTTAGCTCCATTTAACATACTATCTTATGAATTTATAGTGCCATGCTTATCTTGTTTAGGTCTGTCTCCAAGAATGTAAAATATTTAACTGTCTTACATAGGTTTTGTGAAGACCCAATGAAGGAGATCTTTGTAAAATCTAAAGACAGAAGATTTGTTATGACAGCTGCTGGAATATTGGGGGAACCTAAGAAAGATCAAGTCAGCCAGTGGATTTTGTTTTTTTTTACTTTTTCTTAAAAAAAAATTAGTAAGTAACTGAACTCCTTTCAAACATACTCATCTAGGGAGATGCAGACTTCTTTCATTGTGCTTTTTGATTCCTTAGGTCTTTAAAATCCTCCCAGATTTCAGACTCTTCTGTTCGGACTGTTTTGGGAACCAAAGTATGATCCCTGTGGCTCCTTTCCCTTTTGAAATCACATTCTAGACAAGAAATTGGCTTCCAAATTATTCCAGGCAATTCTAGACTCATCTGTCTGTGGCTTCAAAAACCCTATTCAGTACTCATAAACTCAGTCCCTGGATATTTAAACTCCACAAGGAAAATTTGATTCAAATTGGCTATGTCTGTTTATCTAACATGTCCATCTAGGAATAGATTTCTCTGCCTTCTGAGTTTGTTTTGGGGTATGGATATGAGATTCTGGCTGGTTCCTCTACAGCAAGCCTATTTTCCAGTGCCATTTTTATTGGCAGAAACTTTATTATGCCAATCTAAATGGACTGATGAAATTATTTTGAAAATAATCTTAAAGGTAATCAATAATACAGATCTGACTTGATGTAGATCCATTTTCTCACTCCTCATCTAGCAATCCATAATTTGAATCCATAATTCAAGTTAAGCCAATCATAACTTGAAAACAGTAAATGTTTTTGGTACTAGTAAGAAGAGGGCCTGAGCAGCAGAAAAGCAGTAAAAAGTTTGACTTCAGGCAGGAGAAGCAAACGTCTTTTCACTCAAATATCAGACTAAGGGGCAGCGATCCCATGGAAAATTGAAAGAGTGCCTTTTTGAGCATGATGTGATCCCTAAAGGAGGCCGGCCACCTGGCCTGTTCCAGGTTCAGCTAGAAACCACACTGTCCCATTTTTGGATCTGCTTGTCCCTGGTGTTAGAGGACATCTCCTGGAGAACTTGCAGATGCGGTGTGAGTTGGGTCTACAATGACTCAAACAACCAATTGATTCAGTGAAATGTAGCTATCTATTTTGTCCAAAGAAACTTTTGGTTGACTGCATTTTTCAATTTTCAGCTGACTGTGCCAGCAGTGATTTCTCTGAGATGTTGTTACAGCGATTTTCTGATGAAGGAAGACAGTCCTTTGGTTGAGCCTTGTTAGAACCCACTAATGAGATGTTTGATGAATTCTCCGGGCTTTCTCTCACCTTGTTGCCAAATAAAAGATTACTAATGCACCATTTGTGAGTAACATGTTCACCTACTAGATTCCAAAGCTTGTACGTCTGTATCTCTTAGGGTTCTTCAGAAACAACAGACAGCAATGCTGGTTAACTTAAATAAAAGGAAATTTAGGCCCTGCTCCCACAATCTAGCAAGGCTGAGGGACCAGGATTGGGAGCATGCAGAAACCAAAGGAACTCCAGAGGGACAAGAGGCAGGAAGCAGAACAATCTCATGATCCGAACAGTCTGGTCAGGAAGTCACCACTACAATAAATGGCCTCCTACACTTCTCTTTTTCCTTCTGTCACTCTCAAGATCTAAAGTCATAGGAGACTCCATTGTTAGACACTGAAACATGCTGGGATGGCGGGATGTTGAGAGGAAAGACTGGACCTCTCAGATTTTGATAATGGAAGAAGTACTTTACCATCAATATTCTACCCCACAGAGGATAGATGAATCCTCAAGAAAATGAGTGTTGTTAGGAAAGTGAGTGGATGCTGGCTGCCAAATATACTGTTTCCTGTTACAGCACACTATAGGACCAAAACATTGAGGGTGCAAATCACTTATATTGTTAAACCAGAACTACAAGCTTACATACATTAATTTCTACGTAATATTCTACAGATGAATAATGAACACATTTTAAAATTTTGACTGTATTAGTAACCTATTGCTGTTTAACAAAAATACTCCAAAACTTAGTGGCTAAAAGCAACACACATTTATGATCGCACAGTTTCTGTGGGGCAGCAGTCCAGGCATGTCTTCATGGGGTCTCTGGTTCTGGCTCTCTCACAAGCCTGCAATCAAGGTATCGGCCAGGACTCGGGTCTCATTTGAAGGCTCCACTAGGGAAGGATCTGCTTCCAAGTTCACTTACCTGGTTGTTGGTGGGATTAAGTTCCTTGAGGATTGAGGAAGTTGAGTCCCTTCCTCCTTGCTGGTTGTTGACCGGAGGCCATCCTCAGGTCCTTGCTACGTGGGCCTTTCCAACATATCAACTTGCTTCATCAAAGGCAGCAAGAGAGTGCTAGGAAGAGGGAAGTCACCGTCTTCTGTAACCTCATCACAAAAGTGATAGCCCCTCAGTGGTGCTGTATTCTATTGATTAGAAGCAAGTTACTCAAAGAAAGAGGGTTATCAAGGATGTGAATACCAGGGGTCATTCGGGGCCATCTTAGAGGCTGCCTACCACATAAACACAGTGATCACGTCATATTAAGTTGTAGTAAACAGACGGATTTCTGTCAATAAATGGATTAATTGTTCTGGGTTTGTGCAGCCAGAGCATAGGTGTGAACTCCACAACAGCAATAGGGGTCAGGAGACAGTCTCCAGCAGCAGGAACAGGTAGATCCAAGAATGATAGGGTGAAGTTTGACCAGAACACTGACTCCTCTCAGGGTCTCAGCCTCTGCTGGCCCCCAGAACCACTGAGGAGTTCAGCCCACAGAGCTACTGAAGCCATGCGACCCCAGGGTCTTGCCTGGAAACTTGAGGCCAGCTATGTCCTCTGAGCCTCACATTTCTTCCATGTTTGCTCAAGTAGAACACTAGCTCTTTCTGTTATCTCAACTCTCTTGTAATTTTATATTCATATATTCTGTTCTTCCTCTCCCATGCCCCAACCCCCTCTCCCTCCCCACTCCCTGTATCTCTCTTCTTCTTTATAAATCTAAGCTCCATGGTAGACAAATTATTATCCTTGTCTCCTCCCAGACACCTGTTGTGTCTGGACTGCTCTTCTTTCCCCAGAGCAGCTGATCCTGCTACTTTCAGCTCAATTATCATTGCCACAGGGAAGCTTCCCATGACCTGTCAGGCCAGGTTAGGTTCCCATGTTTTATATATACAGCCACACTGCACACTAGAGTTTTTCTTGCACCGCTTGTCACAACGCTAATAGTTGCTTTGGTCATTTTTTTGGCTTAATGAAAGCTTTCCCTAGACTACAAATCCGTGAGAACAGAAACCACATTTCTTATTGATCATTGCATCATCATCTAGCACAGTGGCCTCAAAGAACACAGGTGGATGGAGCATTGTCTTTTTTCTTTTATTAAGCAAATATTTTAAAGTGTTCTCTTCCTCTTCTTGAATTTCAGAAACTTGGCTCTTTTTCGAGGACCTGCTTGCCCAGCAAACCACTGCGGGGATGGTACTTATCCACCTGAGAGCCCAGAGGCCCTTTTGCCCTCCGGATCTGCCTCCAAACCGTCACTCATCCACCCTCATGTAAAAATCACGATTGCTGTGAAACTTATGTCACCCACCCACACCACCCTTGTGAACTCCCCGCAGCTGTAATCTTTGGACTTCTTGGCAATTTTATCGTATTCATCCAACTCTTTAGCACCTCACCTGCATTGTCTTCTCCTGCACCCCCAAGTGCCTCAGTAATTTCAGGGCTTTCTACATTCGTTCACCCGGTAGGGTCCAACACCTCAGAGGAGAAAGATCAGGCAGATCTGCAGAGGCTCCACCACTCTCCAACACCTCAGGCTCACAGATCCTTGACCTCTCCTACTTCAACAACTGCCTTCTTTCCCTCCAATTCAGCCGACACCACCCATGGCCACATTGGACATTCTTATCACCTGGGACTGTTCCGTCGCTGAAACCTTACACTCCAGTCTTCCTCTATCCATCTGATCAACAGACCTTTGTGCTTCTAGTCTGCTCAATTCCTGACCTTCACCCTCTTTCTTCTTCGATTCCATCAAGATACGCAATCTCTGATACTTTGTTGCTACAGAAATTCTTCTTGTTTTTTATCCATCCATCTATCGTTCACCTCATAGTGGGGGCTCTGCAGTAAGACACCATCAGTTTGAATCTAGATAACACTGCTTATGGCTGTGTGACTGGAAACAAGTTATTTGACTTCTCTGAGCTACTCTTTCTTCACCTGAAGATGGGGACAATATTACTTATTTCATAGAATTACTGGGGATGAAAGGAAACTAAAGAATACAAAGAACTTAGCAGAATAACCAACAATTAATAAGTGTGAAATAAGGTGTGTTATTACTGGTCATAATGGTGGTGGTAGTCAGTTTCTCACCAATATCCTCTATTCGCTTTCCTCCTCATACCTACTGCACCAGTCCATGCTCTGTATCCCACCCCCTCCCACTTTTCAAGTCTTTGCTCCAGTAAAAATCTCTCTCAGCTATGTGCTCTCTATTGCCTCTGAGTGTATAACATGGTCCAATCTTACCCAGATTAAACAAACAAGAAACTTTCCTCAATTCTATGTCTCCTTTATTTTTCTTCTTTATTTCTGAGCCAAAATTCTTGAAAGACTCTGTCTTTGTCCTAATTATTCTATTAAAACTGCTTTTACTGAAATCATCATCCCCTTCCCAGTGTCTGGGGGGGCAGCTTTTCCTAAGCCATAAAATGGTTCCAGTTACCACCATCTCCCAGGAGAGTGGAGACCTACACTCCTTACATCCATGGCACTCGGATTATTCTTCTCTGGACAGAGAAGATCTGCTCCAAAGTAACAGTGACTCTCTCAACGGAGAAACCTAGAAACAGCTGATATCTTTTAAAGAAGACAGATTCACACACACACACACACACACCCCACACACAATCTTCTTCACTCAGTCCCCAAATCCCCACTGCAGTATACACCATCAGGCTGCCTTTTTATCACTTCTTCCACCTGCCAAGCCATCTCTTGATATTGACTTTAACTCAACTTTCTCTCCCTGTGTGTGTGTGTGTGTGTGTGTGTGTTTTAGCAGGTGGGAAGGATAGCAAGGACAGAAACCAGCCTTCTGTAGTTAGGCTGCTCTCAATTATTCTTAAAGAAGGCATAGCTGCCCCACCCATATTGAAATCTTACTTAGTCCCCCTTGACATCTTTCCCAGACACCCTGGCCTGCACTTATCTTGCTTTAAAATCATGGCACGGAAAGGAGGCACCCGGGTCAGAATCTGACTGCTACGTGTCATATTTATTACTTTGTGTCCAGATAGACAGTGAGCCCTTTGAGAAAGAGACCGTGTCCTCTGCTTTTCACCCTCCCATCCCTCGCACTCTGCGCTGAACAGAGTAGGAATTTAATTAAAATTTGGTGATAGATTAATTGCATCCATCACCTGGGCCTATTGTGAAAAGCAGAAGCTTGTCTCTCTGAGGCCTTACTGTCCTGCTTTAGAAGTCACCCCAGCTAGACAGCAAGAGAGGAGGCCGGAAGTCTGAGCCTGCAGTAACTCCCATGAGCCTGCCCACTGCCAAGGTCAAGGATAGAAAGGATAGAGGTTTGTCCATTCTCTTGCCTAGATCTGTGCTCTCTGGTCTTCATACCAGGCCTGGTTCATCCCTCTTGTGGCCTGCTTCTCTCAGCCTCAGATGCAAATACCCTCCCCCACTGTCTCCAGACACTGTGACACTGTATTCAGTCAACTTCCTTCTCCTTCTTTTCCTGTCCTAACCTTCTAGAGGGCGAGGGCCTGGAGCAGGAGCTCCCCCTTACCTGGCACAAAGGAAAGACGCTGGATTGGGAATCAGAAGACCCATCCTGGCCCTGGGTTCGATACCAGGCTCAGAGGCTTGCTCTTGCCCACCAGTGGCCAAGCCTCTGGATCTGCTTTGAGGACGTGGGAACTGGATCCAACCTAAACTCCCTCGTCTCTACTGGTCATAAGTCACCTGAGATTCTTGGAAATCATTCAGATCCCTGACCCCACTTCTGGAGATTTGGGTTCAGTGGGCCAGGGGTGGAGCTTGGAATTTGTGTAGATAACAAACATATCTTATCAGGAAAGTTTGGGAACACTGTGAAGTCTCTTCTAGCTCTGGCATGGTCCTGTTCAGGTGCCTTCAAGCGGGGCTTCTGAATAGCAATCATTGTGTACCACCGTCACGATTTGTGCCTTATTTGTATATCCCATGGGCTTAATAGCTTCATATTTTTCTTTAAATTATCCTGCATTTAAAAAAATCTTCTTTAGTCTATTTGTAAAATTATTGTTTTGAGGTTTGTTTTCCGCTCCTATACGTATTTATGAATATATAATTCAAATTTAATTTGTTCACCCCCATACCAACAAAAATCATTTCAAACATCACCCACCAAGATATGTACTACACAAGAGTTGAAAAAATGGAACAGTTCTAAGGACAGTTAATTTAGTTGGCATCCCCTAAGTGGACATTTAAACCCTTTTTACCCTGCAATCGGAATACCACAGCCCAATAACGCTGGGCTGGCGGGGGGTGGGGGGTGGGAAGCCTGCTGGGGAGGGGTGAGGTCTGGGCAGTTTCCAGAAGCTTTGTGTTGTGTGCTCCTGACCCTTATCTCCGGAATTAAATTGCTGAGCATGAATGAGGCTGACACAGAAAAGCTCTGTTTAATCACAATCCCTAGCCAAGTTCCTGGTTGGGAACTTGTTACGTTGGGAAAAGAGGAATGCACACCAAATGTGGCATTAGACACCAGTGTTCCTGGTATTGTTGCATCCTTTTCTCCTTCCTACTTCACACTCACACACACACACACGCACACGCACACAGAGGACTGTTTTTAAAAGGAATCTCAGTTAAGGTAAGCATGATACCTTAAAAGCAAACCTTATCTTTGCTCTCCATCAGGCTCCCTTGAAAGAGCATGCTGTCTGGCTAGTAGTTCTCTAGGAATCTGTTTTCTTTGTGGCAGCTGCTGAACCTAATGAATCAAGCCAATAAACTATTTTGACAGCATCTGCTTCTTTTATTCTTCCCTCTCTCCAATCCCTGCCCCAATCTAAAAGCCTCAGACCCCATGCCCTCCGGCCCCCACGCTGAAGGCAGACAGCCTCTGTAAGTCTTTAATGGTGCCATTCTTCAGCAAATCAGAAGGCCTTGGCAGGAGCCCAGAGCCAGGGGAGGAATCAAGTTCTGCTTCCCAATTGACACATTGATGAAGGCTTTCACAGAACTGGGGCAGTCTCTCCCCGCGGGGTGCAGGGTGCCTGGCAGGGCCGGCTGCCCACAGACATGGCCTCCCATTGTTTGTCACCATCTCTGGCAGTCAACCATTTGTTCTCTTGAGCCTTTTAGTCTTCAATGTTTTAGTCTTCCAGAGTTTTCTGTCTAAAGCCCAATCGCCAGAGAAATGTACTAATACCTCAACTTAACACTGGCAGGGTGAGTCAGTGCCGGGCTAAGTCACAGGGACTGAAGGGACTGGGTTACCTGGAGGGTGGGGTTCAGGAAAAGGGGAGAGGTCAAGGGTTATGGTGAGGAGGGACGGGAGGGCACACAAGCCTCCCCTGGCTCACACTTTGGTCGACCTGGGTTAGGCAAGCACCATTTAGCAGTGCACCACGAGCGGGCTGTCTGTGTGAGTATGGCCCGGGGTCTGTGGGGAAGGAGGGGTTGCTAACTTTCCAAGTTTCCCTACCTATTTTTTGAATGTGGAGAAAATACAAAGTTTCAGTCATCGTTACAAGAGGTGGATTCTTTGATTTCTAGGAGAGTCTTTCTACAAGATGGTAAGACAAATAATTTATATAGTATTTATATTCCATAGAGGAACTTACAGACTGGGAATGGAAGAGATAGGCATACAAAAAAGAAAAAAAAAAAAAGAATAGAAGGAAGGAAGGAAGAGGGTGGGGGGAGAGAGAGAGAGAAAGAAAGAAAGAGAGCAAGAGAGGAAGGGTGGAACATGTCCCCTTACACACATACCTGTAGTCACTCTCTTCTCACCACTGAAATCCCCTTTTATAACCAATTCCCATTTCTGATTTGCTAAAAATCCACCCCAGTTTATTTATAAACCAGCTCATTGGCCAACTCCACTTTCAAGCTTCCCCTAGCATCCCCAGCTAATAGAATTCAGTTGTTGCACTTCAAACTTTCTTTTTAAAAAATCACTGTGGTGTGTGTATTCCCTCCCAGACCAAAAGCCATTGAGAGAAGGGGCTGTGATATCCCTGCTTTTCTATTTTCTTGCAGAAATATATTCTAAAGTATTGTGCTCAAAGCACAATGCCTAGCAGAATACCTTGTATACAGTGGGCACTTAATATGTGTTTGCTGATTAAATAGGTAATCTTCCTAGAAAATTAGGCAGTCTTAAATTTCTATGACAGTTTTAAAAAAATACTCTTTTTCAGATTCTCATTGATCCAGAGGCCCCATCCCCAGCTGGGTTCTGGGCCCCTGGAAATAAGGGGCACTGCCCATGGTGAGAGGTTCTTTGAGGAGATGGTGAGTGACAGCTGCTGGCTGTGATGCTAGATTTCTAGACTGTGGGAATGAGGAGGAGCCACATGGTGCCCCTTTCACCTTGCAGGTCTACCAAATGCTGGCAGGGCAGGTTCTCAGGTCCAGGGTGAGCAGGACAAGGGAGGAACGGGAAGGAGTCTGTTCCTTGACTTTGGGTAGGCCCTGCCCAGTACCAACCCTTCAGGGCCATGTTCTCAGGGGATCACGTCCGTGGGGCTCCTGCTACATCCTTAACAAGCACAGTGCCAAGTACATGATGGACAATCAAGTAACATGTGTTGGACATCTGCATGGGCTTGATGCACAAAGTAAATCCAGAGGGCAGGCAAGCTGACGTGGCTCCCTTTGCCTGCACCAGACTGTCAATACGTATCTTTACAGGAAAAGCTGACTGTGGCCATTCCTAAGTTATTAAAACCATCGAGACCCTGAATGGTGCTCATTGACAAGAACTTCCATCAGCATTTCCCATCATAACACAACTCTGATGCATCAGATGACAACCAAAACAATAGCATCCACAAGGTAAGGGCCTTTTTCCTCTGTCTTGTACTCATCTGGACATCCACGGGAGGAGGTTCTGAGGCATGGTGTGTTGCTGATCCTGAAATAGTAGTACATCTGTGCCCTGACTGAGCAGTGTCCACCTCTGACTATCATCATTCTATTCACCATAAAGTAGTTAAGCCAAGATGGTGTACCTGGACCCTGAGAAGTCAGTAGGCTTAGAGTAGGAGCAGACCTTGCACTCGAAGAGGAGACATGATACACAGAGGAAGTACAGCTGATAGTAAGCTAGAAGGCAACCATCAACGTCCTACTCAGGAAGTTTTCAAACACAAAAGTGGAACAAACAAAGTCTTGGAAACGGTGAGGTCCATCAGGAGCTAGGGTTGGTAGGAAGCAGAAAAGGAGACGCAAGATCAGGTAGAGAGGGGTTGTTGTGTGGGGTTCACATCCTAGTGCTGTAATGTAACTCAAAAAGAAAGTAGAGTTCAGAGGAATCAGCTTCACAGCCACCACGGTTAGACTTCATCTGTTGTGCCAGGTGGACGATGGGTGTGGGTGGCCCCACCCCGAGGGGGAGCAGCACCGTGATACAGCTGGGCACCTGGGCAGAGCTGCCAACATTTTCTAAACCATTTTGTAGACCATGAATGGACTAGGCAAGGTGCTCCTCAGCATCTTGTCCTGCTACTTGATTGATTGAATGAACCCAGGTGACTGATATCTCCAACTACAGAAGTGAGCATGAGTTTCTGTCAGTTTGAACTTAGAGAGCCTCGGTATAGGTGCTTGTTTTGAACCAGGATGCTAAGTAACCAGGATACTAGCTAGGAACTAAAAGTGCATGTGTTAGTCAGCTAGGGCCGCCGTGACAAATACCACAGGCTGGGTGGCTTAAACAGCAGAAATATATTTTCTTGTGGTTCTGGAGGCTGGAAGTCCAAGATCACGCTGCCAGCAGGTCCAGTTTCTCCCGAGCCCTCTCTCCCTTTGCAGATGGCCGCCTTCTCGCAGTGTCCTCATATGGTCATTCCTCCATGTGCGTGTGCACCTGGTGTCTCTGTGTGTCCTCATCTCTTCCTATAAGGACACCAGTCAGATTGGAGTAGGGCCCACCCTAGTGGCCTCATTTTAACTTAATTGCCTCTTTAAGGTCCTATTTCCAAATACAGTCACATTCTGAGGTACTGGGGGTTCAGGCTTCAACACATGAACTTTGTAGAGGAAATTATGGAGGACGTCAGGTGTGCAATCATTTTCTCTTGGACATGTCTTCAGTGTCCTCCTTGTCCCTAAGGAGCACCTTCCCTGGACTATAGAGAGACATCGCTTCTGTCTCCTGATGTGCCCACCCTGGACTCTCCCTTGACCCAGATCCTTCCTCATGATTTTGGAAAAGCTCTGAACAGTCTTCCTGATCTGCAGCAGGAAAAACACAGTGCAATATAAATATTGTGTATATTTATCATGACACGTAAATATTTTATAGAATCTAAAGTAAATAACGTATATATTTGAAATTTCAGCGTAAATATTTTATAGGCTGCAGTATGACTGGCAAGTGTGGAACCTGGTATGCTGGGAGCTTCACACACGACCAAGAGCAGGCAGGGGCAAGGTCCAGGGAAACCAGAGGAGGACGACCTGTTCATGACATGTCAGAAAGCATCTCTTTTTCTCCCTCTGCCTGCTTTGAAGACACAACCTATTCTCAAGCGAATTATCCACAGCAACTCAGGGCCAACTCCTCTAGCCTGAGAGACTGCCCAAAAGAGAACGGGACTGGGTCATGGGCAGTGTGTAAACCCCTAAATGACTAGCTGAAATTATATTTATTTATTTGTTTACTGTCTGTCTCACCTACAGAATGTAGGTTCCAGGGAGGCTGACTCTGTCTGTCTTGAGTATTACCACATCCCCAGTGCCTAACTGTGAAGACACACACTAGGCAGTCAATGAATATTTCGTAAGTGAAAAAATGGTGATATTTGATGCCAAACTGAATACTGGTGCTGCTACACAAGTTTCAAAACACTGCAACCCCAGCCCCACCCTGAAAGGGCTGACACTTTTAATCCAGAAGTCGTGCAAACCTTGAGTGTGAGTTTATTCACACTGATTATGGGAACTAGCTGAAGTTAGTGATGTGAGGGGATATTGTTGCTGTTTCCTTGGAATTAGAAGAAGGTGTTTTGGATCATAGGGTTCCAGGGTGGATGCCACTGCAGTGGAGAGTTGTCTAGGAGGCCTTGGGAGCAGGGAGAGGCACCTTGCAGATGGGGAGGGAGGAGAAGAAAAGCCTGAGAAGAAGTTGGGAGGGACGTGGGAAGATACTAGATGATCTTTACTACCTACTAGGTTCGCCCAGGAAGTGCCCCTTCACAAGCATAACCATGAACAAGTGTTTCAAAATTAAATGTAACCAACTAGTAATTGTTCCCGGACTAGTTACCCAGAATTTGTAGTCCATTTAGAATGCAACCAATAATAGCATTAATAGCAGACATTTTCGTAGTATTTAACCATGTCCCAGGCAGAGTTCAAATTGCTTTATGTATATTAATAATTAAGATTTTATCTTTAGAACAATCCCACCAGGAGTAGAAAGTAGAGGTAAAATGTGAAGGTAGAGTATCTGCCAGACAGACAGAATCTCCTTGAAGACATGTCCACCTCTTTCAAAATCACAGAGCCTGAGGGATGAAAAGGCCCTGAGCGAGCCCAGGTCCAACCCTTCTACCCGACGACGGGACCCGAGGAGAGAGTAGGTCCAGGGAGCCACCATCACGTGGTGGTCCCCCAGCTCGTTGGTCCCACTTGAAACCAGTAGCAGATCTCTTGTCAGTCTTCAGAACACGGTGACTATCAACTGGCTTTGTTAATTGGGGAGATGTGGGGTAGGGAAGGGACGAGAGAAGGGACAAAGAGAGAATATAGAAAAAAACCCTGTTTCTCCTTTCTGATGTTATTGTTAGAACAGCACAAGGCAATTGATCCATCAATCCCAAGCTTTTTATAGGTCTTGTTCTTTTCTCAATTTAAAATCAAAGCTATGAGTTCTCTGTACCAGAGTGCCCACAGAGGCCTGTGCTGCCTTATATTGTGTCCAACAGAAAGGACAAGTTTCCTCCCATATCCTGCCCCGCGATGTTTTGAGATGGTTTTGAAATGACGTTCCAACTGCAGTGTGCCTGTCACACAACTCACACTGCGTCGGGCGCATACCCAGCACCTGTGCCACTTTATCCAGGGCTCCAGAGTGCTGTAGACAGCCCACAAGTAGCTAGACATCTCACAGGATGGGCTGGGAGGCATGTTGTGCAACAGTGTTTAGTTCTCAATGCCAGAGAAGGAGATGAGACTCCTAGAGACCAGAGTTTACTCGTTGGGTCTTACTCCAAGGCCAGCTGTTGGGAAAGAGGACACACTGAGCACTGCTCCTCCTGGCTCTGTGACCAGGTCCTCAAGTTCTGCCATCGAGTCAAGGCAAATGGAATCCATTTCCTCCTCCTTCTACATCTGTAGCAGTAGCCTGGACTGGGCTTCATGTCACCTTGGTGCATATTCAAATCGTTCACTCTTGTGAGTTCTAACTCAGGAGGGGCCCAGGTACCTACCTGTACATTCCACATCACTGCCAGATGACCCCAGAGTCTGTAGCTGGAACAGAGCTGGGATCTGTTAGTATCTTGAGCCCCAAGAAACATTGAACTCTATTTCGCTAAACTACACTTGCAGACCAATGCGTTTTAGTGACAATTTTCAATACTATGGAATTGAACATAAAGTGTTTGTTTTCTTTTTTTTCTTTTCTTTGTTTTCGTTGTTACTTCTCATTTTGTCATATTTTGGTTGGCTTTGTTTGTCTCACCTCGTTAGGAAGAAAATTCAAGGAATAAAAAGATTCGGTTTAGTTTAGTTTGGATAAATAAACATTAAATGAGTGACTACTATAGACTTATGTTGTCTCTGTGGATTGAGAGATGAATAAAAGATCCATTCAACACTCGCTATGTGGGAAGTCTAGAGAAAATACATATATAGGGAACAATAGGAGCAAAGACAAGAGGTTCCCAACTCAGACAGAGGGTTTAGGGAAGGTGCCCGGAGAAGGTGACACCAAGGTTACAGTTGATTGAGTTTCTGCATTTGTATTTTTAATGTACCACCTCTTATAGAAAATTCAGCAAAACCCAGATTTAGAGTTAAACAGAGCTGGGTTCAAATGAGACCTCTGCCTCTTACTATCTGTATTAGTCAGGGTAAGCTAACTGTTGTAATAAATAGCCCCCAAGTTTCAATGTATTAATGTAATAAATGCTTATTTCTTGCTCAGAAGAGTGCAAATCAGTGGATGGTCCACAAGGTCATTCATGCTTCTAATATGGCTTCTCCTATTCTAGGGCCTCATCTTCCTCAGCATTCAGTTGTCAGTTGTTGGGGGTGGGGGTGTGTGGGAGACACAGTGGAGAAGATGCATTTGCTTTTAAGCATCAGTCCACAAAAGTGATCCACATCACTTCTGCTCACTTTCCATTGGTGAGAACAAGCCATGTGACCTGCCTAGATGCAGGCAGACTGGGAAGCGTAGCCTAGCCGTGGGCCCAGGAAGAGGATGTGGCTGAGTGTTAGCAATCTCCACCACACTAGCAATGTCGAATCAGTCAAGCCACCAAACCACTGTGAATACGGGACACTGGCTAAGACCAATACTTCCATCTTGTGGGTAAAGCAAGGACTTATATCTTGGGTACCTGCACGCCCCGGGAGCATTTCAACCATCTGCTGTCACAGTCACATCAGTCAACTGGTGAAAAAGCATATTGCTGGGCCCTGTGCTGGTCTGGGAAATACAGCTGTGGTCCCTGTGCTGACAGATACTGACACACGTGGCACCCTCAAAAGAGACTGTAATATAGTGCCTGGTTTTCTTGATATTCTAATTTGGAGAAATGCTTTAGAGTAAATTGTATGTATATTAAGAGTGTGTATTTACCTGTTTCTTTAAGCAGATTAATCCATGATTGCCTCCAACCTAGGATCTCATGTATTTTCTTGGAGCATTGAAATGTCACTCTTTGTTCATGCCTGAGGATAACAAAAGACCAGGTCATGAGGAATGACCTTGCCCTGCTGTTTTACTTCCAGAGTGTGAGGTGGTCCAATATAAAATACTCCAGACACGTTTCCCGGTATGACCAACATACCTTGAAAATTATATGCTTCCAACTCAAAGCATAATTGGACACAAGAAAGTAATGTTCATGCTGTTTTATAACTTTTCTCATAGCCTGAGGGCTTTGGTCCACCCACCTCCCCCCTCTTTAAGTGCACAACTGTTTCAGAAAAGAGATTAAACCTCAAAAGAATCCCAGTGTAATCTCTGAGTGGCTATGAATTTGTCAGGAAAACCTTGTCTCCACGGCAGGCTGGATACTGTTACTCTGCACCACATTCGTCATTGAATCTGGACTGGCAGTGTTTTTACAGACAGTCAGGATAAAAAAAGGAAAGATAAAATTTATGGATGTCCCGGGGTCCTCGCTGTAATCTGACAATGCTAATCTTTGGTGTTAGCCGCGTGGAAGCTACAGACTGCTTCTTTGGAAACTGAAAACGAGGACATTTAAAAGAAATCAAAGAGCAAATATCAAACGAGCAGTACCTCTTCCATCATCTGTTCTGTTGTCTACGTAATCCTCCATACTTTAGTCTGAGAGATCACTAGAGATTCTGGGGGCCTTTCAGGAGATTATCTGTATCAGTGAAGGCTTTGAAGTAAGGGCTGCTGGCATCTCATTACTGACAGAGATCAAAACCCGAAGCTGGAGTGCAGTCCCCGGCCTGGTGGGCCTCATTCACACATCACAGAAGCACTAAATTATCAAAGTGTGCGACAATCTTTATGTGCTACCTGCTTGGCCGCAAACAGCCCTTCCCGCCTCCTGCTGCCTTTCTCTGTCTTGCTCTTGTTTTCTTTCAGCTTGCGCTGATTCCCTCTGCTTTTCCTAAATTGAGGAAGTCTTAAAGGTTGTGATGGCAGGTCTCTTCCAAGTGAAGAACATATTTTCAACACTTTTGAAAAAGAAAAAAAAATGAAGGCTCCGTGGGGTCGAAGGGTTTAACTGGAAAATGTGCTTTTGATGGAAAAATGTTTTAGCAACAGGTCACTCTGAGGTTCATTGGTGCCATGGTGGGTTCAGGCCTGGGGTGAAATTGTTTTACTTATGGTCTGAACCTGGCATTGAACGGGCCCGCAGAGTACGTAAGCTTTACCTCATGGTGTTTGTGAATCTAGACTGTTAATTAGCACAGTCTCCTGCCTCCAATGCTGTGTCGTGGTGGGAAGTTTCCTGGGATGGTAGGAAAAGATAGATGGAAATCTAAGCAGCTGTCCTGATTGCTACTTAGATTTTCCAGAAAACTTTATCCCCCTGGGGAGGCAATGTGGGGTCAGGTTGTCATGGAACAATGCTGCAGGCCGGCATGAGAAGCTTTTCTCTCCTCTCGGCTTTTCTTTTCTTGCCTTCTCTGCCTGTGCCTGCTATTCTTTTGCAAAATGTCAATATTATTGCTCTTGTACTTGGATCAAATTCACTCAATAAAATGCCAACCCTGAATCAATCCATTCACCTTTGTGAATTCCATACCTCTGCTGTTGGATAAATCCTGCCCCTCGATGGCCAGATGCTGCTGGACAAAATGACATAACTGTATTTTCACAGTCTCCAACATCCTTTAGGTCTTGCGAGCCTTCTGTGTTTCTCCAGTCAGCTCTCTGCCATTCCCCACTCATAAAAACTGTCCTCTCTCCTTAAGGTCTCTTTTCACCACCTCTCCCAGCACTCTCAGCTAATTAACTTGTTTCCTCATCTTGGTGAAAACAGAAGTCGCTGGGCAGGAACTCCCTTAAAGTCTAACCCACTCCGTCTCTCCCACCTTTAAATTTCTCCACACTCTGCCCATCTTTGTTCCCTCTCTCAAGTCCCAAGAGGATACATGTCCTTCCTCTTGATCGTGGCCAATCCACCCTAGTTGCTCAAGGCTCCACCCCTTTCACACTCCTTAGGAGCCTCAACTCATCATTTATCCTCCTCCTGTATTTCTAGCATCTCTCATTCAAATGGCTCTTTCTCACTTGCGTTTATACATGTGCAGATGTCTCCCATCTGAAAAGCATACAGACCCATCCTCTGACCTCATGTTTCCCTCCAGCCACTGCCTTTAGACTCTGATTTTCTTCTCAGTCAAGATTCTTTTTTTTTTTTTAATTTATTTTTTCCCCCAAAGCCCCAGTAGATAGTTGTATGTCATAGCTGCACTTCCTTCTAGTTGCTGTATGTGGGATGCGGCCTCAGCATGGCTGGAGAAGCAGTGCGTCAGTGCGCGCCCGGGATCCGAACCCGGGCCGCCAGCAGGGGAGCGCGCACTTAACTGCTAAGCCACGGGGCCGGCCCTCAGTCAAGATTCTTAAATGGCTGTCTGAACTGCATGTCTCCATTTCCTCATTTTCCATTTGCTGCTCATCCTATCACAGTTTTGTTTCTGCTGCCACCAATCCGTCAAAACTCTTCTCCCCGAGAAGAGTAACAACTGTCTGTCTTACCATTGAGTCCAGTGGCCACTTTAGTTTTTATTTGACTTGTCTTCTTATTGGCATTCAACATAATTAACAGTTTCTTTCTTTGGCTTTTACTGATGCCAAGCTTGCTGCATTTTTCTTTTATGTCTCTGAGTGTTCCCAGAGAAGTGCTTACAACATAGTAGGTGCTTAATAAATGTTTGAACAGAATCTGCATTCATTTCCCCTGTATTTCTGTCTCCCCTTCTTTTCTCTCTCCTTTTTTATTCTCTCCCGCTGGGCCATGGGTCAGTCAGATTCCCGCTCTCTGGTGGGAGATCGGGTGGAATTATTGATCCTTACTCTACCTTGCATGAGTAAACCCGCTAGTCTGAATATCCACAGGAAGTCCACCCAAGGGAAATGGAGCCCAAGTGCCAACCTGTGATCATGGAATCACCTAGAAAGAAAAGGAGCCATTGAGATCAAATGCATGAGCTCTGGATCATAATCTTCCAGGTAGTGAGAAGGCATTTTGGCAACATGCTGTAAACTCAAAACTAGGGGCCATATCTGCTTTCCTCTTTGAAGTTCTTCAAAATATTTATTATTTCAGAATAATTTATGATAGCTAAAAACACCTCAATGTGTGACTCTATCTGACAATTGTGAAATGCAACTTCAAGCTTAATTTTGGGGAAAGCCAACATTTTGTTTCTATTAACAGAACCTGGATGCCTGTGGCGAGATGGAGGCAGGCAAGAAGTTTTGTACAACTCTACCTCTGTTCTGTGTCTTTGTTCTGGTGTTTTGGTGCACTATAATTGTCCACGGTCATGGGAAAAGACACGGCACAAATAAGTAAACTAAAAATATATCTGAATTATTAAGGGCCTACTTTGTGTCAAGAACATGCTAGATGCTTTACATATATCAGTCTAACCCTCACGCCTATAAGGTAGGTATTATTATACCCATTTTGCAAGTGACAAAACTGATGTTGGAGAAGAGCCTTGCCCAAGGTCATGTAGGTAGCAAGTCAGGGAGGCAGGATTTGAGCCCCTCTGTTGGTCCCACCATCATTCCATGGCCCCATATGCCTCCAAATGCTACTATCATCCAGGTCGGCACTCACCATCATATTGATGAACCCACCAGGTACAATATCCAGGTGCAGTAGTTAACCAGAGGTGCTGATGCATTTATGCTAAACCAGCACAGACCTCACCTCCTGCATTTACCTGTTCCTCTCTGTGGAGGGTGCTGGAGAGCAACTGAAGGAGTAAAGGGAGGAGGAAGAAGAGAGTCTCATTGTAGATCCTCATTCAGTCATTCAACATAACCATTTGTTGAACAAGGCATTTTACTAGGTTCTTGAGAGATTCAAAGATGAATAAAATCCTATTCCTACCCTCAGGGAGCTTACAATCTAGAGGAGGAGGTAAACAAGTGTCCAGAACCACAAAACCATGAGGAAGGATGTGATATACGCAGGTGAGGAAAGTGAGCGGTATTAGGGAACTAGGGGTCAGGGTTATATCACTAAGAATGGACACTGCCAGGAGCATAGAACATTCACCATGCTTGGGGGGAATGCAGACCCAAGTAGAAACAAAGCACAGAAGGAGAGATGGGAGTAGTGGAAAAGAAAGGGGGGCAGGGAGAAAAAAAACGTTGAGTATGAAGTTAAATTATATTTTGCAATATTTCTAAAATATTTCTTTTCTCTCTTTCCCGCTCTGAGCCTGGAAAAGGAGGGCCATTAAGGAAAGCGGGAGAGAGAGGACACGAACGTGAAGATCTGGTTCAGTGTCAATCTTTGGCTGCAGAAGTCATCTGACCTAAATGAGAGATGCCCCTCCCAGGGTTGACTGCCACGGGGGCAGGGCCCTCAGGAATGCGTCACCGGGAGGAAAGGAGCCTGGTTTAAGCAGCTCTAAAGCCAGATTTCAGCTGAAATTGCCCCGAGGGTGCCTGAGAAACAGGAGCACAAGGAGAAGATAAGCAAAATGGCTTGACATTTTTTTCACCCCCTTCTCCTATCGCTGAGCTTAACAGACAGGCTCTCTGTCCCAGTGCATACACTTTCCTAGGGTCTAGCCGGGGTGGGAGCGCTCATTAAACTGTGATTGGATCTGAAGTGTATGCAGTTTCTATTGTGAGGTTGTCAGAACAGTGAGGGTGAACAAAGAGGAAGATAACAGGCACCCGGAGCATTTGCTGAAGCATGAAGAGGGGCCCAAAATATCCATATTGATTGCACCCCGGTCGGATTTGTGCCCCTTTCTTATGTCAGTGAGCCACTTCTGCTCCTTGAACCGTACACCCCAGGCAAAGTGCGTGCCCCCGAGTCTCCAGGCAGCCCTGATTTGGCTGCCTGCAGGGATGTTTCTGGGATGGGGGCCCCCAGATACGTGGGGCACCAACAGCAGTGGGAATAAGCCCATTTGCCACATTCGGCCTTGGTGTGTGGTTCTAGGATTAGTGTGAAAATATTTCAGTGGGAGAAGAGTGGTATTGCCTCAAGAGCTACATTTGAAACTGGAGTGTTTCTTAAGGAAGGAGGGCTCATATTTGTCCCCACTGTGTAGGATTTTGATGGGAAAGGTAGAGCGACAATGGATGGCTGATGTGTTTGTTGGCTTAAAATTGGGCCTAATAGATAACAGGCCCAATTTTAGAGCTAAAATTGTCCTTTTGCTCACTGTTTCTTTCCCAAAAGAGGGCTGCATGTTTTGTTGCTGTGTTGTGTTTGTGTTTCAAACATGGCATGCTCTGGGAGGCTCACACTGCCAAACTCGGTTGTTCATGCCCAACACTCCTCTCTGGGAAAGAATGACTTTTGTCAAAGTGTGAACTGCCGTATAAATAAGGGGGATTTAAGAATACAGAATTGGGTCCTCAGAGCCTCTGCTCGAATTGTGGGAGGACTAATGTGAGGGCATTTGGACCAAAGTCCGGTCTCATGAGGAGTTTCTGGCGCTGTCCCAGTCTTTCCAGCTTCCCTGAGATGTCCTCAGGATCAGCTCTGGGCATACCTCCCAGACTGAGAGCCGACCATGCCCCCTCACCACTGCATCTAGCTCTTCTGAGTCTCCCTGTAAAGTTCAAATCGGTGCCTTCATTAGGGGTTAAGGGGTCTAAGACTGCACATGTTAGGAAGGCAAAAACAGGTTGTCGCATGGAAGAAGAAGGGAGGGCGAGTATACCTCACCCTCAGATGTCATGGCCGTGGTGAGAGGATCCAGCTTGCTCCGAGAAGGTAAGATGCCCTGGATGAGGCTCAGTAGCTACAAGTATAATCCTTGGTATTTCAGGGTTCTCAAAGACTAAAAATGTTTGTATGCAGAAAGTCAGATTATGCTAGGGTATAAAAATCCTGATTCTTCAAAATGTGTAGGTATATGTGTGTATCGACAAGAATAATATTGGATTAATTTCTGAATGGTATACAATCATTCATTCAACAAATAGTTATTAAATGTCTGTTAAGTTCCAGGCACTGTTTTGTGCTATGAGGATACAAGAGAGAACAAAAAAATTCTTCCCTCACGGGGGCAAGAGATGGGAATAAACAAATAATCAATTATGATATTTTGTATAGCATACGGTGATAAGTTCTATGGAGAAAACTAAAACAGAGTGAGATGTAGAAAGTTCTAGGGGCAGAGGAGGGCTTACAATTTTAAACAGGATGGTTGGGGCAGGACTCATAGGGAAGGTGGCATTTGACAAAGATCTAATGGAGAGGAGGGCCACAGCCATGCAGCTCTCTGGTGAAAGGGCTTTCTAGATGTTCATTCATAATAAAATGCATTTTAAAATACTCAACAAAGTCACACATTTTTCATCAGTGGCTCCCAGTCTAAAGACCTCACCTATGTCTTTGAGGCCGCAGTATTTTGAGACAGAGGGGCCAGCAGGATGAGTCCTTCTCTAGGCAAAACAGCTACCTCCTCAGGGAGGAGTGAGGAAGTTGCTGAGTGGTGAGGGACCCAACAGAGCAATTGTGTATCCTCAAGCAAAACCACAAACACTACAAGTAAGCAAATTGAATGATGGAGCTAGGGAAGGCAGTCCCACCAAACGGTCAACTTTTAGATCCTATTCTTTCCCCCTTTCATACAATTTTTGATAACGTTCAATTCAATTCAAATATAAGATATTATTAAATATGTGCACAAATGGCTACTGGTATCACAGCAAAGGGCGCATGTTGTTCTCTAAGACACTTGAATGCAAAACAGAGGAAAGAACACATCAGAGCCCAGGATTTGTCTCCAAGGAGAGGCCAATAGAATTAACTCCAGAGAGTGACCTCTGTAGTTAGTCAATGTTAACAGACTTCATCCTCTGCTACAAAAACATATGGAACTTAGTCCCTCTCTGGCTTTCATCATCACATGAGAGGAGGACACGGTGGCTCTTTTCTGCTGCCTGAGGTCCCACAGCATCTAGCATAAGAGGAATGACACTCAGCACCATGGCTATTCTCAGATGCCTTTAGGATTCATTTCCCTGCCCTCACCCTGACAACCGGCAACCAAAGAGATGCTGGCAACCCCCAGCTACCCAATGTTAGCAATCCCAATGTTAGTGCCCAGATGTAAAAACTAATGTGATCAGAATCCATGGCAGCTGAGAACCCACACAAGAGCCTTTTTTAGCAGAAACAGTAGAGCTATCTAGTCTGAGGCTGTGGAGATTATTAGGGACATTTTGTGTGAGGAACTGGGAGGAGTGAAGGTAGAAGGAGATTTCTGATGAAAACCAGTCCAAGGTGCCTCAAATTCTAGCCCTCATTCCCACTCTAGCTGTGTCACTTTGATAATTTACTAACCCTTTATTTGCCTCAGTTTCATCATCTATAAAACAGACTGTGAAAATAGAGCCTGCTTTATTAGATTGTTATGATAAAAAAATGAGTTAATATTTGTAAAGCACTTACAACAGTGCCTGGATAGAGTAAGCACTTAATAATACTAGCTTTTTTTCAATTATTCTCAAGGAACTAGAAAGATTCCACCTCTACTCTTTGGCTTTCTGTGTATTTTCTGAATTTTCTGGAATCTAATCCCAAATTTTGCTAAAGAGTGATTGGTGGGTGAAAAAGGAAAGCCATAATCTCTGTCTATGGAAGACAGAACCTGAGAGAATATCTGATTGATCCGTGTTTTAATTATACTTATTCTTTTTCTCCTCTGTCTTCCTCCTCCTCCTCTTTCTTCTTCTTAGATAGGGAGGGAGTAGGGATTGTAATTCTATACATATTTTAAATAGTACCAAACATTAACAGTATTGTTTTGTACAGTCACTGTAGAATTACCCACATATTTACCATGCTCATGGTTTTCATTTCTTCCTGCATCTCCAACCTTCTATTTGGGATTATTTTCTTTCTTATCCTCACTTCTGTATTTTCTCTCCATTTGATACTCTGTGCTTTATTCCGTATATTTTTTTCTGGTTTATCTTCCACTTCACTGATTCTTTCTTCAGCTGTGTCTAAAATGTTCTTACACTTATTCATTGAGCTTATAATTTTGTTTATACTTTTCAGTTCTAGAATTTCTATTTGATTCCTTTTCAAATCTTCTCTGTCATTGTTCATATTTTCCAATTCTCAAAAAATTTTCAATCATTTTTTTAACCTCTTTAACGTGGTAAGTATATTTATTTTAAAGAATATATCTGGTAATTCCACCATCTATAATCTCTCTGGGTTTATATCCATTTTCCATTGTGTGTGTGTGAGCTTTTTTTTTTTTTTTTTGGTTTTCATTTATGTGTTTTTTGCCTTGTCTCTTTTTTGTGCCTGGATATCTTTTATTTTTGTACTGGATATTGCATTTGAAAAACTGTAGAAATTATATGAGATCTTTTCTTCCAGAGAAGATTTTGCTTCCTCTTCCAGGAACCTGGGTGCACTAGGACTCTTGGATTTGAAGCTCAGCTGCAACCCATAAGAAGACTGATTTACTTTTCTCCTGGTGTTCATCATTTCTGAGTCTCAAAAACTGAAGTGTTTGCCAGGGCCTCCCACACCTGATGAGCCTTAGACACCTACTTTTGTCCTCCCAGCCTGTGAGCCTTCTGTATTATTTTTGATTTCACTTGATTAAATCTTGTCTTAGTTAGCTTTTTGACACCTTTGAGGAGCTTTTTAAAATAGTTTTTGAGATTTTCTGATTGTCTTCAGCAAGAGAATTTGTTCAAATCATCCCAAGAGTACTATTATTGTCACTCATTCCACTGAGACACTTTTCTGGGGTCCTATAAATGGTATAGCTGAAAGGTTTGTATGCAAGTCCTGTTTTTACTTCTAATAAGCATTATGAATTTTGGTGAATAACCCCAGCTTTCTGGATTCCATTCCTCCTCTATTTCAGGAAATTTAATTAGATCATCTTCAATGTTCCTTAAAGGTCCAAAATTTTATGATTTCTCGGCTCAGGACTTTCCAAAGAGAAAAGTATAATACATTGAGAACAGAGTTCTTCAAACTTATGGAAATTTAAACTGACTAAAAGTATCAAACTTAGCTGTATTACTCTAATTTTAGTATGTTTGTTAGGAAAATGGGACTCAAGCTGGTGACTGATTTCAGTGTTCATATATCTGAGCATGAAGGAAGCCTGAAACCCATCTGTGTCATGAGGGTCCACTCAGGAAGTAGGAACTACATCAGCTTTCTAAAAGAGAATTTAGTATAAGAAAGTGTTGGCCGGGTATTGGGGAATTCTAAAGGCAAAAAGGGAACACTAAGCAACCAACTGCTTTGTTGCAGCTACCACCCTAGACTGGATGATCAAAGAAAAGAAGATGAAATTACAAAAGCATAGAAGCTTGGAGGAAGGGCCTATGGAGTTAAAACTCGGACCTCTGAAGAAGGGGCCCTACTAGCGCTGGTGCTTGAGGAACTTTGAGGAGAGGCCCCAGGGGCTGGAACACAGCCACTGAGGAGAGTCCCTGTCAGCTCATCAGGTGTCACTGAGGGGGCACAATTAGGCTGGTTCTAGGAGTACTGGAAAAGCTGCCAACTGGAATCAGTGGCTGCTACTGGAACAAACCGCTTCTGCCCAGGGAAAGACACAAACAGGTAGGAGCGAGTCTCTTCTCCCTCACCCAGCCTTGCAGCCTCTCTCTACTGCCCCCCACTGGCAGAGCCTTGCATAGAGCCAGCTGGCAAAGGAGAAACGTGGCTCCAGCATCACAAAGCCGATTATAAAAGGGTGGGTTCAACTTGACAAACAATATTTGAATAACAAGCACACCATCTTCACAGGCTGCACCAAGTCTGGTTTATTTTGTTATGATATCATAGTGGATTATTGGAGTGTTAGGATAATAAGCTGTGTTTATGTCCCAATGTTTATGTTATTTTATCTGGATATATATTATATCTACGTAAGAAATATGGGTACACTAATATATAGCAAAAGAAAGTGAAACTTCAGACTAATAACTGAAAAAAATAGCCACTTTAAGAAGCAAAATCTTATTTCTTTTATTCCCATTTTCAACCTATCTATATTTTACTATTTGATGAACTACCCAAACTTGGTTGGCTCAACAGTCATTTCACTGTATTGTAACATAGCACTAGACAACAATCCTTTCCCCTTTATCCCCAAACTAGCAACATCCCCAAACATCAGTTACTGGAGGCTTTCTATGATCAAATACTCTGACGTGAGCCTTTGTCTAAACAGACAGACTCCGAAGGTGATTCCCTCGAGTGACCTGTGATTAATCTGGTTTCTTGTA